>NC_067144.1:59794477-60108643 GCF_903995435.1 Acomys russatus | reverse complement strand
AGATAGGGAGAGAAATGATAGACCAACAGAGAGAGAAAGATGGAGAAAGAGATAGATAGATAGATAGATAGATAGATAGATAGATAGATAGATAGATAGAAACAAATAAATATTTTAAAAATAAACCCAAAGCAAAGAAAGTAAAATATCTATGTGTGGATGAAGATTAAGTAACAGGACAATTATATTTCCAAAGGATATATAAATACTTTTAAGAAATAAGTGAGCTGAGGATATATGATGGGTGGAAAGAATCATAAATATTGATGTTAATTCTTGTGAGAAAAAAAAACAGGAGAAAATTAATTACCTGACATCATTTTGAAGAAGATGAAAACATATCATTAACAACTCAGGATATGAATAACACACACACACACACACACACACACACACACACACACACGCACATGCACACACACCCCTATTCGCATAAAAGTATAATCGAATAGATTTTGCCTACAGAGACTGAGCCCATACTGTATGATTGGATTTAGCATTATTTCACATTGTTTCTATGGCAACTCAGGGAACGAACAAGAGATAGAAAAGGAGTCCTTATAATTGGTCAGTGTTGTATTATCTTACTTAAATCAGTAAACATATGTAACTTTGAGGTAGGATTGACACTGAAATACGGGGGGAATAGATAAGTGTATTAAATAATAACGAATTTAGCCCAATTAGTAACTCAGTGAAAAGACTGACAAACTGAGTTAATATTCTTTCATATATATTATAGGTTAAAGTGACAATGAACCATGCTCATTAGCTGAGTGTATGAGGATATATGACATTGGGGAAATTCACTTCTGTACTCATAATTATCTGAGAACCTCAAAGAAAGTGGGTACATTAAAGCTGTAGAGCTGGGGGGAAATGTCAGATTTATTAATTGTAATACTGCCAGTTGTTACCAAGGAAACACTCAGTGATGCCATTTATTGTTTCTTAGAACTCCATACCCCACAAATAATTCCTATGCCTATCTTTAAAAAAATTCTTAGCTCAAACTTATCTTTAGAGAAATCTATAACCGTACTCTTGGGTGTGTCCTACCTTCTTCTTAGCATTTCGCTTTCTCATTGCCCTCATGCCTAGATCTACATTAAACTACCTTTGTTAAAACCTCCAACTCTGATTCCTAAACCAACAAGTACTGAAATTTTAATGGTACCAAAGCCACACAACCTGAGTTGACCTGAGTTGTTGTAGCAAAAGCTAGGCTACTAAGAGTGGCCTTCCGGAGCAAGATTCTTTTCCCCCTCACCACTGAAAAAACTGCATCTTGTATCGTTATTCAAATGTATGATCTTTGAAGTTCTAAAGCCCAGTTCTTCCTAAATTACTTATTGGATTTTGTTTCAAAATTTTCAACTTACCAAGTTTATATGGACTACAGTTTGGATTCTTGACTCTGGAATGCCAGATGATACATTACTCAAACTTTTCAATTATTTTTAAAAGAGAAATGAAAAATAAAATAATAGGTTGGTTTTGGGGAAAGGAAATGATATTAAATCACTTTCAACATGAAAATTTTGAGTAGATCTTTGAGTAGACTCATCAGAGGAGGAAGCCATGATTAAGTCTTCAGGTGGGAGATTGGTTAGGAAACACAGAGTATCATTTAGAAACTACACAATGATATTCCAAAGGAGACAGTTTTCCTTTCAAAGCCTGGAAGGTAGCATCATTATGTAGGTGAGATAGCTTGATATTAGAGAGTTTGACAGATAGCTATCATGAATTACATACTATATGGGGTCAGAAGGGACAAATAGACTTCAATTTTCCAAAGAAACGAAAATAATTAATGACTAACTAAATAATAATAACCAAATACTAAACAATAACTAAAACACTGATTAATTTAAACTTCTCAGGGAGATGGAAGAAGTGTCACACCACAGGACTCAATTTGTGTTACCCTGTGTGAGAAGGACCCAAGCAATGGGGAGGGCTACACATGTGTTTTGCAGTTGCGAAATGGAGGGGCTGAGCTTTTCCACAGTTTTGAGTGGGAGAAATACAACTGCTTCCCAGAGAGTATGGCTGCAGCAATGATTGACAGGATTTCTGAAAAAGGAATAAAGTCTATATTCTAACAATTATGCACTGACAGTCTACTGCCTAACACCTTCCACAGTCAGTCTATACATCTTCAGCTTTTAAATTTAGCTGAGTGCTTTAGGACCAGCTGTTGTGTTTTCCTGTTTGGCTCTAGCGTTTTCATCATTTCTTAGTTTTCAGATCACAGATAATAAAGCTTTGCATCTTTAACCTGATCAAAGTAATGCTATTCCTGAGTTCACATAGGAAGTCATAAAATAGTTTTTTCTTGGTATATAGCACATGCTTGTACAAGACACAAACACACACACACACACACACACACACACACACACACGATTATACTATTTATACCTTAACTATGAGGGCTATCCTGATCATAGCTCCCTCCCTATTTTCCCTCCACTATCTCCTGCTACATCCCTTCCCCTTCTCCTCAACAAGGGGAGTCCCCCCAAACCATACCAGCATGTCCTGTCACATCAGGACTCAGCTTATACTCATCCAGTGAAGCAAGGCATGGCAACCCCATTCGGCTGAAATGTTAGAAAACAGGCCACAGACCCATGTCATAGACAGCACATTCTCAGTTTATTAGAGGAATCACATGAAAATCAAACTGCCCATTGCTTACATATGTGTAGGATGCCTAGGTCCAGTCTGAGCATGCTCTTTGGTTGATGCTTCCATCTCTGTAAGCCTTTTGGGTCAAGGTTTGTTGACTCTGTTGTTCTTCTTGTGGCGTTCTTGTCCCCTCTCTTTCCTTCTATCTTCCCTGCCTTCCATGCCCCCTCCCACATGCATTTACACAGGACTCTCTGAGCTCAACTAGTGCTTGACTGTGAGTCTCAGCATCTGATTTGGTCAGCTGCTTGTTAGGGCCTTTCAGAGGATGTTTAAGCTAGGCTCCTCTCTGTAAACTTGGCAGAGTATCTTTAATGGTATCAGGGGATGGCTCTCTTTCATGGGCTGGGTCTCAGGTTGGGCCAAGCATTGGTTGGGCAATCACTCAGTCTCTATCTTTATCTCTGCACATCTTGTTGCCAAGGTAAATTTTGGGTCAAAGGTTTTTTTAGGTGGCTTGGTGTTCCTCTCTCATCATTATAAGTCTTGCCTGCCTAGGAGCTGGTGTCTTCAGGCTATATGTACCCCCAGGTGCCCAGAGGTTCAGCTAAAGACATGTCCATATCCTCCATCTTGCCTGCCTTGTAGCAGTCTCCAGCTTGTTTCAGTGATGCCCTTACCCTCAGGTTCTGTTTTCTCTCCAAGCCCTCTCATCTCCCTCTCCACTTTCTGTCTCCTACACAGTTCTTTCTCTACATACACTTCCACTATAAGATTCAAGGAGAGCCTCTCTTGGGCCCTCCCTCAAGGGGATACAAATTATAAAGGAAAAAGTCAAAGGACAAGCTACATTTAAATTTTTCTCTCATAGTTATATCCAAACACCTTAGATTAGTATCTCTGTGTTATATATATGTTTCAACTTTGTATCTATACTTCTTCCAGATATGAAGTAAGCCAGTAATCTTTATATTTTTGATAAATGCTGAAGACAACCATGCAAACTATGTGACAGAATCACTGGATTCCAGAAATTGTGGTGTCAGATTACTTTCTTTTAAAAATAGTATAGAAAAAAATCATTTTATTAAATTTATGTTTTATAACATTATCCAGTTATCTATTACATCACCATCAGTTTCTTTTTCCTTTCTTGACTCCTTGTCATTTATCACTGTATCCTTGTCATATCTCAGTAAAATACATAATAGAATGTAACTATATTTCATAAGTGACCTATAAATATAAAGCAAATTATACTTATATTTTAGAGAATTTTATTCTTTCTTATCATTACTAATTTATGATCAAATTGGAATTAATTTTCTGAAAATAAAAAAGTGCCAAATGAAACAAATTAATATTTGCTTTTATGAGAAAAGAAAATACTAAGAATTTTTCTCATTTATAATAACAAGATATTTTCAAAGTCATTCCCACCCCCACTCTCTTCTTTAGAGCCAGGCATCTCTGGTGAATCAAAATTGACATGGTATTTCTCTAACTTTGAGAACACACAATAATTATCTAAAAAAACTACCAATGTTAGGCAACGTACAAAATATTTACTCTAGTAGTTCTTCCACACCCTTCTACCTATTGTGCAGCTATTGGCTCAGTCAGTGTGTTAGCCAAAAAGCAAAACATTTATAGGCATGGAAGTTATTGAATGTGGACCTTCATCATTGGCTTTGAACCCTTTCATCACTTCCCTGGTTAATAGTAAAAAAAGAAACTTTAGTAATAGGAAAATAAATAAATTTCCCCTTTCAAAATTTAAAATTTCATGTTAAAAAGGAAGGTAGAGGAACCAAAGGCATTGCTGATATCTATTAAGGGGTTATTATTTCTTTCTTTTAATTCTATTATGTTATGTAATTCATTGACACAAATTATAGAGTTTAAATTCTACCTATGGACTTGGGTGGTATTCTTACATTTTCACAAGACAATAGTACCACAAAAGATTCCATTGTTCCCATCTACAAGAAGTTAGCACAAATCTGCTTGTTAATAAATAGCCTAGAGAAATATCTCAAGAAAGATAATACATCTGAAAACATGTTTAAAAGATGTCATGCACAACTATGTTGCTCTTAGGATTTGTGTTGTAGACCCCATAATTCCCTCTCTTAGGAAAATAGTTTACAAATACAAATTTTATGAATCCTGTGTCCAAAGGGCTTAAGTTTTCTTCTTCCCCATTTCATCTTTCTTTATATAATGGGCAAAATCCTGAGTCTCTTTATCTTGAGACACTGGTCTGTCATTTTTACTCTCTTTCAGTACTTCTGCCTAACTGCCCCTATGCAGCTGCTTAAAAGGGCATTATTAAGTCTGCTGTCTATATCTATAAAACTTAGCATCCATAATAGAGAGCCCTGTGTTCTTATATAACAAATGCATAATCATTCCTGAAAGCTAGGGATGGGCTGCAAACATTTACTAAACACAATAGTCACTATGAATGTTAGATTTTACATACATAAATTGTCACACATCTAGAAAAATTATTCTTCTGACTTCACCTTGTATTTTATTTCTATCTTTATTCCTGTTTAGCAAACAGTTTCAACCTTTCTTATGTTTATAGAAACTATCAAACAGAATCCTGCCCTAGGTTCATGTGTTCCCTATTTTCTGTTCCTGAGTAAGCCCTCTCTCTGGTCCTTAAATGCAGCTTCTTTTAAATAAGATATGTCAAACCTTAACCTATAACAAGAACTTCGCCCTGGCTCAACCTCATGAATTCTGGGGTAATTTTGGGTTATTTTTGTTACATCTGTTGTCACTTATGTATTATTTTTTTACCTCATATTTGACTACTTGTTCTGTTTTCTTCACATGGCTAAAATCGAACCTTCAAAGAAAAGGAGATTTTCTCCCTTGCTCATTACTATTTCTACGATATTGATCACCTGCAATAAAAATTAACAAGTAGATAAATAAATAAATGGTTAAGCAACGGGATGAAATGCTTAGTCTACAGTCATTTTATCTTGTTTTCTTTTCAAAGAAAACAGAGTACAAATGTATTTGGATGATATTCATTATAACATAATAGATCCCAAATAATAAGTAATTTGTGATTTTTAGATTTATTGTTACAAAGAGATCAAAATGATGACTAATCCATGGATAGGTCTATGAAACAGTGGTTTAAAGCATATACAGAGGACATTTGTTCAGAAAGTTGTGGAAGAACATTCCTGACCAAGAGTTAATCTGAAATTGATAGTAACGATCCACTGGATTGTGTGAAACATTCCTTAGATCTAAAATCTATGGCAAAAATCAACCAGGTGGTTGACAAATCTAAGCAGAACAAGAATGAAATAAAAAACTGCTAGACTATTCCACCATCACAAGCAGATGTATAATCTAAGGAAATATTAATCAGAATTCATTTACTAGATTCTCTAAACTCTTTGTGAATAGTATATAAAATATCATTATGTAAATTGTTGATGTCTTCTATAATTGGAAAAAAAGCAAAAAATTAAGGCCTGCTGTCATAACATACAAAGTGAGCTTTTGAGCTTATTTCGTGATCTCATTATAATGTCATTATTTTTATGTTCACCTCAAATTACAGATGCATCGATAGATATTGTTAAATGCCCAGGTTTTAAAGGACACAGAATGCTTCATTTACCAAATATGGCTTATCATAAAAACATATGCCTCTAGCTATGTAAATGTATTTCTGAGCAGAACACCTTCATGATATTTTTTCAAAATTCTGCTAAAGAGGTAGTAGTAGTCTGCAAAGATTTTCAGTCTGTCATTCTTTGGTTTCATGTGCTATCCAGTTACCAATCCATGATTCATTCTTCTTTCCCCTCCTTGGTAAAAATCTCTTGACTGTACAAAGTGTTACTGTATTTACATAGCAACATTATTTTACATTTTACTCACCTCTATACCGTAGGTGACTAAAGAAAAGTAGGGTGGAAATACCTTTGAAGGTGATTTCCATGAAGTCTCTTGACGGTGGCTGAGTCAGCTACTAACTAGAAAATTCCCCTTTAAATCTCCATCTTCCTTTCATCTCTCCTCTATTCACAATGGCTTGACCTTCAGGATCAAGGTTTGCAACTCCATTATATACTATTTAACCTTTTGCATATATAACACAGACTGAATATGATGAATCAGATAGAATGAAGGAGTCAGTGCCTCTGATTATTTGACAAAGTCACTCTACTTAACCTAGAAAGATACCTTTTTATCCCTTTGAGGTGGGAAAGAGAGCAAACACTTCATTTTATCCTAGCCAGAGGTAATGCCTTGCTCTTACAATGGTGAATTTCCAAGGGCATATGACTGAATTTTACAATGAATCATGGAAATAAAGAATGATTAAAATTTTAATAAAAACAAGAACATTTTGCTTAATAAAGGGAAATATTTCTTGAAAAAATATAAATAAATCATTTAAATAATATGAAAAATATAAATAATATGATTTAGAAAATGTTTTCATTGGTCGATAAATTATTTTGGTGATTATATTATATTTTAAATCTTATTTCTTCATCTGAACGACCAGTAACTTATGAGAAAACTAAATAATTATTAAAAGATTAAAAACAATTTATTCACATAAAAATATTTGGCCATAAAATTTCAAATCTAATATATATATATATATATATCCCATTGTTGATATTAATTATGTTGAATTTTTTTTGTTTCTGAACTTCTAGAAAACTAAATTCCTATGCTTTCACATGTTTATGAAGATTGAGATGAATTATAAGTCACAATAATTTTTACCTTTATGGTTATTTATAGCACTAGGCATAATTTTATTGTATTTCATCATTTCATACTTAAGGGTAACTCGTATTTCAGACATAAATATTCATCAGAAAGTCTCAGAAAGTAGAGACCGTTATCTTGTTCGTAATCGTAGTACAAATTATTTTTTCCCACTTAATTTAAAGTGGTCAATAGTTTTGCCATACATTATTGTTATATTGAGAATGTTTCCTGTATTTCTATGCTCTTAAAGGTTCTATGTTAGATTTTGTTAAAATACTTTTCTACATCAAGCGAAATGATCATGTGGTTTCTATCCTTCATTCTATTTATATGATGTGAATCATGTATTGACAAGTGTTGACTTCATTTCTGGAAGGAATCCAACTCTATCCTTGTGAATTATGTTTTAATGTAAGCTGATAGATACAGGTTATAATGTTTATGGAAAGTTTGTCCTCTATGTTTATTTGTCCTGGGTCTACTCAGTTTGGGAATCTCAATACTGCTAGTTTCATAAAACAGATTTCTTTAGTATGCCTGCTTTTATTTTTAACAAGATACTCAAAGTGACATTGTTGATATTTCTTGTTTAAAATTGAGATAGTATTCAACATTGAGTTTATCTGGGGCAGGGAATTTTTAGTTGGGTGGTATTAGATTAGTTCTTATTATTTATTGCAGGCCTATTTAAATTGTTTATCTCAACCTAATTTAATTTTCCTATATCAAATATGTCTAGAAATTCACCCATTTATTTTATATATTCAATTATGAGTCTATGGTTTGTCTTAATGAATTTTTGAAGTTTATTGGTATATTGTGCAATGTATTGTTTTCTTCTCTAATTTGGCTAATTTAGATCCCCTCCCTCCGTTAGTTAGCTAACAAGTAGTTTATCTGTTTTATGTTTTCAAAGAATCTATTATTTATTTCATTCTGCTTTTAAAAATTCTCATTTATTTTTGCTCTATCTCAATGATTTCATTCCTTTTTAAACTGAGATTAAGCTTGTCTTTGTAAAGTATCCAAGATATATTCATAACTCTTAATGAGATTTCTGATTTAAAGCAATAATACTTATAGCTTTAAGGTTTCCCATTATAATATTTTCATTGTATCTTGTAAATTTCAGTATTCAGTGTTCTCATTTCTTTCTGTATTACTTCAGTGGCCCATTGTTATTCAAGAGTGTGCTGTACAATCTCCATGGTTTTGCACATTCTTTGGTGTTTCTTTTTGTTGATAGTTGTTTTATCTCATCATGAATATAGAAAATATAACATATTTTCAGTTTTCATATGTTCCTAGGACTTATTTTATGTTCTATTACATTGTTTATTTTAGAGAAATACTTATTGACTGCTAAAAAGTGTGTGTATTCTTAATCTTTTGGGTAGAATATCATTTAGATCATACTATTTTGGCTAGGAATGATTTTTATTTTTACATCAAAGGATATTTATTTTATTGTACTTTCTCTGTCTCTATGGGTAGGAATTGCTTCATAAACCATGTAAATCCCTCTTGTAAGACTGGTTACTTTCATTTTCTATATTATATAGCACTATATTTTAAATTCATACTGACAAAGAATATTTTAAGGTCACCATGTCTTCTAAAATTGTCCCACTATACCTACATAATTCACCGGAAATTCTCTCTCCCTCTCTCTCTCTCTCTCTCTCTCTCTCTCTCTCTCTCTCTCTCTCTCTCTCTCTCTCTCTCTCTCTCCACAACACACACACACACACACACACACACACACACACACACACACACACACACACATATATATATATATTAAACTACTTATATCAAGAAGAACCATGAAACAATCAGGAATGATATAAATGTGACATTCATGCTGTTTTGGCTACATTTGCATTTGGCAACCTTGAAGAAAACATTTTTCTTATGTTAATGAATCTAAAATTCAAGTATAAATCAATATCTCTCATACTGATAGGCAGTGTTCCGTATCATCTCAGTGACATAAGCAAATCAACAAATGATGAGAATAGATCATGTTACTTATCTACTTGAGGAACTCCAGATTACATTTTGAGCATATTTATTATTTGTAGAAATTTTCTCCTTTGAGCCATGGCTGTCCTCTGTTTTGATGAACTGCCAAGATATTTGACCAAACATAAACATTTTGATTATATGATCCTAAATTATTTCATTACAAAAAACAAAGATTTTCAATGCTTATTAAAGCACCCCTGACATATGCTATCATTGTGCATAAGTATAATAAACAATTTGGACCTAAAGAGAACATATATATTAAAGGAAAACCTACTGTGACCACCTCACTAGAATGGCATAACTCATAACTAAATTCTAAAGCTTAGCCTTGTACTCAAAATTATAAGTATTTCTCATTCCTTATCATAGAAGCTGTTCTTCACATAAAATGGAGACCACTATGCAAAACCATAAGAGAACACAATGCAGAGATTAAAGGATTGTGGGTTTCCTAACCACAAGAGATAGAGCTATACTGTAGTTCTTGTACTTAAAGAAAGCAGAAAATTGAGGAAGAAAAGGCAAAAGAGCTATAGGACCGAAAATTCTGTTGTAAGACTGTCTCTTAGAAATGGTTGTGGTTGCACATGACTTTAATCCTAGCACTCAGGAAGGCAGGCGCAGGCATATCACTTTGAGACTAAAAGTTGAGGCCAGGATAGTCAAGGCTACACAGAGAAACGCTGTCTCAAAGAAAAAAAAAAACAAACAAACAAAAAAGAAGAAGAAGGAGGAGGAGAAGAAGGAAGAGGAGAGGAGAAGGAGGAAGAGGAGGAGGAGGAGGAGGAGAAGAAGAAGAAGAAGAAGAAGAAGAAGAAGAAGAAGAAGAAGAAGAAGAAGAAGAAGAAGAAGAAGAAGAAGAAGAAGAAGAAGAACAAGAACAAGAACAAGAAGAACAAGAACAAGAACAAGAAGAACAAGAAGAAGAAGAAGAAGAAGAAGAAGAAGAAGAAGAAGAAGAAGAAGAAGAAGAAGAAGAAGAAGAAGAAGAAGAAGAACCAGAACCAGAACCAGAACCAGAGGAAGAGGAATATTAAGAATAGAAAGGAAAGACATCAAGAATAAATGGGTGGCTAAATAACACCTAAACATTGACAATATGGATAGATGTTGCAGGCAATGGGCAATATCCTGTGAGGTCCAACCCCTAGACAAATATTAAAAAGCAAATAATGACTATTGAAAAAGAAATAACTATCTTCTACAAGAGGTGAACCCCCTAATTGATGATGCAATTAAAATTGGTCATCCTTGAAATCATGTACACTTAAACAACAGTTAAAAAATATTTAGCATGTTGTTTTTATATATTGGTGCATTCTCTCTCTCTCTCTCTCTCTCTCTCTCTCTCTCTCTCTCTCTCTCTCTCTCTCTCTCTCTCTCTCTCTGTGTGTGTGTGTGTGTGTGTGTGTGTGTGTGTATGTGTGTGTATGTGACAAAAAGGCCAAATTTGAGAACAAGAATGAGAGGTATGGGAGAAATTAGATTAAAGAAGAGAAACAAGGTAATTGAATTAGACTTTAACTGAAAAAGAGGGTGTATATACTTTAAATTAAAGTGTTCATAAATAGACTTGTATGGTTAAAATTTTCTCAGAAAATGATGGTGTCAAAGAGCAGTAAGAAATTTCTTAGAATTTCTAATATTTTTCACATTAGCTCTTTAATTAAAGCCCATTTTTCTTTTTCCACATTTATTGGAAGCAGATTATTTTGTTTCATCAAACATATATTCTGATTACTGTTTCTCTTCCCTCTGTTCCTCCCATATCCTCCCTACCTCCTTTCCCATTTGGACCCACTCTTTTTCAGTCTCTCATTAGAAAAGATCAGGATTCAAAGAGATAAAAACAAAATAATGGACAAAATAAAGTATAATAAAATAAAACCAACAGAAAGAAAGGAGCCCCAGAAAGGTCCTAAGAATAAGAGAGTCACTCATTCATTCACTCTGAATTCCCATAAAGAACTAAACTAAAAACTATAATATATTATCAGAGGACCTGGTGCAAACTCATTCAGGCTCTGTGCTTGTTGCTTCAATCTGTGAGGTTATTTGATATTTGCTGTCGAATTAGAGGGCCTTGTTCTCCTGGTGTCTTCCATCCCCTTTGGCATCCCAAAAGGATAGTACGTATTCTAAACTTATGAATATTTTAATCCTTATATATTTTGATATTAAAATTACTTCTAATTATAGCAATGACTTTATTACTGAGTCTCTTGCAATAATACACATTCAGGAACACTGAGGTAGGAATTTCACAAAAATATTTAAATACTCATGATTTTTAAAATGTTTTATTATTTTCATGAATGTGTTTTCCCCTGTATTTATGTATGTGCACCGTGTATATGCCTTGTGCTTTCCAAAGCCAAAGAAGAGCATCCAGTTCCCTGAAACTGGATTTACAGATGATTATGAGCTGCAATGTGGGAACTAAAGCCAAATCTTCTGCAAGAGCCACCATTGGGCTTCACAGGTAGCCATCTTTCCAGTAGTACCTTTTAGACATCCTTTGTGCTGTAGTTTAAGAACATTAGTTTAGACAGACCTTGAACATTATTCTTAATTTTATTAACACCTTTCTTTTTGAGTTGTTAGTCAAGAAGTTCCTATGGAGATTACTAAACAACCAAGGCTGATGCTAAGACAGAAGGTCACTTTTACAAAAATGACAGCACAGCCCTATTGCTTAGGACAATATCGACACAGCTCATTGTATTTAGAGAGGTTTCACCTGTTCCTGCATGGAGCCCTCTCCCTATAATCCCACATCTTTGTCAGGAGAAGGCACTCTACAGGCTACAGAAAGAGAAACCTGGACATCTACCCAACCACAAAACCCTTGATCTGCAAGATGATCCTAAGGGGACCATTCCTATTTAAACCATCTCATTCCTATAGATGGCCCCTATAGGCTTGTAGCCATATCATAATGAAACACTACATTTCATCCAACTTTTAAAACTCCATCCATAGTCTATCACTATAGTCTCAACAATATTTGAAAACCTGGATGGAATTAAGGGCATTTTGTATGAAAGTGTGGAAACCTAGTGCAGTAGAAAATCCCTGGAATGTATGAGAGTGACCTCAGTAAGTTCATCTAAACAATCCATGCTGATACTGAAACAGAGGGTTGTTCTCTGAAACTGACAGCAGGTATGATTGTCTAGGAGAACATATACACAGCTTACTGATTATTGAGATCTGGTGCCTGACTGGAACTCTCAATCGTACATTCTAGTCTCTTTGGTCTGGTAAGATACTCTGCAAGTGACCATGGAGAAAAATGGAAACCAACTCTGCCTCAAAACTTTTGACCTACAGTATTTTGTACCTGTAAGATATGCTAGGGCAATGGTAGCCCAGATTTTGTGAGTGTGGCCAGCCAGTGTTTGGTTTAACTTGATAAAAGGGCCTTGAATTTGAAATACAGATTAGAAAGTTATATTGAAAAGTTTGGAGGTAGAAAAAAGAAAAAATAAATGCTGTATTTCTATTATATCTCCTAATATAAAGGAAATATTTTAAAAAAAAGAAATCTATATTACTTTAGAAATAGGACATTAAGTACATATCATCCAAAATGACATCACACTGCTAACTCAAGTTTTATCATCGTTAAATTTAATAGAAATTCAAGGTTAACTGACATTTTATTTTATTTTATTTTTGTTTTCCTAGTCAAAGATGGGGAAAATGTCATTTTAGATTACACAAGATAAGTTTCCACATATTCTGATAGCTGTTGAAATGAAAAAGTGAACGTTTTCTACTTCACATGAGAAAGGCTAATATTCATTTCTTCTGCAGTAGAAAGATCACATAAATTCCCCTTTCAACATGCAGATCAATTTTTGTTCAAGATCCTTAGTCTTATCTTTTCAGACATGTTTATCATCATCTCATGGTGCAGAAAGCAGTGCTTTATATGGAAGTCAAATTCTCCTTTGGCATAATTATTATAAAACATTTCCAAGATTTTATGGTAATTTTAATAAGCAAATGTTACTGTATTATTTTTAATTCCATACACCAATTTCCCATCTCATTAAAATTTTGATAGAATTGGCATACCTGAAGGATTGTATAAATAATTAACTATGGTTTGATGGATGTCAAGTGTCAGGGGAAACCATGAAAGTACATAGTGTTATTTAGTTAAGGATGTCAAGCCATTTCTTTTTATCCCTATGGATTAATATATAAATTTAGATGTATGCAGGTTAATATACAATGAAGCCTCTATAATATCTTTTATATATTGTATATATGCAGGAATTAAATTTGAAGTGTATCAAATGCATTTTCATAAATTCAGTGTCTTGGCCCAATGCACCCTGCACTAGGGCAGTGGGGTAGGTTGCTGAGGGACTACCACATACCTAAAAATGGTACTGAGAGATAAGATCTACTTGCAGTCACAGAAGCATTGGCTCAGTGAAAAAGATCAGACTTTTTTCTTCCCCATGATCCTTCAACAGGACTGTGTTGTCCAGATAGAAGTGCAGCTTTTATCCTATACACAGCTCTCTGCATTAGGTCAACGTGTGGAAAGGTCCTCTTTAGGCCAGAACATGTAAGCATTGCATCTTTACTTTGTTCAGCGGTATAGCCAGATTTCCAAGAACAACTTGCCTTTGGGATACATGCAAAACATACCAGCAACCCGAGCCTTCTAATTTTAGTTTCATTCAATGTCTGAAGATAATCTAAGGCATACTGATTTAAAGAGAATGATCACATTGCCCACTTTCAAATTATACTACAGAAATATAGTAATAAAATCTGTGCTATTGGACAAAAAGAGAGCTATCTAACAATTGATTAGATTTGATGATCCAGTAATCTCACCTAACTAGAGCTACCTGATATTTTACAAACATAACAAACATACATATTGGGGGAAAAGTAAAAAGTAAAACATACCCATTCGGAAAAAAGTAAAATCCTCATTAAATGTTGGCTATAAATTTGAGTTCAAAATGAAGAGAAATGAAACTAGATCCTGCCTTCTCATTTTGCAAAAACAAAATACTGCAACTCCAAATTAACCAAGGACCTCACCATAAGACATGATTCCCTTAAACAAGATGAAAAAAAAAAATAATGAATGCCCTTCCACTAATAGGCAGATATAATGCCTTTTAAAATATAACTGTGGTGGCTGAGGAGCTAGAACAGATGAACACTTGAATCAGAGTTGGTGGCACTGTATAGGAAGGTTCAGTGATGCAGACTTTCTGGGGGAATTACTCGTTAGAGGCCGATTTTGAACGGATATAGCTTCACCACAGTTTTGGCTTCTTCTATTTGCTTCATGCTTGTGATTAACCATGTTAGCTCCAGCTTACTTCTCCTGCTGTCATACTTATCAGTCGATGCTATGACTCAGGGTGATGATGTATTTTGATCCCTTTGACCTAAGTCCAAATAAAACTTTTTCCCCAAATAAACTCTTTCTTCCATTGCCATGAATATGGTGCTGGTCAAACATAATGGCTGCATGTAGAAGAATGCAAATAGATTCATAATATAACTTTGAACAAAACTCAAATGTAAGTGGGTAAAAAATGTCAACATAAGATCAGATACATGAATCTGACAAATAAGAATGTGAGGAAGAGTCATGAACTTATTGGTACAGAAAAGATTTTCTAAACAGAATGCTAACTCTACAAGCTTTAGAAACAAGGATTAATAAATGAGATATTATGAAACTAAGAAACTTCTGTATGGCAAAGGCACCATAATTTGAACAAAGCAGCAGGTTGAATATTGTGAAAATCTTTGAACAATATACTTCAGTAATATGATTTATTTTATTTCTTAAAAAATATTTTGGAGTAAAAAAATATTTACAGACATTATAGACTGATTAATGCACATAAGATATATGAAACTATCATCGCTTGGATAAACTGCATCTGAGTTTTCCCACTTGGAATACTTTTCTGAGAGTTTTTAAATTTTTAATTTGTTCACTTTACACCCCAGTTGTAGTCCCCTCTCTCATCTCCTCCCAGTCCCACACTCCCTCCCTCATTCCCCCTTATCCCCTCCTCTAGTCCTCAGAAAGGGGAACCTTCCTTCCCTATCATCTGACCCTTGCCTATCATGTCTCATCTGGATGGCCTGCATCCTTTTCTTCTGTGGCAAGTGAGCATCGAGTCCGCAAAAGAGTCTGTGTCAGAGGTATACCCATACTTCCTATATTATGGGATCCACAAGAACACTGTATTGCTTTTTGACTGCATCTGAGCAAGTGGACAAGACCCTCAGTATGCATGGTCCTTGGTTTGGTGCATGAGTCTCTTCAGAACCCCCACTTCAGCTCAGATTTGTTGGCTCCATTATTCTCCTGTACCCTCCAGGTCTTTCTATCCCTTCATTCTTCATTAAGTCTCCCTACATTCTACCCCAAAGTTTGTCTGTGAGTCTCAACATCTGCCTCTATCCTCAGCTGGGTGGAGTCTTTCAGAGGACTTCTATGTTCGGCTCCCTTTCTGTGCCTTCTCTTCATCTGCTTCCAGTGTCTATTCTATTTGCTCTTCTGAATGAGAATTAAGCATCCTCCCTAGGGACTCCTTGTTATTTATCTTCCTTAGGTTTGTGGATTGTAAGGTGTTTATCTGGTGTTGTGTGGCTAATATCTGCTTATAAGTGAGTATATACCATGGGTGTCTTTCTGGGTCTGGGGTACTTCACTCAGAGTAATCTTTTCTAGTTCTATCCATTTGCCTGCAATATTAAAATTACATTTTTGAGGCAAGTTTTTGTCAGGCACTCAAAAATTAATATATTGATATTGGTTCTATAATATCCCAGAATTTGAATTTATTTGAGGTAATTTTTAAGATTATATGCCTTTACTTTTAATTAATTACTTAATTACTTAATTTGTTCATTTTATATACCTATTGAAGACCACTGTCTCCTCTCCTCCCAGGTCCACCCTCCAACTTGCGTCCCCCTTTCCCAGGTCCAATTCTCTTCAACTCTGTCAACCTGTCTCAACACATCAAATCATATCTGGACTAAACAATCCTCTTCTCCTGAGTCCCTGCAGTCCAGCTAGGTGAAAACAATCCAAAGCAGGAAACAAAGTCCATGACTTAGACAGTTTCCCTCTGTAGTTGCTAGGGAACCCTCATGAAGACTGAGCTGCTCATCAGCTACACATGTGTAGGGGACCTATGTCCAGTGCAGGAATGCTCTTTAGTGGTGCCTTAGTCTCTCCGACAGCACATGATCCCCTGTTGATTGTTCTTTTGGTGTTCTTGTCCCCTCCATATCGCTCTATCCTTCTGCCAACTCTCTCACAAGACTGCTTAATGTTTGGGTGTTAGTCTCAGCATCTGTTTCAATCTGATGCTGGGTAGAGCCTCTCAGAGGGCAGTTATGTGATGAGTCTCTCTTCAAGCATAGAAGAATCTCACACATAGTACCAGGGATTGCCTTTCTACCATGGGGTGGGTCTCAAGTTGGACCAATTATAGTCTGACCCCTCCTTCAATCTCTGCACCATCTTTATGCCTGCACACTTTGTGGCAGGGTAAACTTTGGGTTGAAGGTTTTGTAGGTGGGTGGGTGGTGGCCCCCACTCCACTGGAAGTCCTTCCTGGGTATAGGAAGTGGTCACATCAGTTTTAATATTCTCTGCTGCTGGGAGTCTCAGCCAGAGTCAACCCCATAGCCTCTCAGGAGTGTACCTTGGCCAGGGAACTAGACTTGAAGTTTTGTCATACATGTCTTTCACTTGCTTAGGTAGTTACACCAAAATATTTTATAATATTTGTGGCTATTATGAAGGGTATGGCTTCCCACACTTCTTTCTAAACCATTTATTTTTCATGCAAAGGAGGACTCCTGATTTTTTTATAGTTAATTTTGTATCCAGCCAATTTGCTGAAGGTGTTTATCAGCTATAAGAGATCTTGGTAGAATTTTTGGGACACTTACGCATGCATAGAAATACTTTGACTTCTTCCTTTTCAATTTTTATCCACTTGATGTTCTTTAGTTGTCTTATTGTTCTAGCTAGAATTTCTAGTTCTATATTAAATAGATATGGAGAGAGTGGGTAGCCTTTTCTTGTCCCTAATTTTAATGGATTACTTTAAGTTTCTCTCCATTTAATTTGATGTTAGCTATTAGAAAATTGCCTTTAATGTGTTTAGGTATATTTTTCAACATGAAGGTGTGCTGGCTTTTGTAAAAAATTTTTTCAGCATCTAATGAAATGATCATGTAGTTTTTTTCTATTAGTTTCTCAATATGGTGGATTACATTGATGGATTTTCATATGTTGAACCATCCAGGCATCCCTCGAATGAGGCCTACTTGGTGTTGGTGGATGATGTCTTTGAAGTATTCTTAGATTGTAAGTGCTAGTATTTTATTCAGTATTTTTGCATCAATGTTCATAAGGAAAATTGGTCTGAAGTTATACTTTCTTTTTTGGGACTTTGTGTAGTTTAGATGTCAGAGTAATTGTGGACTCAAAGAATGAGTTGGCAATGTTCCTTCTGTTTCTATTTTATGGAATAATTTGAGTAGTATTGGTATTAGCTATACTTGAAAGATCTTAGCTGAAACCAACTGATGTTGGACCTTTTTTGGTTGGGAGATTTTTAATGATTGCTTAGTTTTTCTTAAGGGTTATATGTTTATTTAGATTGTTTATCTGGTCTTGATTTAACATATGTAACTGGTATTTATCAAGAAAATCATCCATTTCATTTACATTTTCAAATTTTGTGCCATATACAATTTTGAAGTAAGACTCAATGATTCTTTGGATTTCCTCAGTGTCTGTTGCTATGTTCCACTTTTCATTTATGATTTTGTTAAACTGGACTTTTGGTTAGATTGGGTAAGAATTTGTCAATTTTGTTGATTTTTCTCAAAGAACACCTCTTGGCTTTGTTGATTCTTTGTATTGTTCTGTTTCTTCTTATTTTATTGATTTCAGACCTGTGTTTGAATATCTTCTGCCATCTACTCCCTTCAGTGTGTTTGTTTCTTTTTGTTCTAGAGCTTTCAGATGTACTGTTAAATTGCTAGTATGGAATTTCCCCAGTTTCTTTCTGAAGGCACTTAGTGCTATGAACTTTCCTCTTAGCACTACTTTCATTGTGTCCCATAAGTTTGTTTATGTTGTGCCTTAATTTATTTTAAGAAGCCTTTAATTTCTTTTTTTATTTCCTCCATGGGACAGTAGTCACTGAATAGAGAGTTGTTTAGTTTCCATGAATTTTTAGTCTTTCTCTTGTTTTTGCTGTTGTTGAAATCCAGCTTTGATCTAGGGTGGTCTGATTAATACAAAGGGTTATTTGAATTTTCTTGTATATGTTGAAGATTGCTTTGTGACCCACTGTGTGGACATTCTCAGAGAATGTTCTGTGAGGTGCTGAGAAGAAGGTGTGTTCTTTTATGCTTGGATTGAATGTTTTATAGATATCTGTTAGGTCTCTTTGCTTTATCATATTGGTTAGTACAAGTAATTTCTGTCTTGATGACATGTTTATTAGTGAGAGGTACAGTTGAAGTCTCCTACTATTAGTATGCAAATTTGATGTTTGATTTAAGGTTCTGTAATGTAGGTACCCTTGTATTTAGAGCATAAGTGTTCAGAATTGAGAAGGCAAAATTTTCATTTGATGAATATAAAATATCCTACCCTATCTCTTTTGATTAATTTTTGTTGAAAGTCTATTTTACTGAATATTAGAATTGCTATTCTAGCTTGCTTCTTGGGTAAATTTTCTAGGAAAACCTTTTTACAGCCTTTTACACTGAGGTAATGTATATCTTTATTGCTGAAGTGTGTTTCTTGTTTGCAAAAGAACATTAAGTCCTTTTTCTGTATCTATTCCCTTAGCCTGAAATTTGTTTTGGTGTATGAAGCCCATTGATATGAAGAGATACTAATGACCAATGATTGTTATTTCTTGATTTTTTTAATGTTTGTAGTATTATTGTTAGTGTGTACTTTTTTTTTTTTTTTTTTTTTTTTTTTTTGGTTTTTGAGACAGGGTTTCTTTGTGTAGCCTTGGCTGTCCTGGACCCACTTTGTAGACTAGGCTGGCCTCGAACTCACAGGGATCCACCTGCCTCTGCCTCCTGAGTGCTGGGATTATAGGCATGCACCACCATGCCCGGCTTAGTGTGTATTTTCTTTCTTCTGTTTTAGCTGTTGTGAAATTAATTATTTCATGAATTTTCTTACATGTAGTTAACCTCATTTGTTTGGAGTTTTACTTCTCATAATATCTGTAGTACTGGATTCGTGGACAGATACTGTTTACATTTGGTTTTGTTTTGGAATATTTTTCCATCTATAGTGATTTAAAGTTCTGCTGGGTATAGTGCCAGAGACATGAAGGCAAGTTGTAGAAGCTTTGCTTGACAAAGTTCAAAAACCTCTGGATGTCCAGCATGATCTTTAGAAATCCAGAGCAGCTGTTGGAGCTTGCTTCAAAAAGATTCCAAAGCTCTCTGGCTTATCACTACTGCCCATAAATATTATCTGTGTCCCAGGTCTAATTTTGCTTAAAAACTATTTTAAAATCTCTTTTTTTCTCTCTTTTAAAATTGCTTTTCTCCTTATTTATTACTTTGACTTTGAGTCCAGCCCTAATGAAGTATACACTGGAAAATATTTTTCCTGCAGAGAGTGTTGAAAGAAATCATCTGGCCAAAGGCTTGAGACAATGAGCTTGGGCTCTGACTATTGTGAGAAGCCAGGTAGAATCTGCTCGAAAAGAAAGTTAGGAGTTTGACACAACAGTACCTGGATAGATATTGCTAACTGTAGAAAAGTAGAACTTGTTCTTAAAACGAATCAAAAGTTTCTTCAGAATCTGCTATGAAAGCAATAGAAGATAGGCTTGGAGGGTCATGCTTTACAGATATTTTATAACACAGGAAGCTTTAGCAGTTAGCCTAGGCTTGGATAAAGATGCACACCACACCTGTGGACTTCAGATTGGAAGTAAGTCAAGTTTTTTCTGTGTTAAGAATATTTAGTTCCAAGCTATGCTACTAAGACAATCATGTGAACAAAATGGCTTAAAGCCTGGGGAAATTTATGGCTAAACCATTCTGAGAATTTTTTAAAGAATTACTAATCAGATCATGTTGACCATGTCTTGGATATTGATTGAGTTTTGCTATATGCTTTGTTGTAGGTTATACAGAACCATTTGTGTTTCTTTGGTAGATTGTTTTCTTGCTCTGCTGATTCTAAAATATTCTATTGATTGTAAAAGATGACAAAAACATGATGTAATCTGTAATGAAAAAACTGAACTTTACTTTAGATAAATTACTGGGGTTGGCCCAAGAGTATAGAAGGAAAATAAAGTCCTCTGGACTGGAAGATGTTTCAGTTTTACACCTCAATTTATGCTTGGGCTTCAGTATTTCTTTTCTCCTCCATTCCTCAATCTCATCTCAACAATTAGTTCCTTTAATTGATTGACAGCTCATTGTAAGTTCCAGGTCAATCAGTGATAATGATAACCTGTGGAGAAGAAGAAGAAGAAGAAGAAGAAGAAGAAGAAGAAGAAGAAGAAGAAGAAGAAGAAGAAGAAGAAGAAGAAGAAGAAGAAGAAGGAGAAGCCATAGGAGTAGCAGTCTAAGCAGTAGCAGTTCTATATTTCAGTGGTCTCATGATATAAGACCAGGGCAGGCACGATCCCCTGCCCTGGAGTACTGGGACAAAACCCAAAACATAGTCATACATTTATCAACTCTTTGTATCATTCTTCTTTGTTATATAGCTTTAAAAAACTTGTCCTTTGGTCATTCTCCTGTATATTTTGGTTTCTGTTTTTGTGTTGTTATTCTCTCTCTCTCTCTCTCTCTCTCTCTCTCTCTCTCTCTCTCTCTCTCTCTCTCTCTCTCTTTCTCTCTCTCTCTCTGTGTGTGTGTGTGTGTGTGTGTGTGTGTGTGTGTGTGTGTGTGTGTGTGTATGTGTGTGTGTTTTGAGTGATTGGTTTTATTTTGGTTGCCTTCAAAGAGAGGAAAGAAATGGGCATGGGTTTGAGTAGCTGGGAAAGGAGAAAGAAATTGGGTAAAGGAAAAAGCATGATCAGAATATATTGTGAGTTTTAAGAAAATAATAAGAGTAATTTACAAAAATATTCTAGGACCATGCAATTAAGTTACAATATATTAATAATAATGATCAAAAATCCCTCATAATATTTTAAGTACGATCACACTTTGAATCAGGCTACATTTATAGTTATCAGGATATGCAGCAGGGCACAAGTTATGCATGATTTAAAGCATTCAGCTTTTTGTATGTTCACATCTGAGATCTTTGGAAAACTGCAATCGTAGTTGGCAATTCTCTGCTAATAATCATCCAATAGATTTTACCTTCTGATTGTGACAATAGGAAGCAAGTTTTATCATGACCCGAGTGTCATTAATAATGTGTAACACACAAATTGCAGTTGTATTTGAACAAACTAAAATATTAAGTATAGAATGGCTAAGTAAAAAAATCAGAAAATATTTACTAGTGATATACCTTTCTAGTAACCTTCATAACACTGGCAGATGATAGCTGCCAAAGGAAGAGTGAACACATATTACGTGCAGATGTGAAATCATAACTCCCACCTAAATACTACCTAGTTTTGTCTTGGTAAGCCAATGAAGGAAGCAAAGATTATTGGTAAGTGAAAGGTAAGAAAATATAATTTTCCAATTAAATAAGCAAGAAGAAAAGAAGGCACATTAATATTCAGATTGGAGTGATATACACCTTTTTTTATATTCCTCAAAGAATGATATGGTTACTGAACATTCTAGTTTACTCTTATCCAAGGACTGACATTAATAAATCATGTAAATATGAACAATTCATTTTTGTAGCCTTATCTTATTCTTCCAGAATGTAAGACCATTGTTATCTGTAACTGGGAAGTAAGTCCTTTTCCAGGGTCTATATACTCTGTTACAGTGCTTCTGGCCTTTCCAGCCTAAAGAATTATCATAATGATTTCATGTTGGTTAGCAGTTACTGAATGAAGAATGTTATAGCAATCTGAATGTGAATACTGAGATAACATATACACGATGGCATTTTCCCTCTCTTCATCCTTCTTTCTCTTTCAATAGGATAATTATGAAATACAGAGTGATGGAAATCATGTTACAGGTTAAGGGAGATTGTTTTATTTTTTATTTTTGAGTCATATAAAGCACACACATAGAAACACATAATAATGACCTTAGGGTATCTTATTTGTTTAAGCAATTGTAACAAAATCACAGGCTAGGAAAATTAAAATATAGAAGTTTTTTATTTCATACTGCTGCATTCTGGTGGTTAGCAAATGAGGTATAATAAAGTTGGTTTCTGTGAAAGTTTCACTCTCTCTTATATATGGTCACTCTTACAATGTCCTTACATGGCTACCTTTGTACAGAAAGACACCCATTAGCTGTACTCTGTATAAGATACCAGCTTAACTGGATGTGGGCTCAATGTTAACGTATCACAACTTTTATTATCTCTTCAGATGCCAAGTGTCCAAGCACAGTTACAGTGGAGTTGTCCTGAAAGCTCATATCTTTCTTAGTTAGTTTCTATTGCTATGATGAAACACCATGTCTAAGAGCAAGTTGGGGAGCAAAGTGTTTATTTGGCTTATACTTCAATACTATATTCAGTCACTGAAGGAAATCAGGGCAGGGACTCACACAGACTTGGAATCTTGAAGCAAGAGCTTATGTAGATGCCATGGAGGAGTACTGCTTAGCAATTTGTTCCCCATCTCTCAGCCTGTCTTCTGATAGAACAAAGGACCACCAGCCCAGAAAGAACAATACACTCACAAATGAACTGACCAGCTCCACCTCCCAATCAACCACTAATTAAGAAAATGCCCTGCAGTGAGAACTTAAGAAGCCATTTTCTCAGTTGAAGTTTCCTCCTTTCTGATAACTGTAGCTGTGTCATTGACATAAAACTAGCCAGCAGAGCACATGAATAATTTATTGGCATAACTCAATGAATAATATTGTTGGTTTAGGTTAGATTATAGTCCTTCCATTATTGGTTGTGCATAATGCTTAAAGGCATATGGGAAGCTGTTGTATTTTAAGATCCAAATGAATATAGTTACGGTAATATGAAAGAGTTGAATTGGAGTTAGTCTACACAGGGCATTATGATCATCAAAGATACCACAATGAAGCCAAATGAATAGCTCAGTCCTCAATATGAATACCATCCCATCATTTGTTGGTGAGTAGTGTCCTGATGAATTGCATATATTGCCATTGTCTTGGTTGCCCATGAGAACTGACATTGAAGCCCAACGACTGAAGACAGAAGACATACTGGCCACAGGACATAAATGAATTAAGCTTCCTGCGACTATTCTTCATAGCACAGGAAGGTGCTATGTAGTCTGCAATGAGAAAAAACCATCAACAATCTTGCTTACCTTGGAGCCCCAAGAACTATAATTATGTCTAGCATAATAGTGCATGTCTCTGGGTACAACAGTGCCATGAATGACTGAGATAAGCAACTGCTACCTGATTGGGTTTAAGGCTCATTACACAGAAGGAAAAACATCTTGCTACTGAAAAGATTTGGTTTGGGAATTCACAGGCTCAGGTGTGATCCTACCACTATTATTACACTAAGTGGCTATAGTATTAAACTTTCTTCAAATTTATGACTTCTCCAGATCCCTGCCCTCTAGTATTCATCCTAATACCATACTCACATTATAATATAATTCCCTCTGTTGAGTAGTAGAGTAGATCTGGAACTTGATTTAAGACTTTAGAGTAAGATAAAGGTGAAACTCATTTGTTGATGAAATTGAGATTGCAAATTCTGCTTGCTTATGAGTTAACTAAGAGAGCAACTTTTCGCATTGGATCCACATTAGCAAACAGGATAGCCTACAGAGATATATAACACACCATCTCAACTCACATGTTTCCTTTTTGCCACTGACTTTGTATTAGTGTAGTCATGTATTATAATCATGTATTGTGAGTACACGTGATGAAGGATGCAGCACTATAAAGGGCTTCGTGTGCATCCAAGTGAAATATGCTGTTTATATCAGGACAAAAATCCCCTCTCCTGTAGGCACAAACATATCTTTCCTTTTACACAAAAGTAGGCTAACTATTGGCATTAATATCCTATAAACTCTTGTGAGAATATAGTTATAAAATGTAGCTTCACTATATTTAAAAAGACTGAGAAGCAGATCACATAGATAAGATATAACCAGCACTTTAATTTTTACATTTCTTTACTTATTTACTTTTTAATGTGTGTAGTGTGTGTATGTGATATGTGATGTGTCTGGCTATGTGTGTGTCTCGGTATCCCTGTGGATATTGGAAGACAACTTGAGAGGATTAATTTTTCTCCTTATATCATGTGGGTTCCCAGGATCAAATTTACGGTTTTCTACAAGTGTCTTTAAACACATAACAATGTTGCTGGCTCCATAACTTAAAATTTGTCCTATACAAGGAAAGACAATACATGTACACACATAGATATGCATATCTGTGTCATTTATTTCCTGAAGGTTGGCATTCAATCCCTGACACAATTTCTTCCATTTTTGCTGAGGCCATTTCAGTTTTAACCATGATTTGCTCTTCTTGATGAAGAATCAAGTCCCATGGAAAATTACCCAACTCCATTGTAGAACCTATGGCCAACATGTCTAAGCTAGACTATCTTAGCTTCTGTTAAACAGACTGTCCACAAGCCCTCCTGCTAGCTGCTTATCTTAGTCTGTTAAAGTGTTTACTTCTGCAAAGTCCCCCTGGTAGCTCCTGATTGAGATATCTGGACATGTCTTTTGCCTTCAAAAACCCTGTACTATAGACACTGAGGGTTACATTTAAGTCCCAAATGTCTGAGTGTAAGTCCAGGTGGACTTTTAGTTGTCTGTAAACTGTGGCTGAGTGATAATCCCTGGTGAGCTCCCTGAAAAAATATGCAACATTATTAGCACAGAATGTAAATTTAAAGTTTAAATGATGCCTCCCTTCACCTCAAAACACCATTTGTTAAGTTTTATAATCTTAACAAAATTTTTATTACTATTTGACAATGAAAATTACACTCAGAAGAACAAGCTAGCATGAGGAGTACACATGTTCCATTTACCTACAAATATAGAATATTATATACAAGCTTATGTTCGCATTCCTGGTGAAGACAAAAGATTCCTACAAGACATGGAAGGCTACTTTCTTATCTCGCCTCCCACCTTACTCCCTCCCTATCCCTGATATGTTCCCCTACTGATCAATAATTGAAGAGAGGCACTAGTTTTCTTCATATGAAGTGGGTTAGTATGATGAACACACATAACTTTAAAATAACTTCCTCCTTTTATAAAATTACTTCCCCTTCATTTCCCTCATTTCCAACGCTCCTATATACCCCTCTTTTCTTTCTTTCACATTCATGGCCTCCTTTTTATATTAATTATTATTGCACACATCTATGTATAAACATATATTCTTAAATATAACACTCTCACTCTGTATTATGTTATTTGTATGCATTTCTAAGGCTGATCACTTGGTATTGGATAACCAATTGATGTGTTCTTTCTCCTAGTATACTACTTCTTAGCACTTCTTAGTTGTTTACAGTTCTCTGTGTAAGGTTGAGACCTCGCGGTCTCCCCATCAGCCATTTTAGCTTGTCTACTGATGTTGCCCTTGTTGAACCCATACTTAAGCAGCAGCCATTTTGACAAGTAAATTTTGCTTCAGACATTATCAAGAAACACAGTGTCACAACAACTCACGCTTCTACAGAAAACCACATGAAAATATCATGGCAACATTTACATTTTCTAAACTCTTGTTTTTTACTTTGACAGCTTCGTACATGCTTATAATAAATTTTAGACATGGAAAAAACTTTTACTACTAATAGTCTTTCACAAAAAAAGGTCACTAGAATGGATGTTTAGCTTTTAATGTTGACTACTGGAACAAATCATAAAAGTACATTTTAATTTAATTTATATAAACCTATAGTAGAGTAAATATGTTCAGAATTGCACAACTTAAAGGTCATATTAACTATTGATTTCCACCTTACAAATCTCAAGTTTCTTCAACTCCTGGACAGTGTCTCATGATTTTAGATCTAAAGGCCATAGCATTCAGTCTGAGTTAGGACTCTGCTATTCAGTGACATGAATCTAGAATGGAGCAAAGTTTTATACTTGTGAAAGTTTTTATGGTAAAGCCCTATAAAGTCAAAATGAAAAGGAGAATCTAGGAGCTTGTTAAATTGAAGAGTCAATCATCACGATTACATAACATATGAAATAACATCTAAAGACCATTTTCTATCAGAATGAGAAAGTTTCTCCAGTATCTGAAGTAATATAAAAGCACAATAAATGGCTGTTCTTGAACTATACTGTTATAAAAGACAGTAACATCAGGCTGAACTCCATGGACTCCAGGATGAATGGATGCCCCCATATGACGGAATAAGTTACAACTTTAATGTACAAATAATGAACCTCTATTAAAATAAAGGATATCATCAATCAAATCACTGCAGCAAAACCATAAACCTGTGGCCACAGAATGGCCACGAGGGCACAAGCTTTATTAATCATGTGTGGTGCCAAACCATTTCTCTAAGAGACACCACTAAATATATCCCTGCGAAAGTGAGTTGTGAATGTGATAAAGGTTTTGGGCTGCTCATTGGAGATAATGGCTTGCTTCATATTGTGATAGCTGCCCAAAGTTAACTTATAATCTTACTAAGTCTTGAACTGTGTTCCCGATAAGACAAATACCCACTTGCACTTCATTCTGACACCTCCATGTGTGCAATAAAAATGAAAGGGGCAAAGAAAATGACAGAAAACATTAAGAAAACACAAATTCTCTTTTAAAAATAGGTTTAGTGTCTCCTTTCTAAGTGTTTGTACTTGTTAAATCCATTTAAGCCTTTACTCATTTAAACCATATTTGATGTCTTTGCTCAGAGTTGTAACAGTATTTGATATTCATGTCTTTAATTTGTGGGTTTTATTATTTCCAGTAAAATTTCCTATTCCAATTTAATAAGACTTTTAGACAATGCAAGATATGATTTAGCGTAGCACTTATAAACTATTCTCTAAGATCTTAGAAATAAAAACATATAAAAGACAGTAGAAATTAATGATGTCTATTTAGCAAGAATTATATATTTAGTGTTAAGCATTTTTTTTACTTTTATGTTTCATAAAAGTTTTCCTTGAGTCTTTAAAAATCTGTGATATACAGTTATGACAATGACCTCATATTACAGCTACAATCTTTGGAAAGTCATGTGATATAAGGCCATATTAAACAACATGAAATGTATCTTCTTAAAACTTTATCCTACCCAATGAAAGCTTAATTCTTCTCCAATCATAGTTTTTTTTTAAGTTTTATTTATTTATTTTTTTTAATTTTTTATTAATTTTTTTTGTTACATCTCAATGGTTATCCCATCCTTTCTATCCTCCCATTCTTTCCTCCCTCCTATTTTTCCATTATTCCCCTCCCCTATGACTGTTCCTGAGGGGGATTTCTTCCCCCTGTATATGCTCATAGGGTATCAAGGCTCTTCTCGGTAACCTGCTATCATTCCTCTGAGTGCCACCAGGTCTCCTCCTCCAGGGGACATGGTCAAATGTGAGGCACCAGAGTTTGTGTGAAAGTCATACCCCACTCTCCACTCAACTGTGGAGAATGTTCTGACCATTGGCTAGATCTGAGTAGGGGTTTAAAGTATACCGCTTGTATTGTCCTTGGCTGGTACCTTAGTTTGAGCGGGACCCCTGGTCCCAAATCTGCCTTTCATAATGTTCTATTTGTAGGTTTGTAGGACCCTCTCCTATATTTCTCTTACCTAGAGTTTCAGTAGGATGTCCTCAAATCTATCCCAACCTCCTGGAAAATGAAGACTTTTGTGGGATGTGCCTTTTGGGCTAGTGCCCAATTATAAGTGAGTATATACCATGTGAGCTTTTCTGCTTCTGGGTTAACTCACTCATTATGATCATTTTTAGTCCCATCCATGAGTCAAGAAATTTAGGGATTTCTTTGTTTTTAATAGCTGAGTAGTATTCCATGGTGTAAATGTACCACAGGTTTTTTTTTATCCATTCTTCAACTGAAGGACATTTAGGCTGTTTCCAGGTTCTAGCTATTATGAATAAGGCTGCTACGAACTTGTTTGAGCATATGTCCTTGTTGTGAGGTGGAACATTTTCTGGGTATATTCAAAGGAGTGAATAGCTGGGTCTTGAGGAAACCTTATTCCCAGTTTCTGAGATAGGGCCAGATAGATTTCCGAAATGGTTGTACTAGTTTGCATTCCACCAGCAATGAAGGAGTGTTCCTCTTTCTCCACATCCTTGCCAGCATGGGGTGTCACTTGAATTTTTTATCTTAGCCATTCTAATGCATGTAAGCTGGAATCTCAGAGTCATTTTGATTTCCATTTCTCTGATGACTAAAGATGTTGGGCATTTCTTCAAGTGTTTCTCAGCCATTCGACATTTCTCTGTTGAGAATTCTCTGTTTAGTTCTGAGCTCCATTTCTCAATTGGGTTATAAACATTATATTTCAATATAAGGTAATATTAGTTACTGAGAAAATATTTAAAAAATGAGGCTTGACCTGATGAATTTTGCAAAGGCAACAGAATTTTTTGAAAAGAAATATAAACCCCAGTAATAAGATGCAACTGCTTTTTTAAAACTTGTGCCTATGTTCTTGCTATTGCACAGTGTTGTGCATGTCAATATTTTATAACATTTCCTCACCTATCCAACCTAATTTTTAAAAGTCCGAAAACAACTAAAGGCTTCACTTTAAAATGTTTAAATTATTCATATTGTTAATCTTTTTTGTTTGTGGTTACTCCTCTCTTGTGTCCTTCTTCCAAGCCCTAGAATATTTACTGTTTGGAAATTAGAGCCATTTGCTCTGTAGAAGCATGTAGAAGAATTATGTGTCTAATGTATAATTTTAGTTGATTATACTGCTTGTCTTTTTGTTGTTCTTTCAAATTTGTGATAATTTATTTTTGTTTATGCACCTGCTGAGATCAGAAGAGAGCGCCAGATTTCTTAGAACTGAAGGGATGGATAATACTATGCCACTAAGTAGGTGCTAGGAACACAACCCAAGACATCTGCCTAGGAAAGGGGGCTTTCAACTACAAAGTCATCTCTCCAGATCCATTTTTATCCTTTGAAATACTTTATATGTCTCTTGACGTTATTTATACAAACTATTTAAAAAACACTTGTAAACTTGAACAATTTAGGTTTCCTATTTTAATACTACAACATTACTTCTCTCTTAACTAACAATTTTTAGAAGATGTGAAATTTAATATTTGAGGAGCAATGTTTATTTTCTAAAATGTCCCAATGTTGAGAGTAGACAAGTTGTATATGTTAAGCTCCTGAAGCTATCCCACAAAGAGTACCATGAAATCATTTAAAATTCTAAAAACACATTTTCTAAAATTGTTGAAAGCATGAAGTGGGAATTCCCATGCATGGTCAGGACCTAGGTGCCCTATACATATATGCCTGATGGGCAGCTTGGTTTGCATGTTGGTTCCCCTGTAAGGGGAGTGGAGGTTGTCTTGACAAGGTTTCATTTGCATGCTTTTCAATCATTGCCCCTTAATGGGGATGCTTTACTAGGCCAGCTAAATGAGGATGTGCTCAGCCCTGACATAATTTGATGTGAGAGGGTGGGGGAGCACCTCTTTTCTGAGGAACAGAAAGAGGAATAAGGGAAGAGAGAGGAAGGGTGAGACTGGGCAGAAAGAAGGTAGGGGCCTACAAGTGGGATGTAAAATGAATGAATGAATGAATGAATGAATGAATGAATGAATGAATTGATTAATTAATTTTTATAAATGACAATTCTTTCCAAATAGTAAGATCTAAGCCATTATTTTACTTATTAATAATTGTTTTAGAAGTTTAGAAGAATATAGAGAACGTTTGGTCTGGACAGCACTTATGATATCTTGGTATTCAATGCTTCCTAAAAATTATCACACACAATTAATTTATGCTTAATCGTTCTGAGAACAGATGACAAAGTTAAACAGAGTTTGCATATTCAGAAAAAGGAGGATTGTGATGGAAACTTTGTAGTGCAGTACTTGAACATAATAGTCGCATTTCCAGACAAAAAGGGATTGTATGGGTTCATACTCTTTACATTTTTCAGCTTTGTATTCACCCGCACAAGGAGAGGTTTAATGTTTCGCCCTGTTTGTGTTACAATCACCTATCAGGACAATCCATTGTACAATTTGTTGGAGGCTTGCAGATTGTAAATTTCTTATTAATGTGTATGAACAAGTCAGCAGTACATCTATATTTTGATGAGTAAAGCCAGTCAGTTATTTTGGCTTAGTAACTTAGGAACCAGTATTTTGGTTCTTTTCATGACCTAGATAAATTTATAAACTCTTACTTTAATAAGACTTTCAAAGTATTATATTCATATGGAATGGGTGTAATAAGTCTCTACATAAGTTGAATCCCATCTAAAATAACAAAGAGCCTTATGTCATATGCACACAAGAAATATTACAAACATTATATATAAATATATCCAAGAGGCTAATCATTTAGAAGAGACCAGGTCGGAATATATAATAGGGCTTGAAGGGAAAGAGGAATTATGCAATTATATAATAGTCTCAAAAATAAAAAATGTATTTTAAAACATATCAAATATATCTCTATCTTTACTCTCTATCTCTAATAACTATTAAATGAGAAGGTCACTGAGGTGTGTAGGGAAAACTATCTTGGATTAATAAGTGAGCTCAATATAATCATAGTAGGCTTTAAAAGTGTAGAAGGACGGTGAGACACCCTGGAAGTTTACCGTAAGTTCTTTGCAAATGGATGTGCACAGCTTGTAACAATCCTTAAAGTGTCAGCAAAGAGACATACACACTCTCCCGCTCCTACTCCAAGCAGGCAGAATCGATGCAGTTTTGTTCCCATAGTTATTTTAATCCAGCAGAGACAACTTCAAGATTCTTACCACATAACGATAATATTGTTGTTTTATGCAGGTATTTATTTAATGTTTAATTATCACAGCATGCATAGAAAACAGATATATCTCCTGTTTTCTAATATTTCTCAGTCTCCTCATATGTCCTCTTTGCTCATTGTATTAAATATTTTACATAAGCAGAATTAATAAGCCTATTACCAGTTGAATATCTAAACTGTGTGTCAATTCTTTGTTAAAAGATTCCTAAGACCTTTATCTCACTCTATGGATTCACATCTCCAACAACTATTATTAAACCATAACATTGTTCTTGTGAATAACTTGAACATTCAATAAAAGGAGGGTATTTCTTTTTTTCAAGTCTAAATTTATTTTCCTTTCATAAATCAATATAATAAAAACTGTTATTTAACCACTTTTTCATTTTTATTGAAAAAAAAAGTGTTTGTCATGCATATATTCTGAGCATGCATTTTCACTTCTCCAACTCCCCTCAGATACTTGTTAACTCCCTATTCACACAACTCCACATGCATTCTATATTTCTTTCTTTAAATAACAGCAACAACATTACATATAGGTGTAATGGCAAATAAGCAAGTGACTTTGGCATGGTCACAGAGTTATTCCTTACATTTCAAAGACTTAAATTTGATAGGCATGGCTTTGAGTATTTGGGTAGAGTTACTTTGTACTCTCTCCTAGTAGGAATGCAGAGCTGCATTAAATACGGTTCCCAACACCAATTCCATTGACAAAGATCAAGCTAGCTGAGTATTGCAAAAGGCCAATAGATTAAGCTTAAATGCCAATTAAGTTCTCTCTTCTGTTTTGAAAACAATATTTAGAATAATGTCGAGCCATCTTTTAGGTATTGCCAATCTCAAAGACATACCGTCAAATTTCTGGCACCAGTGTCTATATAGTTTGAAGTATCTTCGATTTCTGCATGAGGCCCATGTAAGTGCTGGCCATATTAGTCAAGCATAGCCTAACTCATCCCTCCATTCTAGCAACGTGGAATGAAGAACTTTTTCAATGTCCGATATTTTAAGTCTAGGAATTGTGAATTGACCATGCACCGAAGAGAATACTACAACAGATTATCCCCTCTCTCCCCCTGTGATGATACATGAATACTTTTTCTATATTTCTTTGATTTCACATCATATTATTTTGAATTATACTATTTTCTATTACCCACCCTAGCTCCCAAATAACGAAACAGAGACCTGTTACATTTATTCAACAAGCTTTATAACAAGCTCTATAACTGGGAAGATATTATTCTATTCTAATCCAGTTATAGTAGTCTGGCTACCTCTCAGCCACGTGTGCTTTTACTTGACAACTCAGTTTTGCTTGCCTTCTGCACTAACTCTCATAGTGGCTTTTCTTCTACTACCACCCTCCCCCAGGCTCACAGACTGGGGTCGGAAGTCCCACATTCTGTCTTCTCTGCCCAGCTACTGGTTAAATCAGCTTCTTTATTTAAGGAGTAATTTTTACACAATGTTGAGACCAGATATTCCTCATAGAAATGACAATGGTTAAATGAAGTAGGTGGGTATATTCCTTAGTTTGCATCTAGCTAATGTCTATTATTGTTGCAAGACAGATGTTAATGCATAATTGGAGATTAAAGCTACTCTCTCTCTCTCTTTCTCTGTTTCACTCTTTTTTTTATTTCTCATTTTTTGATGCTTTTTTGAGACAGTCTCCCTATATCTCCAGGATGTCTTTAGACTTACTCACTGTGTACCAAGCCTGGAATCAAATGTGTCATATTCCTTATTCCGTCCCATGTACTGAGATTACAGGTTTGTATCATAAATGTAGGTAAGTTTTTTTGGACATATGCTACTTAACCCTTTTCTTTATAAAAGAGCAAATGTAAAGAAAAAAATAAGGACTGATAAAATACTGGACAGAAAGAATGAAGCCCTATTCTACTCAAATTAACATGATTTGGTTAAGATGAAATTGATGAGATATTTTGGTTATAAAATTGGTAGTTTGAATAAGAGAATTAAGTTTAGAAATACCAAGTCATGCTATGTTGGGCTATTTCCACATTTAAGTTAGGTATATAAGGACACATGAGATGTTTATACATTTACATAAGTGGAATATACTTTGTGACATGAATAAAATGTATTTATAAGATAAACAATTGTAGTGAAACACAATACAAAATTTTAAAATAATGTTAAATTGCCTTTTAAAGAGTTTAAGCAAGAAAATTTAAAGTAATTTTAAAGAGAATGAAACAAACTTACTCAATTTGATAGTTTTTTTCTTCTTTAAGTCTTCATTTAATAATCTTTAATATCATTTTTTTTCACTGAAACAATTAAAAGCAATTTTACTCAAAGTCGGAGGAACTGAGATTTCTCCTTTTCAATCATCACTTTAATTAAAGTAAAAATAAATGTACTTATCAAATTATTTTAATAAATGCAATGAACTGTGTTCATGGAAATAGAATATTTAGCTAACATTACCTGTTGAGATGATCATTATGTATGAAAATAGTAAAGCATGAAATAAAATATGTAAAATGGAACAGTCAAATAAAACACAAACATATAAGAGCTTGCTGTTTTTTGAACTTCTTCTCTAAGTTCTGTTGATAATTTGTCTGAAGTATAAAGAATGAGTGGAATATCATTGTGTCAGAGCAAATTACTCATCATGGATAAGCCGTAAGTATCATAATAAACCATGTAAGTTTACATTCACAAGCAAATCTATGTGTCTGGTTTCGGTAATAAATAAGTGGTTACATTAAATGTCAGTCAGAAAACACTTCAAAAGTGACAATGTTCTTTCCACTAATTTTAACTAATATGGGCATTACAATTTGGTATATAACAGAAATATTATTTGTAATGAACTCATATCTACATATTGAAATTCAAACTTTCCGGTATGATGACATTTGGAGATTGTTGTTGCCAAGAACTTAGGGACAGTTAAGACATGAGCATCAAGTTCTCAATCTGCAATCAATGACTTTAGAACATTAAACAAAAAAAACCACAAAAACTTATTTCTGTCTGTGTTGACACAGTGAGTGTACCAACCAGAAAACATTGATTCTGCCATGATCTTCTTGTGACCAGATCTGTGAGAAAATAAGTTCTTACTGTTTTAGCCTTCCAAGTGGTCTATTTACAGTTGCCCAAACCCAGTCTCCTAGATATGCTTTTTGTTTTCAAGAATAATGTTGAGACTGCTAGAGCTATAGAAAAGAGCCTCAGCCGGGCGTGGTGGCACATGCCTTTAATCCCAGCACTCAGGAGGCAGAGGCAGGTGGATCGCTGTGAGCTCGAGGCCAGCCTGGTCTACACAGTGAGTCCAGGATGGCCAAGGCTACACAGAGAAACCCTGTCTCGAAAAACAAACAAACAAACAAACAAACAAACAAACGAGCCTCCATCTGTGTTGTAGAAAGGTGAAAGACAAACATTTCAACAAAGAAATTGTGCAGATGTTTTTCTTACTTATATTCCCCCATAAAACAATGCAACACAAACCTGAAAATGGCCACATGAAAAGTCAAATTAAAACAACATAGTTTCTTTCAGTTTGTTTTTTTTATGACTTACCCTGACTTCAAAATGTGCTCTGATAAAGGCGGCACAGAACTTATGGAAGTGCCCAACCAATGACTTATCCAACTTATGACCCACGCCACCAGACAGATCCCATTCCTTACACTGCCTGAAGGGCCAGGAGTCATAGGTTTGATAACCCAGAGTCATAGGATACTATCAAAGAGGACTAGCAAACAAAACAAAACAAAAAAACTCATCAAGGAAATTATTCCTAATGATATTCTGCTATACTCATAGACCATAGCCTAGAAAAAAAAAATCATCATCAAAGTGGTTTCATACAGCAATTGATAGGAGTTGTTTCAGGTACCCACAGACACATATTAGGGAGAGCTCAGGAAATCCCACCGAAGATGAGGAGGAAGTGTTTTGGGAGCCAGAGGGGTCAATGAAACCACAGGAAATGCCACAGAATCGGCTAACCTGGCTTCATAGGGTCTCACTGAAACTAAACAACAATTGGAAGCCTGTGTGGGTCTGAGCTAGGTCTTCTACATATGTGTTGTGGTTGTGTAGCCTTGTGTTCTTCTGAGACTCCTAACAGTGGGAGCAAGGGTTGACTGACTTTTTTTTCTTCTTTTAGATTTTATGTTTGGGGAAGGGATTGGGAGGAGAGGAGGAAGAAAAGTCTGAGGAAGGGATATTATATCTTAGAGAAGAATAAATAAACTATAAATAGTCTGTAACATAAGAGTTAATGCTGCTAACAATTTTGGATCAGGAGTTCTTCATTAATGGTAGCTTATACTTTGAGAAGGGGCAAGAATCATTACGCTATAAAAATTCTGTCAAAGGATTGAGTACTGTACTTCCAAGACAATGAAAATCAAGTGAACAAGTGGCAAAGGTCAAAATATGACATATGGGAATACAGAGTCTAGCAAAACCTGTGAGTAAGGAAAGACAAGAAGGGACTTCTGTTTCTGTCCCCCCCACCCCAGACAAAAAAGCTTTATTTGAGAACCAATTTCAATTTGATGCAGAAATGATACAGGATCATGAAAAGGATCTGCTTAATGAGGCTGAGGTGGTCAGTGAAATTGGGAAGAGGAGGGTGAAGTGACAATAACAGGTGACTCAGTTTCCACTCTAAACTGATTTGTTTGACAGAAGTTTGAAGCAGACAGCATCTTAACCTAGACATCCTTACACATGGCTTTAAACTGGTGAAGCAAACTGAAAAATACATGTATTGGCAAAATCTCTCATATACAGGGACTGTGGAAAAGAATGTATATGATTTCCATTCATAAATACTATTTCAGCTTTACTGGTCTATGCATGAATTTGGCTATTTAAGTTAAAAAAAAATAATGAGATCAGAAAAAAAATCAACTCAAGAAACAAGACAACTAACAAATATAAGTATGTGGGAAAGATCCAACCTGAAAATTTAAAATATAATGTAATTTTCTGTACTCATTGTATTATATGACATATTTGGAAAGCTATTCAAAGAAAAAGGAACATATTTTGTTAGGCTTTTATATAGTAGGAGGAAAGGGCAGGCTTGAGAGAAAGACATTTAGGAAAATGCTCTCAATGTATTAGCTTTTTAAATTTTATGTATACACAAATGTCAAAATGTTTGTTGCACTATACTAGATATTTCTATAAGAACATTCATTGTCCTTTTTTTGTACATAGTATACTCTCTCCCATGTAGCATATGTCTCTTAAAACATACCTTTCAGTTCTAGAGACACTATATCTGCTTATCCTTCACAGTGTGTATAGCTGTTAATTTTGAATATAATATTCCCTGAATGAAATCGTTCTCCACCAATGCAAGGGTGATATATGAGAACTTGATTAGCAGCAGCATTCAAATATTTTAATACATGTTGAGCACATTGATACTTATTGTACAGTCTGGAGGAAAGCAAAATTCTTCGATCCTCAAACCTTGGCTGGATAGTTTCACACTACATGCAAATTTTAAGATAATGTGTTCCATATTTTTGCTCTGTATTTATAGGGCAACTTTTACATCTTTGCTTCTCAGGCTGTAGGTCAGGGGATTTAACATGTGGGATTGTTTGAGTATAAAATATGGAATGACTAGATTCGGACTGTACATACATGAATATCAAAGCCCCATAGAACACTGTAACCACTGTTAGGTGGGACGAGCAGGTGAGAGAGCTCTGTGTGTGCCTCCAGCAGAGTTCATCCTGAGGCTGGCCTGGAGAATGAGCAGGTACGACATGAAGACAGCAATAGGAGAAGAGATCACATCAAAAGCAGCAAAGGTCATGACTATAATTTCCACTTCACATATATTTGAACAAAGTAAAGATATTTAAGGAGATACTGGCACAAAAATGATTGACTATGCTATAGCCATAGAAAGATAAAGAGAAAATATTTATTTTGAGTACAAGTGACATAAATGTTCAGTAAATATAGGCAGTTTTGACTAGGACTGAACATCCTTTATGTGACGTGATGACAGTGTAGAGGAGAGGTTTCCATTACTTATGGCCACAGAGCTGTCATAAGACACTGCAGACAAAACAAGAACCTCACTGCTAATGAACAGAAAAAAGAATGCTAGCTCTGTAGCACAAAAATAATAGGACATTGCATTTTATTTTGTTTATGTAACAATTATGCTACCAAAATATTCTTAAACTTTGTGGTAGATCAGAACATATGAGCTATATTAAAGCCATATGATATATGGCAACAGCTTGAAGGAAGAGGCTTCACTTCTACCAAAGTATAGCATCTGCTTGCAAAGGCTTCCAAATGATGGACAGTCCTGGGAAAGAGGAAACAAGGTTAGTTTGAGACCTGTGCTACAAGTTGTATTGAATACAGACTGTGGCAAAAGTCACAGAGACACATTTTTTTTTCAGTAATTGGGTTCCTTTATATTTTTGTTTATTTTTATTAAACATTTTCCATTTTTTACATATACATTTATATTATTACAGAGAGAGAGAGAGAGAGAGAGAGAGAGAGAGAGAGAGAGAGAGAGAGAGAGAGAGAATTGCCTATGGCAAGAACCATGACACATACAGGAATTATTTAAATGTTACATTCTTAGTGTTTTGGCTATTCGTATTTGACAGCCTTGAAGAAAACATCTTTCTTATCTTGGTGTGTCTAGCATATTGAATGTAAATTTTTGTCCATCACATCTTGTCATTATCACTTAAAACATCTATCTACACCTAAAAACATCTTATCCCTAAATAACTAAGCTTCATTGTAAAACTAAGCTACTTGGTCTTCAACTCCATCACAGATATGAGAAGGAAAAACTTGATTATCTGAGTATGCCAGGAATGCAGGTTAGTAGCTTTTCAAGTGAGAGGTTGACAGAGACAGGTTGCTTTGTGATTGACCACTCAGAATTCTCTATTATGTTGGAGCATCTTCTTTAGTCTTCTAGCCCAATATATCTGACAAACATATTTGTATACAGGAACTATTGAGGACTTGTTTATCCTGTCTTGGCAGAGTTTGGCCATCAACTCTGCCTGCATCCAAACTTGCCCATTTTTAGGCAGAATTTAGGTAGAAATGAGAACATCTTACCCAGTAGCTTATTTGCTACATTTGAAGCCATCTTCATAAGGAGGTTCTTTGATGCTCATCATCCTTTTTGAGGTTGGCTGGGTTTTGCCAGGAGTTAACCTGTCCAATTGTCAGTGAATCTTTAAAATAATACAAAACATTTTAATGCCATATTCTGCAAGTCTCTGAGATTTTTTGAAGACCGTATCTAACTATCCTAGCTTATCTTTCTATAGAATCATATCTATCTGCTGCTCCTAAGAGTTTTACCTTTATCTTCCAGATTACAGATAACTTAATGGCACATGAAATACTTTTTTAATCTTATAGGATAACAAATTTTATTAGGAAAGACTACTGAAATAAAAAACACATAGAATGTCTAGCTTGTGGGCTATTGATTAATATTTACAGTGTCAAAACTAAATTAAGTTTGTGGCAACAGAGTTTAATTAATGGCAAGGAAACGTATAATTGAGCTGTGAAGACAGTGTGTACATTGCATAACTAACAAATCCCATGAAAGCACATCTCTTGGTATAATTTGATCCTATACGTAAAAACTATAAATGCTCAAATATTTTCATAGACAGTAATTGTGTTATATATGTAAATTTATACATTCATTTGTATATTGTTGTCTAATTTCCCTGCCCTTTGTTGAATTTGCCACACTGATGCAATGCTAATTGAAAACATATCATTTCCTTCAGAATATTTCTTGCATTTTTCTTCCTTGGAAGCTTATAAATTTTTTCTTCTGGCAAGATGCTAGTAAAGTTTAGGAGCCTATTTTCAGATTATGTCTGCTAATAATTTATCAACCTCCACAGTCTGATACACCCTAGTAATTTCTGCAGGTGTCTGGGGGCCTGTTTGGACATCTATTACAAAGGAGGAAATGCCAATAGCCAGGTGTCCTCCTGTCACTGTGGTTACTGCTGTTCCCCAGAGCCTTGTAGTCCCCATTACACATAGAGCTTGATCCAAGAAGCAGCCCAGAGATAAGAAGTCATGCCAAATTCCACATCGACTGCCTCACAGTAGTGACTAAATTTTAGTAAAAAGCCTCATGAAATTGTCAAAACTGGTTTAAAAAATGAAGGAAGAGGAGATTTTAGATACACACTTAAATGAAAACTATAAGAAATGATTTAACCATAGTTTCTTTATCTTTCTTTTTGTCATGTTTTCCAGGCATGGAAATAAACATACTACTTTTCCCTCAGATACTTTATTTTACAAACAGCTATCATTTTGTTGTGCTTTAGTTGAAATAATAGCATGACCTAAGTGCATTTGCTCATTGTCATGCAGGTTGTTAAGCAGTTAATTCAGTGATGCCAAGGTACAAGAGTCTCAAACCACTTTTGGAAGCTGGTAATTACATTTTGCAAAGTAATCTTTGATTTTGACATCATCAATAAGGTCACAGCAAGCCATACCCATAATTCAGTATTGCAAGGAAAAATATTGTTCAACTAAAAATACTACATTTACTGTTGTGAGTAATTAACCCCAGATGCTTACATTTTTAACACCTTTGTACAGAAGTGAGTATAAAACTCTTTCAGACACTACATCATTGAATTGCAAAATCTTGTACTAAGAGGGGCTCAATAAGTGTTAGTACTAAGTTGACACATTTATATGGTTACATGGTACAGCATAAAACAGGCATGCTGTGTTGAGCCTTGGATATTCTTAGATTAGAAACCTTCTTCAGGTTCAGCTGTATGTCACTGAACAGAAAAAAGTTAAGAATATTTGAAAAAAGAAAACCTAGGATGATCAAGGGTTTCTGAAGAACAGCAGCTTCACAGAGGCCTGCCAAATCTGTAATTAGCAGTGTATCCATTGCTCTACGGCTATTGTTGGCATATCTTGTTTTGACTCCTTAAGGACAAAAGCTCCTTTAATTTTCCTGCTTCTGTTTTGGTGAACAATGGAAGACAGCACTGACTCATGAGCTCAGTTTTCAGGGAGTGAAGAGTAAATGAATTCCAAGGAGGAAAGGAGGAAAAGAAGGAAAAGTAGAAGGTAAAAATATATTACAGTGGTGAAATATACTCAAGTATTTACCTCCCAAGGTCATTTGCATTTTTCATTAATTTTAATGAAATTATTTGTCTCTGATGTGTAGAAGTCCTGGCAGAGTCTAATAAAACAAAGTATGTGTCAAAAAGAGATATGAAAGAGTAAGTAGAATCAAATGTGGGTTTTATGTGTAAATAGTCAGTGAGGAAATAATATGAGGTGAGTGGCTACCACGATGAGTATAAATATCTACTGATGCACTGTCATCTTGAACTGTTGACAAATGTTTTGAGATTGGAACTTTATTTCATAGAACTGATTTGCTGTAAAATAGTCATTATATAAATATTTTAAGTGATTTGTCCACTTAGAGTCCTTTATTGGTTCATTTTCTATAATAGCAAGCTACCCAGGGCTAAATACAGTCATCGTCCTGATTAAGTGAAGGGACAAGTATCCTCCTATAGAAGCAAAAGTTATTGTTTTCGTTAAAGCCAAAAGGTCAGACTAGGGCATAGGCGAAGGCCAGGAAAAATTCGCTATAAGCATTCCTAATGTATTCAATTTATAAAATATCATATTTGCTTTTTATTTGTTCTCTGAGAGTTGTGATTTATTTCCATAACTATCCCTACTTCACCCCTAGTCTAGATCTGGTGCCTTCACAACCAATGTGTGCTGTCCAAATATTCTTAGATGTGTGCAGTTTCATTAGACCATAACCCACTTCTAGAGACCATAGCCTTAGAGAAATTGTCCTCTTGTATGAACTGAAAAGTGCCACTAGCTGTTTGCTAAGGGTGAGACTTCATGTCCAATTTCTCCATCCATTCTGCATTTCATCTGTCTTGGGCTTTCGCAGATTTTGTTCATGTGGCCCCAATCCTTGTAAGCGCATGTGTGCACCTGCTCTTTTGTTTTCTGATAATTATTCCACTGCCTCTGAATATTAAGGTCTTTCTTCCACGATTCCTGAGACTCTGGGTTTATGGTGGGAAATACATAAGGGTTCAATTTAAATACGCCTCTTTAAATTTGTGTAACAGTAATTATTATAAGTTAAAAATTTGATAATTATTTATATCATGTAGCCAAATATAATAGTCTACTTTGCACACACACACATATGTCCCAAACATCACATGAACAATATATTCCACAATAAAATATTTTATGAACCCTTATATGAATTTAAAACTGATATAATATATGTGACATTAACATTAATATTTACTAGCAAATTTATTTTTATTGTTGCCATATTTAGAGACTATTTAATTACTTCTCATGGGACATATCATTTCAATTGTTTGCTCTTTGAATCAAGAAAAAGAGAATTTAAAAATCAATAGACATATGATTTAGTTTTTCTATCTGCCTAAAATAGCAAAAATAATTATGTTAAGGTAGAATATTATAAATTGCATTTTACAAAGTCAGTGGATATGAACTACATAGCTCAAATTTAATTGGTCCCATATAATTCTAAATATGATTAAAATTATATTAATAAAATTGAATCAGTGGCTGCTGAGATCATGCAATAAGACAGAAATCATTCTTCCAATTTCTATGCAGGAAACAATTTTTCCAGTAGCTTGTTCACGTTATTTTATTTCCTTTTAATGTTATTGTCCACACTTTTGCTTCTGTATTTATTATATTTTGGTGACTTTTCAAAGTTAAGAGATAGCATTGTCAACATTCCTGCACAACAGTTTACTTCACACCAAAAACCACTTACTACTTACTGAAGATGTAGATGAGGTATTTAAAACACATCTGTTATCTTCTTTTACTAGACAATAAAGGCTTGGATTTCTGCAATAATTCACCAAATAAATAAATAAATAAATAAATAACATCTTGAATCTGTAGTGGGGAAGAAAAAGAGTTAATGTTAGAAATGGAGATTAAAAGAGCCTTTAGCATTGAGTGACATAAAAGGGACAAAGGAAGAAACGTATAAAACTAAAGGTTTATAACCAATCCACAGTATCTCTCTCCATAAACACACTTGCACAGATTTCCCAAGGCCTGATTCTGGACTACTGTGGAGAATTTATACGTTATCACAGAGGAGATTAACTCTCACCAGAGAGGCCAGAAAATATGCCAATGTTCTGTCACTTATAAATATTTATTGTGCATCGCACACATTGATAGATAAACTGCTAATATTATAGGTTAAAATTAAGAAAACTATTGCCAGGAGAGTCTTAGGATATGTGAATCAGAGTACAGCACACAGAATCTCACCCACAACAGTAAAGGGGGTGGGGCATCCAAAATATTCCAGGACTTCAACACTTTAACGTGACCTTAATACTTAACACAGTATTATACATCTGAGTAATTAAATATAAAGACTGAAGAGTGGGAATCTAATGAAAGACATCTATCAAAGAGATAATCAACATATTTGGTTCATATCAGAATCAAACATAAATACAAAAATAACAGAGAGAGAGAGAGAGAGAGAGAGAGAGAGAGAGAGAGAGAGAGAGAGAGAGAGAGAGAGAGAGAGAGAGAGAGAGAGAGAGAGAGAGAGAGAGAGAATGAGACAGTTGTTCTCCAGCACCGAATGGAAAGCTCTAGGAGACTTTAAATGAAATATGTTTGGTTGAATTTCATTATGAGAGCTACACGATGTCATTCATATCATCATTTCAGAACATTATCAAAAATGGGGGATAATAAATGTTTACCTTGATTGTTAACTTGTATAAATTGAAAAACGTCCCAAGTGTCTGTGAGGGCGTTTTTACTGAGGCTTGTTTATGGTGAGTTGGCCTTGGCAGAGATGGCACCATGGACATTTCACAGTGCTGGACCCTGTTGGAAATTTGCTCTGGCTACAAAGGAGCAAAGGCCAATGTCCTCTAAGGCAGGTTTCTCTATGCTTTCTATCTTGGAGATGATATTCTATGGTTTTTTTCCCAATGTCATGATGAATGAAATTACTGAAATTATGAGCAAGAATAATTTATTTTTAAGATGTTTAGGTGGGGTTTTTGCTAACATCAATGAAACTTTTGACTACTTCAGGATACGGGCACCAAAGGTGAACACCATTACTATGAGTGAATAAGTATTTGAATCAGAATTGTTTGGACTAGGTTAATAAAAGCAGTGTAGACACATTTGGAATAATGAGCAAGAGAAAGAGTAGACTGTAACAATCAAAGCTCTCAGGCCTATTTTGATGGGAAGTCATAAAAATAAACAGTGTTAGGATTATGAAAAATAGTCTTTGTGAGGATTCAGACAGAAATGAAGGCTCAATTGAGAATTAGATTAACATTCATTCATGCTACATGTGGAAATAGATTTTCTTTATTTTTTTTTCCTGTGTTCTGAGCATTTATGTATCACTGAGTTTAAAGGTGGTTGCCTAATTGAGTGGGCAGAGAAAATTTCACGGCAGTCTAAACTTTCACATGATTATCAACAAGTTTTGTTTTGTTGTTTTGGTTTTTGCCACAATAACAGTATGTCTGAAGAACAATGCTCAGTTCTGAAATACCTGAAAGAAAATTATTTTTTTCTACTAAAAGAACACATTAAAAATTGGGATCAAATCAAGGATGGTAGTTGAGGACTATATAAAAGAAATGTTGAGCTTGGATTTTCTAACAGCCTAGAGCTGTTAAGGCTATTGATAATCTTGAATACAGATTGAATGTGTTCCACATTATGCAGTAGACTTGAGCTCAGGAGCAGGGGCAGTTCAGATCTGAGTTACTATAGTTTAAAAGGATACCTGGATACCAAGGTAGCCCTGTTGCAGCTAATCACAGTTTCCAAATTGGATTGAAAACTTTTCAGAACATGAGCATAACACTTCTAAGTGTGTTTTACGGGTATACTCTGAGAGGATTAGTAAAGGGAAGATGCATAGCAAGGATTTCATGCATCTGGTGCCTAATGAAAGCAAATGTAAGCAATTTAAAAATTGCTAATTTGTCAGTGGGTATAAGGATAAATATTTATAATGCAATTTGAAATTATTCTGTTTTTGGTAAAGAGGCAGTTGCAGGTTTTCCTCCAAGATTCCAAGACTTAATTAGCACTGGGTAGTTGTTTAGGTTTCCAATACTAAGTATAATACTTGTCTTGCTGAGATGGTCCTAAACCTAATTAAAGAACTGGTGGTTTTATCATTACAAAAACCAGAAAACTACGTATGCCCAAAAGACAGCATTGGATGCCCAGTCTTAACTAATATGTCTGCAACATAGTGTTCCAGGGGTTATTTCTGGAGTAAGGATAGGGAGATTGTAAGAGCTAGAGGAATAATGCATTTTGCTGTCAGATTCTGTCCCTTTGAAATGTCAGGAGAGTTATACTTGTGACTCTCTCTAGCGTGGCTTCATAGACACAACTGGTACAGTGGACATGATACAGTGTAAAGAGAAAAGCTCTCAGGCTGTCAACCCTAGGCACAGAACTAGACGCAATTGGTAAGCTCTGAGACTAGAAACATGACCTTCCCTAAGGGAAGAGAGCATCAACTGGTTATTGAATATCAAGTTTCAGTTCTGACATCATTATCCACCCACCCACCCACCCACCCACCCATCCATCCATCCATCCATCCATTCAAACAAACAAATAATCATACATACATACATACATAGATACATATATACATACTACATAAATGCATATATGGACTTAGAAGGTTGTATTTGTGTAACTGTTTAACAACAATTACAGAAAAAGAGGCCATGATTTTGAGTGAAAACAAGAAGAAATGCAGGTGGAAATTGAAAAGATGGGATTGAAGGAGAAGAATAGAATTGTATTAATCATAACATATATATGTATATATATGCTTATATATATTATCAAAAGTATGCTAACATTGTTTTTCTTGCCCCCTTTTCCCTAGTATCTATAAAATAAGACACTATGAACCTCTTAACTCTTACTGAACCTGATAACAAAGTAAAACTTCTAAGACTTTTTGACAAAATAAAAAATTTTGCCATAATGTCTATCCTATTATTGTAAAAACTAGATATTCAATCATATTGATGATAGTTTAAAAATATCCAAGTGTATATAAGTTGTTTTATTCAATTTATATGCTACTCTTTAAATATAATTTAACTTTAAATTAGGCTTTATTTTGGATTTCTTTTTTGTGGTACATACTTAGGATTTTCAGCACCCTGAAGGATAAGGTTTGCAGGTTTGCAAGGAACTCAGGCCATTGTGAGCTACATAAAAACAGACCAGTATGGGCTGCAATGAAAGTCCTAGCATGAAAAATTTAAAATAAAAATAATACAGATACATATAAACAATACCAATGTCATTTAAATATTCCATCATAGGAATTTACATAGCATCATTATTCTTTATAGCAAAATAATTAAAAATTGAACTATTCAGCAGTTTTTGAGAAGACACTACGAAACTTTTCAGATGATTTTATTTTCACCTATTACTCATCCTGGTTTATGGGAATTCATCAAGTTATACGTGCATTATTTATACCCAATGAATCTTAATTATAATTTCATTAATAATTTAATTAAAGAAAAGTAATTGGGCATAAGGAATAGAACTAGAAGCTCTCTCTCTCTCTCTCTCTCTAGATGACTCTTCTAAAGAAGAACCTCCTATAAAAAAGTCAACACTGCAATATATATGACAGAGAAATCTCTTTATTGATGCATGTTGAAGAAATTATGATAAGAGATAAAATGGCCTATGAAGTAAGTGCCTTAATGCAAATGATAAATGATGACATTTAGACCAGGAAGCAGTGACTTGCACTGCATATGAATACATAAGTTTCTAGTGCTGCTAATGCGGAAAAATCACATCTCAAGTACATATAACATGTAACTATGAACATTATTTGAATGAAAACAGACAACAGAGACTGATTCACCATAAACACATGTTGTCTATTGATAATAATGTTGATCTTTATTACAAAAGTTTTGTTAGTAGACAAATGCTAAATAACATAAGGCAGGTGTCAAACAGAAAAAACAGCATTAGCTATTATTATTTAAATAGTGTTATTTTTGATTACCTGAAAAATTTAAATATATCAATCTCTATCTGTACAGGCTTATGAGCAACAATGAAAATTAGCTGAAAATTTGTATGTTTAAAGAAACTTGTAATTGACACTTGTAATTGAACACTAATACAGTTGAATAATGTGAAATTGGTGCTATTCAGTACTTCTTATGTGTTTCATTAATGAATATAAATTTCATTTTCTACTGGTAACAAGTGACATTTTTAATCTATAAGAGTTTTATTAAAGTTTACCTCCTGTATTGTCCTTGGCTGGTGCCTTAGTTTGAGCGGGACCCCTGGGCCCAAATCTGCCTATCATATTGTTCTACTTGTAGGTTTCTAGGACCCTCTTTATCCTTCTACTTTGCTATTCTCCCATGCTTCTCTCATTTAGAGTCCCAATAGGATGTCCTCCCTTCTGTCCCAGTTTCCTGGTAAGTGAAGGCTTTCGTGGGACATGCAGATCTAGCCAATGGTCAGAACATTCTCGACAGTTGAGTGGAGAGTGGGATATGAGTTTCTCACGTACTCTGGTGCCTCACATTTGACCATGTCCCCTGGATGGGGAGACCTGGTGGCACTCAGAGGAAGGATAGCAGGCTACGAAGAAGAGACTTAATACCCTGTGAGCATATACACGGGGAGGTAATCCCCCTAGGAACAGTCATAGGGGAGGGGAATAATGGAAAAATGGGAGGGAGGGAAGAATGGGAAGATACAAGGGATGGGATAAACATTGAGTTGTAACAAGAATAAATTAATAAAAAAAATTAAAAATAAATAAATAAATAAATAGCTGAAATCCCAAAAAAATGTTTTATTAAAACAGATAATTATACATTATTTGTTTAGACATTATACATAGCTTTCTATTTTTACAAAAATAACGAGACTTTATCCAGTAGGATTTTGACTGTGATAAGACACACAGCATTCAAAATTGAAACACTGTACTCTTTTTATTGACTCAGTTTTCTTATTTCTAAAGAAAAGACTTTCAGCATTTTCAAGTGTCAAATAATTGTCACCTTTTAAATTTTTAATGGGTTTATGTCTATTGAGTTACATAAAAGGCTGGATACTGCGTAATTTGCTGGCATCATTTCAAATTATTCCAATCCAATTTAAAATTAACTGGTCCTGGTGGCACTCAGAGGAAGGACAGCAGGTTACCAAGAAGAGACTGGATACCCTATGAGCATATACAGGGGGAGGAAATCCCCCTCAGGAACAGTCATGGGGGGGGGGGGAATAATGGGAAAATGAGAGGGAGGGAAGAATGGGAGGATACAAGGGATGGGATAACCATTGAGATGTAACAAGAATAAATTAATAAAAAAAAAAGAGGGAAAAAAATTAACTGGTCAAACTACTGAGAAAAAAATAACTCTCATTGCCCACCTATGAATGGGTAATCAATTTTAACAACCACCTTTAAATCTCAAGCACGTCACTGAAGAAGAAGGGGAAAGTGTAAGATCTGGATGCATGGAATGTTTGTTCCTCTGTAGATCTAGATTTGCAGTTTTAAACTCATAACAGGGAATACCTGGATCAATCTGTGTAGGATTGATAGTTTTCAACACCTGTCAGAGAAACGGGGAGGCTAATGAGAGATTGATATGCAGCTAATGTTTGATTAAGAGGGAGAGACATATTCTTTTGTAATGTGGCTTTTGTGAGGTACCCATGTGCTGGTAAACAAGCCCTTACTCATGCTTTCAAAAGGAAAACCATAGTGAGACTAAGTTTGCTATCAACATACACAGAAGACATAAAAGCAGAGGAGAGGTCATTCAGTAGAGTAAGAGAAGGAAAAAAAGGGTATTAGAGGAACAAATAAGATAGAAATACAGAATATACATATACAAACATTGCGTAATTCAGTTTCATATAAATTCCACACTTATATACTAATAAAATTAACATAATTAAAAAGTAACTGAAGTTAAGCTAAGATAAGTTGATCACAAATATGTGTGTTTTAATTAGAATAAAATACATATGAATGCATAGTTATAGGTACATAAAGTTGTAAGTATATGTGGATGCATACACATATATCTACATTTTTGCATGTATACAATGCATGGTAATATAATGTGAGTATACATAAAGTAAGTTTTCTTCATGGATACAACTACTGAAATAAAGTATATAATCCAGAAAAAAAGAATTTGGAAACTTCTAGAAAATGTGTACAGAATGGATCATCCATGAATGGTGCATATAGCTTATGCCAGTTATTCAGTTCTTAGAGGAAGATTTACTGTGATTGATGAGATAAATTTTTTTGCAAGAGATTAGATTTAATTTACATGTGTAATAAACACTCATATTTCAATATATTTCCCTTCTAAAAATAATATACATATAAGAAAATCACATACATATGGTATTCTACATAAGGGTTATTATATGTTATCATAATTGAGAACTGAATATATGTATGCATATAATTATATGTTGAAACACCAATCCTTGCATGCTTCTTAAATGATAGCAAATAGGTACTAGTTTTAGGAAAAAATAATGACTTAAATATCCAAATAGGTTATCATTATTGTAAGTACTTTAAGTGTAAGTTAACACAAAATTAGTCTTTATTTCAATGGCAATTGTATAGATATTTATTATATGTTCTATATTTTTACTTCATCATTAGTTCTATTGCCCAATCATGTTTTAGAACCACATAATCTGTGTTTGTATAAATTTCCTCATTCATCACATGAATCCTTTGAATCAGGCCCTTGATTATGCAATTATTTCAGGAAATTCCTGAAATCAATTACAAAACTCTTTCCACATTATTGTTTTAGTTTCTAATTTTATTTTGCCTACACATGTAAAGTTGCATATATTGTTTAATCTTCTAATTACTTTGGTACTTAGAACCAACAAACTCAGTCGTCATTAGATCTAAAAGTCACATTTCTCTAAATATCATCTCATTTCTTCTTCTCTTTTTCAGATTAATTTAATAACCACTAAGAAGTGTTTTTATTACTCCAAAACTCTGTACAGAACTGACCTTTTAAGGGTTAACAACTACTGAATCATAAATATATTTTGTTTATCATCATTTGGTTTCATCTCTCTTAATTAGTGCATAAAGAAAGCAGAGAATCTCAAGTAATTTTTCCATATAGGTGTATCCAAGTTTTGACTGCTTCTTTTTTCTACATAGAAAGAAAGCAATTTGCAAAGTTGAAAATTAACCAAAATAATTTATGAAAAATTCATCCTAAATAATCAGCACAATATGTTGCCAATATTCTTGAAATATTACAGGGTGGTTTATCTCACTAATTTATGGCTATTTTTCTTTCCTTTTAAAGATATCATACATCTATATAATGAAGTCAATCATTTATTCAGCATCTATTTCTCTACTATTGCCTCCTCTTTCTTATCCAAGACAGTTTACTACCAACTTTATACCCGTGTGTGTGTGTGTGTGTGTGTGTGTGTGTGTGTGTTCCATTAAGTCCAGTTAGTGCTGCCTATACCTGTGTAGGTGTGGGGACATCCTTCTAGAGCATAAGGAAATTTAACATTGGATACGACTTCAAACAAATCAAGTATTTTTTTTCCTCTGGAAAATATCCATGGCAATAGCTCCTAACTAAGCAGTGTGACCAGAATATCATCTACAAAATCACATAATATTACATGGTACTTTACACTCTGCATACTGAATATAAGCATGTTATTTTATTACAATAAAAATTACTACAATTTCATATCTAATTTCCCCTTAAACTTCAAGAAAATGGAAGAGTCTCCAAATATACCTAGAAGCTCCTTTTTTAAATTGTTCTATTATGCATTTATTATGCAATAGTCATTGAATCCCAACTTTACGATAATGGGCTCTTTTCTTCTTTTCCTATTTAAACATTATTATCATTTTGTTTTATTTTTCAAGGAAGGGTTTCCATATGTATTCCTGTCTGTCCTTGGCTCTCTTTTTAGACCAGGTCGGCCTTGAATTTAAAGTACTTTGCCTCGAAAGTACTGGGATTAGAAGCCATTACTGCTTGGCATACTTAAACAATTTTATACAGTATATTTTGTCATGTTTTTCCTTCTCTCAATTCTTTCCAACTTCTTCCTTGTTTATTTGTTTGTTTTTTTTGAGACAAGGTCTCTCTGTGTTAGCCTTGGTTGTCCTGGAGTTGCATTGTAGATCAAGCTGGCCTTGAACTCACAGCAATCCACCTGCCTCTAGCTCCCGAGTGCTGGGATTAAAGGCGTGCTCCACTACACCTGGCTAGTTCTGCTTTCTTGCCCAGACAACTTTATATTCCTTCCTCTCTCTTTCAAACACACACACACACACACACACACACACACACACACACATCAACACAAACCATCAAAAATCATTAAGGCAAAAACAAAACAAAATAAACAAACAAACAAAAAAACTGGCAAAATGAAACAAAAGCAAAGAAAACGCACCTTCCCACCAAAAGTATCTCTTTTGTATTGGTCAATTATATATGTTCATGTGGCCCTCCCAGGAGCGTGCTTGATGTACCCGGTGCAACTCCAATGAAGAACATTTATTTTCCATTTTCCTGCGGGTACTGAGTGCAAGTAGCTTCTAGGTTCCAGGTTGGAGCCTGTGTCTGCTCCCCCTTTCAGTGCTGGACTTAACTTCCCTTGGTTTCCACTGCTCTAGAAGGCATTGCTTCTTTGGAAGGAGTAATTTAACACCTCTGGATCTGGCAATCTTTCTGACTCTTATCTCTCATAACAATGGTCCCTTCACGCACATTTCTCACATTGAGGAGCTAAGATCAAGTTCTAGATATTTGCCTTCTCTGCATCCACTTTAACTTAAAAGTAAAGTCTTCACTTTTTTAATGTTGCAAAACAGTTTGGACAACGGATGCTAAATGCATACTTGCAAGACTATCATTCTCAGTGCCGTTGTATTATCATTTGTTGAAGTGTGTCTTCATCCTCCTCAGAGTTCTTTACTGAGATGTGTCATCCTTTTCAAGTTCTGACAAATAGCAAATGGTCTTTTGCAATGTGTGTGTGTGTGTGTGTGTGTGTGTGTGTGTAATTTTGTCTTGACTAGAATTTTAGACCATCATTTTACTTTTTCATAAAATATGTTGGAAAAGACTTAATGGTTACCTCTTGGCTGTACTGTTAGGCATCTGTATGGAACTCCTAGTGTAGCTGCTCTCACAGACATTCATCCCCTTTTCTTCTGTGACTCCTACTCCACAGCCACAACTGCACTGCAATATTATCACTGCATGCCTAGTCAACGTGCACTTTTAATTTTCATTCTTTTCTCAGAACTGAAAAATATTAATTTTTAATTAAAAATGTTGAGATATTATAAACCTGATATAGTCTGGCTTATTTCTCTGTTCGCATCATGTTTATATTTACAGGGGAGCTATATAATTTTATGTTTTCCTCCACTATTTGGTTAAATTTAGAATCCTTAACTTTCACAAAGATATGTGCATAATTTTCAGATTTATGAGGAATTTTTCTGCATTGTTCTATAATATCTATGTAGATATTTGAACTAATATATTATCTTTGTATGTATTATGCCCATAACAGATTCATAAGGCAGTAAAAGAGATGGAAAAGTGTAACAAAATTTGAATAATTGGAGTGCTATGAACATATTTTGTTTGCATTTAATCAATGACAATTCTGTGACTAATATATCTAAAGACATTTGATTTTGCAAATTTAGAAAATTGTCTAATGACTTTAAAATATGTTGAAATGAAAATGATTGGTTCTTCATAGTAAATTCTATTCAATTAATTTTAAAATTTTCATCCAGTTTTGAAGAGTAGGTTTACATTAAAAATAATCATGGATTTATTTTTCTAATATTATTGTCTTACTATAATATAATATTTATATCATATAATATTACATTTTTATTTGTGTACAGAAAATACTGGGATTAAAGCTTTGGTCTTCCAATCCTTTAGAGAAATTCTCATTATTACCGTACCACACTGTATCCCAATCTGTTTACAAAGTACTTTATTCAGAGAGAATAATATGTAGTCACACAAAGTGAAAAATTTCTCACTAACTACTTATTTAACTGCTAGTTTATTGCTCTAAGGTTTCATGAGAGAAGAAAGAAGGTAATCAGCCACTTTCAGTTCAAATTCATAGGGTTGGGTGTCACCAAGCATATCACTAGCAGGGAAAATGCAAATGCCTTTGTTTTATTACACAATATATTTCTCCATAATGCTTTAATCATGAGCCTCTAAAATTAGTATCTGGGGCACCAGAGTTCATGGCAGAGTTAGTCTCCATTCTCCACACCACTGTGGGGAATGTCCTGTCCATTGGCCAGTTCTGAATAGGGGTTCAGTGTTTACTGCATGTATTTTCCTTAGTGTGTATAGTAGTTTGAACAGAACCCTCTGGGTCCAGGTCCACCCATCATGATGTTCTTCTTTTAGGTTTCTAGGACCCTTTGGATCCTTCTAGTTCCCCATTCTCCCATACTTCTTTCACCTAGAGTCCTAATAGGAAGTCTCTGCATCTATTCCAATCTCCTGGTAAGTGAAGACTTTCATGGGACATCCCTTTTGGGCAGGTGTCCAACTATAAGTGAATATACACCATGTGAGTCTTTATGCTTCTGAGATAACTCACTCAGTATGATCATTTCTAGTACCATTCATTTGACCATAAATTTCAGGATTCCCTTGTTTTTAATAGATGAGTAGTATTCCATAATGTAAAAGTACCACAATTTCTTTATCCATTCTTCTACTGAGGGACATTTAGGTTGTTTTCAGGTTCTGACTATTATGAATAAGACTGCTATGAACATGGTTGAGCATATGTTTTTGTATGGTGGAACATCTTTTGAGTATATTCCAAGGAGTGGAATAGCTGGGTCTTGGCTAGCCCTATTCCAAGTTTTCTAAGAAAGCGCCAGATAGATTTAAAAGTGGTTGTACAAATTTACACTCCCACCAACAATGAAGGATTTGATCACATTGCCTTTGTGGAGAGGCCTTGTAGCACTCAGAGAAAGGATAAGCAGGCTACCAGGATGAGACTTGATGGGCCGTGACCCGTCAAGTGCAGGAGGATGTCCCCATCTGTCACAGACCTAGGGAGTGGAATAGGGTGTAGAGGAAGAAGGGAGGAATGAGAAGATTCAAGTGAGGTGATAACAATTGAGATGTAATCTGAATAAATTAATGAAATAAAATAAAATTATTATATACAACATGCATCATCTCTTACACTGTGAGTTTGGGAGAGACACTAGTGTTTTAAAGATAAATTGAAATGACCTATTTAAGACTAGCAAGCTGTTTCCATGTTCTGGCTATTATGAATAAGGCTGCTATGAACATGGTTGATACTACTCAGCTATTAAAAACAAGGAATTCCCGAATTTTGTGGATAAATGGATTGAGCTAGAAATGATCATAATGAGTGAGTTAACCCAGAAGCAGAAAGAATCAAATGGTATATACTCACTTATATCTGCATACTAGCCCAAGGGGCATGTCCCACAAAAGCCTTCACTTACCAGGAAACTGGGACAGAGGGGAAGGCATCCTATTGGGACTCTAAATGAGAGACGCATGGGAGAACAGCAAAATAAAAGGATCCAGAGGATCCTAGAAATCTACAAGTAGAACAATATGATAGGCAGATTTGGGCCCAGGGGTCCCGCTCAAACTAAGGCACCAGCCAAGGACAATACAGGAGGTAAACTTTAAACCCCTACCCAGATCTAGCCAATGGTCAGAATATTCTCCACAGTTGAGTGGAGAGTGTGATACGACTTTCTCACGTACTCTGGTGCCTCACATTTGACCATGTCCCCTGGAGGGGGAGACCTGGTGGCACTCAGAGGAAGGATAGCAGGTTACCAAGAAGAGACTTGATACCCTATGAGCATATACAGGGGGAGGTAATCCCCCTCAGGAACAGTCATAGGGGTGGGGAATAATGGGAAAATGGGGGGGGGAGGAATGGGAGGATACAAGGGATGGGATAAACATTGAGATGTAACAAGAATAAATTTTAAAAAAAAAGACCCCCCCAAAAAAAGACTAGCAAGAATAATTTCTGATTGGAACATAACTTTTGTCCTTGAAATAAAGTAGGTGTTTGGAAATGACTATCGACTTTTGCTATAGTTATTAGAATATAATATGTAAAACCAAATCTGTAATTATAAAACAATTCTGCATGAGTGTGTTTAAATAGTTTCCAGTTGATCTTGCAATGACATTATGGTAGCAATGAGCATTGTCACAAGTAGTTATTTTGAGCTTATTCATTGTCACAGGAATAACCCATGTGTTCTTATGTGTCCCTTGGCCCTTCCTGCTTAGCTGACCCCTACAGATGAGAAACTGGGGTGAGATGTTTCTAGAGTATTAAATCATTGGAAAATTATTTCTATTATCATTTCACTTTTCAGAGGCACTAAGTTTACTGAACCAAAAATATTAAAAAGTTAAATTTTGTCCTTAAATTATACCCTGAAAGCTGCAGAGCAATAAAAAAAAGTAAAAATGTAAAAGCATTAAGGGAGTTATCCAAATTTGATGCTGTCATGAGCAACTGGGATATAAAAAAGGGAGAACTAGTAATGAAATCAATGTGAGTTAAAATAAAGTTCACAGTAAACAAAAATGTTGCAAAGATAAAGTCACCATGATGACCCTATCTTCTATTTTAAAGCTAATTCTTTATTTGGGGATAATTTACCCTAACATATCATTTTCTTTTGATCATATAGAAGTACATCTGAGGTAAAAGTATAATTTATTGTCCAAAAATATTATACTAGTAAAATTTGTTTTAAATTTTATAAACCTATTAAAGATTTTATAGGACAATTTATATATAATATCTGAATAAGGAAATGTAGATATGAAATGACTTCCAACCTATCAGTGCAAAGTTTCCAGAGTTCAGTGCTTGCTATCTCATTCCACAGAGAAAAAAATCCATCGTTGTAAAGTTAATATCAATTTTCACTTAATCTGTTGTGACAGCTTAACACAGACAAAGAAATATAGTATCACGTTATTCTATCTGAGGTTCCTCTTTTACTTGTACTGAAAAAATGCTTTTAGCAGCTCTCCATTCTATATATACCTCCAACCTGTGTCCCAAAAGACAAAATCATGCAATTGCAGTAGTCTTCATTTTAGACTTATACAAACCAAGAAATACATGCTAGATTTTCATATGCAGCCTATTTTTAGAACACTTTCTGACTTTCACTGAGCTTCAGTTTTACGTTTCAATATTCTGAAATGAAGTATATAAAATGCCTAACTTGCAGAAACTGTCTCATAGAGTTACACAGATTACTATGAACATTATATTGTTCATTTCTTGTAAAGCTAAGCATAGTAGTTATTCATGGTTAGATAATATAATGTATATGATTAAAGCAATTGGCTATTACCTAGACACATTTCCTACAGCTTCCTTTAGAAGCCTGCCTCATTGCTTACCTACATTATTAACAACCTTGGGTATTAATGTACAAATTATATACTGTCACATGAAAATAAAACTTCTTTACAGTCAGCATTCGATTCCACATATAAACAAGTGGAAAATGAAAGTGAGAGTACTCTTGGCATACTCAACTAAAGTATAACCATGGGATCATAAAGAAAAATGATCTGCTGGAAAAGGACTGTTCCAGAAACTGCCTCATTAAGTATTCCAAGTAATTGTCCTTGTTTTATTTTTAAAGAAAAGTTTAACAAGCAACTGATGATGAGATCACCAGCTGTAAGGTTAAGACTACTTAATCCTATTGTCTGCTTCTTCGTTTTTTCTTTAAACACAGGAAACCTTGTGAACTGTGACCTTTACATTATTTGGTGATAAACAGAGCTCAGGTCTAGGGCTTAGAGAAGGATCTATGGCTAAGCATAAGTATAGGTTCTATTGTTTGAGGATGCAAAGAGCATATGGACTAGTCCATCGGCATGTGTTTTACTCTCTGCAGCATCAGAACCTAAACAATGCTCAGGATATGGGAGATTCAAGTGCATCTGGCTCCTAAAAGAATAGGAAAGGATCACCAGGTTTATTAACCAGATTTCACTCGGGTATTCCAAATGACTAGACATCATTTATTTTGTTCTGTTGAGCAATAGGCTCTTGTGATTAACACTCCTGGTTTCTGCAGTTCTTTCTTTAAGCAGAGCCTCGCATACCCTAACACGGTGACCCAAAGTAAATAATTCCTTCATTAAATGCTGTTTGTTAGATTATTTTTTCTAGCAATGATGAAAGCAAGCAATATAAAAATAAATATCAAAATGGGGAGCCATTGTTGTGGTATACCTGAAGATGTGGTTCTTACAGTTTTGGAACTGGCTTGCTACTGGTCTGAAATTAGAAGATATCGGCTCCTCAAAAGCTCTGAAGTGCTGTGAGTAGGGCTTAAAAGAACACTGCCGCTCCAACCCCTCCCCTAGACCTCTGACAAGTGGGGTTCTCCTCCCCACTATCAGACCACAGCCTATCAGATCTGACCTGGAGAGCCAGCATCCCTTTTCTGTGTGTTCCCACAGGTCCTCTATGCAAAGAGGCAGTGATCAAATTGCAGGCACCAGAGTTGTTGTCAGAGGCAGTCCCCTGCTCTCCTCCTCCACTTCCCCATGTAGAGAATGAGCTGTCCATTGGCTACATCTGAACAGGGGTTCTAGGTCCTCTGTTTGCAATGCCATTGGGTGGTTCATGGGTTTGTGCAGGCCCCTCTGTGTCCGGAAAAGGGAGGGAGGGTGGGAACAAGAAAATAAGAGAGAGGAGATTACAATTAGGATGTAATGTGAAAACATAATAATAATATACAATAAAATAATTTTAAAATATTTTTATAAAAAAAAGATGAGGGTAGAGTTGTTGGAGAGGATGATGTAATGATGTTAGTGGGCTGGAAATGGAAGAATATATAGATTTATATATAGGAATCTTCAGGCTGACCACTTGTACTATAAAAAAGATGAAAACTTAAATTAACTAACTGTATCAGACATTTCTTTAAAAAGACATTTCAGCAAGTACTTAGAAGACATTAATGCTGAGGAAACTGTGGAAAATGGAGGCTTTGTTCGTGAGAATTTAGAAAGGAGCAAGTTCTATCTGGAATAAGGTATTGTCCATTCTGGTTTCTTCTGGAATAAATATGACTGCATTTTGCCTGAGACATGGGAACTGGACTGAATTTTTAAAAAATTGTTGTATTTTGCGGAGGTTTGTTTATTTGTTTGTTTGTAGGAAATTTAAAGAGAGTAAAGCATTTGGCTTGAAGTTTGTTTATTACTTAATAATTTTATTTAGGCCTACAGCGATAATGAGCCACAATGGTGACAGAATGCTAGAAAAAAATGGAATTTATTAAGAAAAAGGCTATGAGCAAGTTAAAACTGCAGCCAGGGTATACAATGAAAACAGGATTGTGCCAGGTCCCAGCATAACTCAAACTTTGCTCTTTAGCGATAGAGTGACCTTAAGCAAATCATGGCATCTCAGTGTAGTTCAATCTTGTTATGATATAGTTGGGATAATAAAAATATACTTTACAGAGATGTGGCGGAAATCAAATGACATATATGTAAATACTTGTAATGCTACATTAAGTAACATTCTAAAGAATTAGAGAGCAGGGGAAATATTGGGATAAATACTATATGAATAGAACAAATTATGTGAAATTGAATTGTTTCATTCAGTTTCAATTACACTGTAATAACTAGTCAAAATAAGAATGTAATTATCGCTCTTTCTCTCTTCCTCTGTCTCTCTCTGGGGTACCCCTCCCCCCTTTCCTTCTCTCCATGCTCATTTAATAAACCTCATCTATTCTAAAAAAAAAAAAAAAAAAAAAAAAAAAAAAGAATGTAATTATCTATTACTACAGGGTATATGCATGTATGAAGAAAGAAAATGTTCTATAAACATTTTTTCTTATTTGATGCAATTTGAGGTGTGGCTTTTTGTTTTATTTCTATTCCTGTTTTTCTTTTCTATTGGCAAAGCTATTTATTGGATTATTTATTTTATTTCTGAGCGGAAACATAATCATGTCATTTCTCCCTGCTTTTTATCTCCTCCCAATCCTCTTAGATCTTTTCCAAAACTACTACTTGCTTTTCCACTGTTTTTCCTGCTCTCGGCATTCCTTAGCAGTCTGTAATTCTTTGTGTTGGTTAGGTGCCTCGTGGACTTTTCTGTTCACACTGGAATGTCGATTGGTTTCTGCCCTTTCCAGCCTATGTTTGGCAGTCATGTTGATACTTTGCATATTAGTACACATTTACATTGCTCTAAAGAGACTCCATGACTAAAGCAACTTATAGAAGTGCTTATTGGGGATGGATTCAAAGTGTAAATACATGGTGGTTATGGTGGGTAGCATGGTGGCAGTCAGGCCAGCATGGTGCTGAAGTGATAGCTGGGAACAAATTTGGATTTTCTCCAGGCTATTTGGAATGGTGTGGCTTTTGAACCCTCAAGGACTGTCCTCACTGACACTTTCCTCTGAGGCTACACCTCCTAATCCTTCCCAAATAGTTTCACCAACTGGGGGAGCAAGCATTCAAATATATGAGTCTGTAGGAGCCATTTTTCTGCAAACCACCACACTAAATGCCCACTTTATCAAATTGCCTACGAAACATTACTCATTTTCTAACACATCACAATATTACATTGTCAAGAAGGCATCCTATTGGGACTCTAAATGGGAGACGCATGCGAGAATAGCAAAATAAAAGGATCCAGAGGGTCCTAGAAATCTACAAGTAGAACAATATGATAGGCAGATTTGGGCCCAGGGGTCCCGCTCAAACTAAGGCACCAGCCAAGGACAATACAGGAGGTAAACTTTAAACCCCTTCCCAGATCTAGCCAATGGTCAGAACATTCTCCACAGTTGAGTGGAGAGTGTGATATGACTTTCTCACGTACTCTGGTGCCTCACATTTGACCATGTCCCCTGGAGGGGGAGACCTGGTGGCACTCAGAGGAAGGACAGCAAGTAGCCAAGAAGAGACTTGATACCCTATGAGAATATATAGGGGGAGGTAATCCCCCTCAGGAACAGTCATAGGGGAAGGGAATAATGGGAAAATAGGGGGGAGAGGAATGGGAGGATACAAGGGATGGGATAAACATTGAGATGTAACAAGAATAAATTAATAAAAAAAAAACAATTACACATTTATGTAGTTTTTTAATCACTAATTTATCTACTTGCCTGTCAGTGTTCTATGTTTCTGATTAAAATGCAGGTGAACACAAAATAGCAGGAACTCCAGATTAACAGTATGACATCTATCACCATGTATATACTACAAAGGGTGTAGTTATTTTTCTCTCTCAGCTTATCATCACATTGATTCTCTACACGTCAAGTTCTTCTCGATTATTTTTCGTTACAATTTGAATTGTCTTTCTCCTCAGAAGCATGCACGTTTATACTATACAGTGACATAGCAAAAAAAGCTTTGCTGGTCCAAGAACAGTATTAGAAATTCTAAGCAATACACATATAACTCAATTTAGTAATAATGGTTTTAAATTATTTATGGGAATTCAGAAACACCTAAGGTGACTCACTTCTTTAGTGTTTTTCTTTCCCTTGGATGTGTCTTCCAATTACTAGCACTCATTTCAAGGAGATTTTGTTTAAAATAAATAAATAAATAAAGAAAGAAAGAAAGAAAGAAAGAAAGAAAGAAAAAGAAGGAAGAAAAGGAGTATATGGAAGTATGTTATGCAACTTGTGGTAGGATATTCTTTATGTGTGACTTTTAGATTAAAATGTAATTGTTTATAAATATAAACCAAATATTTCACCTTGATCACTTTCTTCCACATGATCTATGCCATTGGTGCAGTTAGTCAAACTCTAGTATAAAGAGTTGACCTTCACTATCAGAAAGACTAGGCTCATCATCATGTTCAGGAGACTTTTAATCTTCACCTTCAGCATCACAAAATCCCTGTAACCCTACATTCATACACTTTCCTATATATAAGGCTTTGTTTTAATTATCTTACTGCAGTTTAGTTAAATTATTTTCACCAGCTATGGATAGTGCCATACCTCTTTACAAGGTTTCCTGACTAATAGTCTATTTAATGTATATTAAATATGAAGTAATAGTCGGCAAAGGCAAGTGTCCTTTTGATCCCATTACTCACGGACTTATAGCATTATCATGTTGCCAAATGGCCACTTATATCAAATGAAAATTACTGACCATGGCTTTTAAAATATTATAGCAATTAACACAGAGAGACTCTGCAATATACACATAATCTTTTTTGGAATGAGCTCATCTCTTTTCATCTAGGCTCATGTTTCTCTGCAGTGTTGACTACAACTTTATAGTGTAATATGTGGGCTAGTCAACTAAACAAAATATACCGGTGGTGAGTTTGTGTTCTATATAGGTATAATCATTACCATCTACAGAATATTTAGATCTGAATATTACCCAGTATTAACTTTTAAAAATATAGATATTAGTTTTTCCTTATATATATACATTACATATATATTCATGTATATATGCTCACATACATATTATATCTATGATAGAGAGCTAATAATTTGTGTGCTAAAAGTACTTCTAAAGGCATTACTGCAGTCATAGAACTTTCATAGTTAATCATGCAAACAGAAATGATGAAACCTTCTGGAAAAGCATCAGATCCTACATGAGAGCAAGCAAGTCAAACTAGATATAAGCATTAAACAGTTCAAAACATCAATTGCTAAAATTCTAACAACCCAAACAAATCCAAATAACAAGAAAATAATACAAAAATCATTTAGAAAGAGTAGCTGCTAAAATTATAACCAACAATATTAAAAACAAATCAATTTTGATATCTTAGTGAAATAACTGTCTTTCAAATTAATAAAGGGGAAATTTATATATTAGAGGTTTTAAAAATCACTACCTCACAAAGATGGAATTCAGTACAAAGCAAAAACATTGTATGAAGATGTTATTAATAACTTATGTATACAAAAATACAAGCAAGTGGATTGATGTTTTAAAAATCAAATGCACTGAGATTTATGTGTGTTTAAAACTTTTGAATATCCATTGAAGGATAAATTTTATGAGCTTTACTTTTGATAACTGTTGGAAATTTATAAAATAGAATTAAAATGTGTCAGAAAGCCCACACTGTACTTAATTCTCCTCATGAGCACAGTTCTAAGTCCTAGGTCTTCATGCAATATCCATTCAAAATGTACTAATTTCACATATTTGGTTATAGAGAAAATTAATGCTTCAAGTATTTCCCAATTCCTTATTTTTGTTTAAATATATGACTACTAATCATGTTCTTTGCAAAAGTTCCATGAATACATTCACAACATTACAAACAAACAAACAAACAATCCACTGTCACTCCTTGCTGGGCAAACACTCATCATCCACTGCATTTGTCAGTCCTGGGTTCATTGCAAATGAGCTACACTGTCCTGTATTTAAAATCGATGTTGATTTTAAAACCCTTCAATTTAATGATCAGCTCCTGCTCACAGTATGAGAATTAAATAAGTGCTTAATTACTCATGTAGTGGGAAGTCTAAACACAGTTCTCCTCCCACTCTCTCCAGCTAGATAGAGGAAGATTCTGCATTTTAAAATAAAACCACCTACACTAAAAAAAAAGAAAAAAAAAACAATAAAAGTTGTTTTAAATGATTTCCATTTTATAGATTTCCCCAGACTAAGCAATGCTTCCAGCCTCTCAGACAAACATATTTGCTGAAGTCTGTGCCTGTTGGATGCTTTTGGCAGTCAGACTCTTTCCTGCTTGCCTTTTTGTTTTCTTTGTTTTGTACCAAGCATCAGATGTGTTTTTTCTTAAACTGTTTACACCAGTTGTTTTGGTTTTTTCAACTCACATAATTTATTTAAATATCACTCTAAATTATGAAAAATTGGCTATGAAAACAAATAGGGCTGTTTCTATGAAAACAAACTGTATGCACTGAAAATGAGTCTATATAGGTGAGTTGCTTATTATAGCTTATCAGAGTAACTGTAGGATGGACAAATATAAAAACGTAAAGAAAGGAATATTACAGGTGAAGATGATTCTGAACTAAATTTCTTCACAAGTGTAGGTAATTGCTTGATGTGCTTTAAAGAAATGGCAAGAGAAAATTGTTCAGAATGAGTTACTAGTGTAATGAATACTATACTACAAAGTTGAACAATTGAGATAGAAAAGCTTTTTCTATACTTTACATATGATTATCACACCAATGATTTGTATGTAAGCTGTGAGGCACCACTAGTGTCCTTTTGCATTGCTACCATGTAAGGCTTCTATTCTTTCTCATGGACTCAGCTGATTGAAAACATTGGGCACTGAAATTCAATTAAAAAAAAAAAAAGGCAGAACATAGAATATGGTGGCTGCTATTCAGTTTGAAAAATATGGGAAGATCAGATTAAGTGTGTACATGTGTGTGTGTGTGCATGTGTGTGTGCAGCCATGTGTCAGTGCATGCATTTGGATTTGAAATGAAAGTATAGCTCTTAGAGTGGGTATGAATCGTTATAAAACCTTCCTTGTGCAATATGCGGGGTAAATATGCTTTTGAATTATGTTTAAACCCAAAAAGGAAATGCATTTATTTGGGATAATTTTATAATATTTAGAGAAAAGTCATGTGAAATGAAGCAGTAATAATATGTTTGGGTGTTTTCCTCATATTTACATGAAGCCTTCATATTTCTGCTCTGGACTCACCTCCAGAAATTGCTTAGTCAGCCTGATTGTAATGATCATGACGTGAGAGCTACTGCTGCCGAATGCTTATTGTGTGTCGAGCTCTCTGAAAGTACTGCTTAAGAAGGGGTTCATAGACTTCCTAATTACAGCAACCAACTTTACCATTTTTCACATAAAGCATTGAAAATGGAGTGATTCCACAATTGTCACCAGAATAAATTAGCTTTTAAGCACCAGAAACTAAAAATAATGTGCTAGGTAATCAACGTTGTTGATGGTGTCTTTAAACTCCACCCTTTCCTACTGTGCACTCAGAACTTATTTGACAAAAATGTTTCTTAAATGCAGGATATAGATTCTTCTGGAGGATCTTTTATGTACAGGATTCTTTTTAGCTATTCGGGTTTTTGTTTGTTTGTTTGTTTTTTCATATGAGGTTGTGAATTGATCTTTCAAGGTCTATAAACAATTGTGTAGGTATTTTGGTGGGCACTGCATTGATTTGTAGATTGCCTTTGGTAATATGGCCATTTTTACCATGTTGATTCTCCTTGATCCATGGTAACTTCCTCCAGGAGGAGGCACCCTATCTCCCAATCCACGATAACTTCCTTCAGGAGTGGAGCCTTATCATGTCACAGAGGGAGATGATGTTGGCAGTCCTGATGAGACTTGGTAGGCTGGGGTCAGTTGGTTGAGGAGAGGAGATTATCCCTGTCCCATAGTTCTAGGGGTGGGGCTTTACAGGTAAGGGGAGATGAAGGAAGGACCAGTAGGGGGTTATGATTGGGATATAAATTTTAAAAATAAATTTAAATAAAAATAAAAAATAAATTATGGGTTAGTTTACTTTATTGTTACATATATTACATATAAAAATTAATGAAAATATATAATCCTTAATAAATAAGTACTACTTGCTCAGACTGCATAATGTTGATTGTATGTATGTTTTCAGAGGTGACCATTTGGTCTAGGATGGCTAACTGATGCTATAAATAGTCTTCTCTAAGGGAAGCATACCTCCCCTTTTCTTTACCTGAGGACTGAGAATCCAAACTCCAGTATTCATCACATGCTTTATTAACTAAGACATCTTCCAGCTGTGATTATATTGACATCTTAAATGTTATATTCAGGTATATCTTTAGGTATGATAATAACAAAAAATGTTTTAACATTGTTCTATTTGATATTATGAGTCCATTATTTTAACTTAATGGACTCAAATACATTATCTCTTTGAATAGTAAGTGAGAAATAATAGCTCTGACTTTCAAGATATAGACTGAAATCCAAAAATAAAACAAGATAAAAACCACTAGACAATTTGTTCAACCCATGCACTTTTCTGGATACTCCATTTAACCAGAGAGTTATTAGTGGCATTTCTATTATTTCAGGGCTAGTGTTGGGTATTGTTAACTCTAGTTTTATTTTCTTAGTCAAAGAAATGTATAAAACTTTCAGGAGAAAGTTTTGCCATGAGTTTGGTGACTATAAAACTTTTCTTTTATGAAATGATAATTTTTGTAGTGGTTTAAAAAATATCAAGAAAGATGGCATGAATTCTTTTAGCCAAAGTTTTAAAGAGTCAATAACTTAAAAAGTAATAATCTCAAGTATTCATTCCAGTACATGCTAAATTATAATTAAACTGTGCAGAAACATTTTCACTAATTCCTATCTGTGTATATGAGCTTAATTTGATAATCTTACATCTGAGAATAATTGTTTGAGTACCGTAAGCATAGTGTCTATATGAAAACACAGTGTCATGTATTTGTTATTCTCTACATAAAATTATACCAATGTAATTGAAATTAATCAAAATTGTTTATTCCTATAAAGACAAACAAATTGAATATTTTATCATTGTAATTATCATGTACTTCCTATACTGTCCACAATTCTTGATAAGGACACTAATTATATAATTTATATCAATTACACAGGGTGATGTACCTAGACACTATCATGCAGGAAGTCAATATTAAACCTACACTTAAGGGAGCAAGTGTATGTGAGATAAAAGTGTCCAAAAGTGTAGCTATAAAGTAAAAATTAGCAGTGTTTTTTTTATTGGTTCATAGTTGGCTTTTTTTTTTTTTTTTTTAGACTGGGAGGAGCTTGCTCTTTTTATTTATTTATTTATTTATTTATTTTTATTAATTTATTCTTGTTACATCTCAATGTTTATCCCATCCCTTGTATCCTCCCATTCCTCCCCTCCCCCATTTTCCCATTATTCCCCTCCCCTATGACTGTTCCTGAGGGGGATTACCTCCCCCTATATATTCTCATAGGGTATCAAGTCTCTTCTTGGCTACTTGCTGTCCTTCCTCTGAGTGCCACCAGGTCTCCCCCTCCAGGGGACATGGTCAAATGTGAGGCACCAGAGTACGTGAGAAAGTCGTATCACACTCTCCACTCAACTGTGGAGAATGTTCTGACCATTGGCTAGATCTGGGAAGGGGTTTAAAGTTTACCTCCTGTATTGTCCTTGGCTGGTGCCTTAGTTTGAGCGGGACCCCTGGGCCTCATAGTTGGCTTTTTAAATTCATGTCATATATACTTTAGCCCTTTCTTCATAATAGAAACACTTGCATACTATCACATGGTAAAATATTTTAGTAATGGAGAGTCATTTAAAAACTAAATTGGTTTATTTCATAAATATTAGAAACTGGTTAAAATAAGCAGACTATTTTGTATAGACTTGGCAGCATTGAAGAGAAATCTTTCTATTGTGATTTTGATATATTTCTCTTATCACAGGCAGTAGAGTGTTTACAAGTACAAAAGGAAAGATGGATTTGAGAATAAGAACACATGTTGTTGACTGTAAGATAAATGAGCAGTGCTAGTGTGTATGTGTGATGATGCTGCATTGTTAAAAAGCAATATAAACTCTTGAAATCATCTAGTATGGCAGCCAACATGATCCGTGCGCTTGGTTGGCTCAACAAGAATAATAGAAAAACAAAGAATTCATAGTATTTGCATGTATTTTTGAAATCATATGTATATATGACAATTATATAAAATGACAATAATATATAAAATATAGAATATCAACAACAAAAGAAGTAAATAAGCCTTTCAGGATCCAGGCACAGCCTTTGCAGTATTACTATTAATATGAACAAACCGAGAAAATCACAACACACACACACACACACACACACACACACACACACACACACACACACACATCCCATACTACTTTTCAGAAATAATATAATGTCAATATTTATACAGGACTCAATGGGTACTTGGGTTCAATGTTTAATGACAAAGCAAATATAGAAAAATTTAAATATTTAATGATCTTTACAAATGCTTCCTAAAACACACAAGAACACCCCAAAACAAACAAACAGCAGACTTCTCTTAAAGTTAGATAAACATTTGAAATATCCTGATTTTAATCAGATTGAACATTTTGTCTGTTTTCTTTCCTCTGCTTTCCTTTGTTCCTTATTGCCTTTCTCCCTCATTCTTTGTTCTCAATGTTCCCTCTACCTATTAATAAACTTGCCTTCCTTGTTTTTGCTGTGCTTCCTTATATTTTATGAAAAGCAAGTCTAAATAAATCAGAACAAATTTTTAAATTTTGAGTATATCATTATGAATTTTCATGGCTCATTAATTTTCTCTATGTCCTAATTCAGTATTATATGGCTTTAAAATGTATTTTAAAGCATCTTGTTCATTTGCATGTCTTTTTTATCTGGGATTTATTTATTGTTTTAATTTGTAGAGTTCCTTTAACTTTTTAAAGTATTATTATGCTAAATTTTACTTTAGATCATCAAATATATTAAATGTTTCCTTTAATGTTAGACTCACATTATACGTTTACTGATCTGTACATTATGTAACCATCTTACTAAAAATATACATAACACTAGAGTGACACCAACTTTAACCATAGACAAAATATGGATGTAGAAACATATAAGGAATAGACTGTCCTCATAAAGTATCAGGGTTTTATAGCTTCTGGTTGCAAATGGAAAATAATATACCTTTTAAATAAGGAGTTCTGGTAGGTACAGTGCATGCTACCTAAGGGAAAAATGATCATTAGACTTATGCAGTTGTGATCTCTGTGAGCTAAAACACAGGAATATAGTGCAACCACAGTATGAACAACCTGAGAATAAATTAAAAAGAAAAAAATTTCTGACTAAATTTAAGTTCCCCACAAGATGTAAAATGCACTCGTCACTATTTTCTGACGAAGGACCTATGGCCAGGTACATTTAGTTTTGAGCGGAGGACTAGTGCTATTATTGTGCTAAATGGAATAGTACTGAGTCCCTATGAATTAGCATTTGATACAGATATATCTGTGAAATATTCAGTCCTCACCAGAAATGCTTCTTCATAGTAGATGGAGATTAACACAGACACAAACAACTCACCAAAGTGCAGAAAATAATAATCTGCTAATTCCCTACCTTAAGTGAAACATTTATATCATACCACATAGTCTCACATTCCATTGACCTTTGAGAAAGAGAAAGGAGAAAGACTATATGAGCCCAAAGTGGTAGATGACCATAAAGACAGAGTGTTTCCTGACACATCAGGGTAATTGCACATATGAACTCATAGTAGTTGAGAGTGTATACCAAGTTATAAGTACAATACAAATACAATCCCAATGTGGCTAGCGGAGGTAGGAATGAAAATACATTTAATACAGAGGAGATACAGTCAACTATTAGATCCAAAGGACTTCAAGCCAGTTTATTTGAAGCATGTGTCCTCTTGTAGGATGGCCACACTCCAGTAAAAGTTAATCCACAGATGTCCATTATATGAAGTGGCACAAATTGAATTTGATGAGCTTAAATCAAAGATGAAAAACATGGACACAAGAATGTGTAAGCAAAGAAGGAAGATTAGATTTAAGAGTAGTGGAGGGTTACAAGATGGCATCAACCAGTATGTACGGTATCTGATCTACTACACGGAGACCAGGGACTTGAATGGAGCCACAGACTGCTGGATCTAGAGAACTGTAGGTGATTGGGCTCCCAAAACCTGCAGACTACCGCTGGGGTTGGCCCCAGGACAAGCAACAGCCCATAGGTCCTGAACCCACTCCCCAAATCCTCAAACGGAACCCACCTGCAGGCTGCAGCTGGCCTATAAAGCACAAACTCACTGTATGGGGCAGTGGTACACTGGAGCCCTTGGCCTGAGGAGTCTCATAGAATAGGGTGAAACTGCCCTTGGATCCCTTCACCCACCCCACGCCAAATTCGGAGGTCCCCCAGGACAAGGGGAAACACAGGGGGTGGGCCCACCAAAAACAGCGAGAGTGAACATGCAGTTGGCAGGCCGAACTGGGCCCAATCTAGAGCCGGACTGAGTCTGAAAACAGGGGCAGTTAGAACCCAGCTTTGACTGCTCCCACAGGCCCAACAGAATCTCTCACGCTCTTGGGAGAGGCTAGACACTCCTGCAGTGCCTAGTTGCTGACCTAAAAGGTGACTATAACTCTGAGGATCTGTGAGCAGTCCCGCTACAGGGTCACGGAAAGTACAGGCACCTTGGAGCCTGCCTGCAGTCTAAAACGATCCTGTCTCTGGGCCACCTTATACTGATCCTGCACACTCCAACAGACAGAACCTAACTGGATCAGCTACCACAGGCCTGGCAGGATCTTCCTCTCTCTCTCAGGAGAGGCTGGACACCTCTGTAGTGTTTAGAGGCAGAGCTAAAAGGTAGCTACAGCTCAGAAAATCTGATCCAGCTGGGGTCTTGTCTACAAAGCTGCAGGAAGGACTGGCAGCTGGGACCAACGTACCCAACCAGAGCACTTGTGTGCTGACCTTGTTCTAGGTCCCAAAACAGCTTATCTGAATTACAGCAGTAAAGTGAAAGGGTCCAGACAGAAACCTACTTCTGCTGACTCAGTCCAGAGCCTAAGGTGTAGAGCAAAATTTCCAGGAGTAGAAACCAGATCACCTGCCTGTTCCAGGGAAATACTCCCTGATCCCCACAGGCAAGGGCACCCGACCTATAATCATTCATCAGCTATCCACTCTCAACCAGTGAAGGACACCAGGAGCTACCTCCCAATATCAGAGACACCAAAAGACAAGAGGAGAGCGAAAACATGCAAACCAAAACCAAAACAGGTTGGCATCTCCAGATCCCAGCAATCCCAATGAGAGCAACCCTGAGAACACAAAAACAATTGAAATAAAAGAAAATGACCTCAAGTCCTTAGTAAGGAAGATGATAATGGAAGAAACAAATAAAACCTGTAAACAACTGCAGGAGGATGCAACTAAGCCGGTTGAAGACCTAAGAGTCATATAGAGAGGCACTGGAAGAATTTCAGAAAATTACAAACAACAAGATTAAGGAAATCATTAAAACAGTTCAATACCTGAAGATAAAAATGGAAGCTATGACAAAGGAACCCACAGAAGAAAAACATGATTGAGATGCTTCAGAGAAGAAAGCAAGCATCACAGAGGTGACCTTATCTAACAGAATTGATGAAATGGAGGAATGTATATTGGGACTTCAAGATACAATCATAGGACTCAAAACAACCATCAAAGAAAATATTGTATCTGAAAAGTTCCTGACACAGAAAATCCAAGAAATCAAGGACACCATGAAAAGACAAAATTTGAGAAAATAGGTATTGAGGAAAGAGAGGACACCCGACTCCACAGCCTAGAAAATATCTTTAACAAAATCATAGATGAAAATTTCCCCATCTGAAGAAGGAGCTGTATATGAGGATACAAGATGCCTACAGAACACTAAATGGAATAGACCAGACGCATAAACATGACCCAGCATTCGTCTGCATTCAAGAAACACATCTCTCCCACAAGGACAGACGTTACCTCAGAGTAAAAGGGTGAGGAAAAATATTCTAAGCAAATGATAACAAGAAGCAAGCTGATGTAGCCTTTCTAATATCTAATAAAATAGACTTTCAACCAAAATTAATCAAAAGGGATGAGGAAGGACATTCATACTCATCAAAGATAAAGTCAACCAACAAGACTTCACAATTGTGAACATCGATGCTCCTAAAACAAGGGCACCCACATTTGTAAAAGATCTGCTAAAAAAGCTTAAACCACACATTGATCCCCACACAATAATAGTGGGAGACTTCAACACCCCATTTTCACTGAAGGATAGGTCAGTGAAACAGAAACTAAGTTGAGAAATAATAGTATTAACCAGCATCATGAATCAAATGGATCTAACAGATATCTACAGAACTTTTCACCTAAACACAAAGGGTTACACCTTCTTCTCAGCACCTCATGAAACATTCTCTAAAATTGATCACATGAAGCAAACCTCAACAGATACAAGAAGATTGAAATATTACCTTCTATCCTATCAGATCACCATGGTCTAAGGCTGGACTTCAACAACAGTAGAAATAACAGAAAGCCTGCACACACATGAAAACTAAACAACTCTCTACTTAATGACACCTGGGGCAGGGAAGAAATAAAGGACTTCTTGAAAATCAATGAAAATGAAGGAACAACATACCCAAATTTGTGAGACACAATGAAAGTGGTGCTAAGAGGAAAATTCATAGCACTAAGCACTTTTAGAAAGAAAGTGGAAACATCCCACAAAAACAACTTAACGACCCATCTGGAAACCCTAGGAAAAAAAGAAGCAGAAACACCCAAGAGGAGTAGATGGCTGGAAGTAATCTAACTCAGGGCTGAAATCAATAAGTTAGAAACAAAGAGAACAATTCAAAAAATCAAGAAAACCAGGAGCTAGTTCTTTGAGAAAATCAACAAGATAGACAAACTGTTAGCCAACCTAACTAAAGACAGAGAAACACTATCCAAATCAACAAAATCAGACATTAAAAGGGAGACATAACAACAGACACCGAATATATATATATATATATATATATATATATATATATATATATATATATATATAAAGTAGAACTTACTTTAAAGGCATTTATGCCACAAAATTTGAAAATCTAAGAGAAATGGACAATTTTCTCAACCAATTACATTTGCTGAGTTAAATCAGGATCAGATAAACAAGTTAAATAGCCCTATTTTGTCAATAGAAATAGAAGCAATCATTGATAGTCTCCCAACCAAAAACAGCACAGAGCCAGAAGGGTTCAGCACAGAATTCTACAAGACTTTCAAAGAGGAGCTAATACCGATATGCTTCAAACTACTCCAAAAGATAGAAATGGATGAAACATCACCAAATTCTTTATATGAGCCCATAGTCATGCTGATACATAAACCCAACAAAGACTCAACAACAATAAAAAGAATTTTAGACGAATTTCTCTTATGAACATTGATGCAAAAATACTCAATAAAATACTCCAAAATGAATAGAAGAACATATGAAAGACATCATTCACCATGGCCAGGTAGGCTTCATTCTAGGCATGCAGGGATGGTTTAACATATGGAAATCCATCAATGCAATCCACCATGTAAACAAACTGAAAGAGAAAAACGACATGATCATCTCCTTAGAATCAGAAAAAACATTTGACAAAATCCAACACCCATTCATGTTTAATGTTCTGGAGAGATTGGGAATACAAGGCACATACCTAAACATAATAAGGCTATGTACAGCAAGCCAATAGCCAACATCAAATTAAATGGTGAGATACTCAAGGAAATCCTTCTAAGATCAGGGACCAGACAAGGCTGCCCACTTTCTCCATATCTCCTCAATATAGTTCTTGAAGTTCTAGCCAGAGCAATTAGATATCAAAAGGGGATCAAGGGGATACAAATGGAAAAGGATTAAGTCAGTTTTTCCCTATTTGCAGATGATATGATAGTGTACATAAGTGACCCCCAAAATTCCACCAGAGAACTCCTACAGCTGAAAAACATCTTCAGCAAATTGTCTGGATACAAAATTAACTCAAAAAAGTCAGTAGCTTTCCTATATACAAATGACAGTCAAGCAGAGGAAGAAATTAGGAAAACTATACCCTTCACGATAGCCACAAGCAATATAAAATACCTAGGAGTAACTGTAACCAAGCAAGTGAAGGACTTATTTGGAAAAAAGTTTAAATCTCTGAAGAAAGAGATTGAAGATGACATCAGAAGATGGAAGGATCTCCCTTATTCAGGGATTGGGAGAATTAACATAGTAAAAATGGCCACCTTACCAAAAGCAAGTTACAGATTCAATGCAATTCCTATCAAAACACCTACAAAATATTTTGAAGATATTGAAAGATCAATTCTCAACTTCATATGGAGAAACAAAAAGCCCAGAATAGCAAAAACAATCCTACACAGTAATTAAAACAGCATGGTACTGGCACAGCAATAGGCTGGTGGATCAATAGAATCAAATTGAAAACCCAGAGATGAATCCACATACATTGGGTCCCTTGATTTTTTACAAAGAAGCCAAATCTATCCAATGGAAAAACAATAGCATATTCAAAAAATAATGCTGGTCTAACTGGATGTCTACATGTAGAAAAATGCAATTAGACCCGTATTTGTCACCATGCACAAAACTCAAGTCCAAGTGGATTAAAGACCTCAACATAAAACCAGAGACATTAAATTGGTTAGAAGAAAAAGTGGGGAAGAGCCTGGACCACATCAACACAGGAGACAACTTCCTGAACAGAACACCAATAGGCCAGGCCTTAAGGTCAACAATTAATAAACGGGACCTCATTAGGATGAGAAGCTTCTGTAAGGCAGGAGACACTGTCAACAGAACAAGCAATAGCCTACAGACTGTGAAAAGATCTTCATTAACCCTACATGTGACAAAGGTCTATTATCCAACATATATAAAGAACTCAAGAAATTAAACACCACCAAATCAAATAACCCAATTAAGAAATGGGGCTCAGAACTAAACAGACAATTCTCAACAGAGGAATATCAAATGGCTGAAAAACCTCAAGAAATGCTCAGTGTTGTTAGTAATGAGAGAAATGTAAATCTAAACAACTCTGATATTCCATCTTACACCCATCAGAATGGCTAAAATCAAAAATTCAAGTGACACCACATGCTGGCGAGGATGTGGAGAGAGAGGAACACTCCTTCATTGCTGGTGGAAATGCAAAATAGTACAACCACTTAGGAAATCTATCTGGTGCTTTCGTTCACAGAAAACTGTGAATAGGGCTTTCTCAAGACCCAGATATTCCAGTGCTTGGAATATATGCAGAAAATGCTCCACCACACAACCAGGACATATGTTCAACCATGTTCATAGCGGCCTTATTCATAGTAGCCAGAACATTGAAACAGGATAAATGTCCCTCAGTAGAAGAATAGATAAAGAAACTGTGGTATATTTACACTATGAAATACTACTCAGATATTAAACAAGGAATTTCCAAAATTTGTGGACAAATGGATTGAACTAGAAATGATCATAGTGAGTGAGTTCACCCAGAAGCAGAAAGAGTTACTTATATCTAGACACTAGCCCAAGGGGTATGTCCCATGAAAGTCTTCACTTAACCAGAAAAGTGGGTCAGAGGGGAGGGACATCCTATTGGGGCTTTAGGTGAGAGAAGCATGAGAGAATGGGAAAATAGAAGGATCCAGAGGGTCCTAGAAACCTAAAAGAAGAACATTATGAATGACAGATCTGGGCCCAGAGTTCCTGGTCAAACTATGACACCAGCCAAGAACAATATAGGCACTAAACTTCAAACCTCTACCCAGATCTAGCCAATGGACAGGACATTCTCCACCACTGAGTGGAGAGTGGGGACTGACATTCACACAAACTCTGGTACCTCATATTTGACCATGTCCCCTAGATGGGGAAGTCTGTGGCACTACGAGGAAGGATAGCAGGCCACCAAGAAGAGACTTGATACCCTATGAGCATATTCAGGGAGAGGATGTCCCGCTCAGTCACAGTCATATAGGAGGGAAGTAGGGGAAATGAAGGAGGGAGGGAAGAATGGGAGGATACAAGGGATGGGCTTACAATTTAAATGTAATATGAATAAATTAACAAAATATTTTTTAAAAGATTTAAGAATATGTCTAGAGATTTTATTTGTTTCTTCCATTATCATCCCGAAATTTGTGGACAAATGGATTGATCTAGAAATTATTATAATGAGTGAGTTCACCCAGAAGCAAAAAGAGAAAAATGGTATATACTCACTTATATCAAAACACTAGTCCAAGGGATATGTACCATGAAAAACTTTACTTACCAAGAAAGTGGGTCAGAGGAGAGGACATCCTATTGAGACTTTAGGCGAGAGTAACATGGAAGAATAAAGAAATAGTAGGACCCACAGGGTCCTGGAAACCTACAAGAAGAACTTTATGACAGGCAGACCTGGGTCCTGGGGTCCTCCTCAAACTAAGGCACCAGCCAAGGAGAATATAGGTAGTAAACTTCGAACCCCTACCAAGACGTAGCCGACGAACATTATACTCTCCACCGTTGAGTAGAGTGAGATCTGATTCTCACAGTAACTCTGGTGCCCCTTTTCTGACCACGTCCCCTGGATGGGGAGGCCTGGTCGCACTCAGAGGAAGGATAGCAAGTTACCAAGAAGAGACTCGATATTCTAAGAGCATATATAGGGGGAGGAGGTCTCTCTCAATCACAGACATAGGGGAGGGGAGAAGGGGGGAAGTGGGAGGGAGGGAAGATGTGGGAGGAAACAGGGGAAGGGCTAACAATCGAGATGTAATATGAATAAAATAATAAAATGGAAAAAAAAGATTTAAGAATAGCTGGGTGGTGAGATGAACAAAATCAAAATACATGCCATGAAATTCTCAAATTTATAATAAAGAATGAGAAAAATGAACAAGTTAACAGTTTTAATTAATAAAGTTAGACAGGGCCTTACTGATACATGAGGCATAAACTAAGACCCATAAAGAAGAGACGGTATTTTGATTTTAATACGAGGACATAGGTTTTCAGGTTAAATCTTTAGAGACTCTGGACCCAAGTTATCTGTCATAGAAGCCTTTAAACTAAGTCTGGGCCCCAAAAGTCCCTGTATGACTGCTCCACATCATGGTTTCTGCATCTGTTAAGTTCCCACAGTGACTTTTTTCCCCAGTACCCTCTCTTTTCTTACCAAGAGCTTAGAAAGTATGAACAGTGATGTAAGATGGAACTCTTTTGGAATTTTTGTGTGGAATCTGAACATACAGATTTGTCAGAATTCGTGTTCAAAAGCTTGCTAAATTGTAAAGTAAGCAATGGATAAGAAGTAAAACATTGCCATTTTATGAAAGGCTACCAGGAAAGTTATACTGCTGGTCTTTCAATACTTTTTTTTCAACATTTTCAGACAGTTTTCAGGAAAAATCTAGAACATTCTGGAAACATTTTTTGAGGAAAACAGAAACTGTTTACTTACTCAAATTAGCTTCTGCAATTTGGAAGAGGATTATATTCTACAAAGATTTCCTTGGTCTGTTTTTTTTTTTTTTTTTTTTTTTTTTTTGTCACATGGAGATAAAAAAATACATCAGGAGCTATTTCCTGATTCCCATTAGCTATGTTACAAAGTGATCCTTGTCCAAATATCATGCTATATGTACTGGAAAGAATCTCTTAATATTGGGTAAGCATCTCAGTCTCCTGCACATCTACCTACAATATGGAAATATGAAGTGCATTCTGTAAATTTTATGCATTGCATCTCAAAAGATTTGTGCAAAATAAAAGAACATGCTGTGCAAATTTTATTTGGTTTGAGTGACAAGCCCATACTGGTTAGTCTTCTTAATAGTACAGAATTTTGTTTTCTACATTTGTCCAAAATTAAAAACAACAGCAATGAGCCTATGCTGAAACTCTAGATTACTTATGTCACTCTCTGAGATTGTAATTTAATAAATAAAATATTCAACGTGAACAAAGAAGACAAAGATCTACTATTGTTTGTGTTAATTGATTTTCCTTTCAAGTAAGAAAATTTCTTTCCTTAAATATGAATGGAAAGTTGTAAGTGTGTCTAAGTGTTAGAACCACATTTTTGGTCTTGTTATATAGGTGTTCCTTAATAGCTGAAGTTTTTTGTAATGAAAATCACCAGGACTACCCTGGATCCATATTTCATCTGGACTTTCCCATCTGTAAATTTCTGAAAACACAACTTAAATAAAAACCATAATCTAACTGCTTTTTTTCCCTTTAATTTTCCATTCCAAACTAAGTCTGGGAGGTTTCCACAATTTTCCTATCAAATCTCTACCCTTGCTTTCCAGTAAGGTAGGGTGAGTTTAATTTTTTCATCCTATAAAACAGTTGTGTTTCTATGTGTTTGTATTTAGTGCTGTGACTGAGATAATTTGTTATGGCTTCACATGAGTAATTTACAAACATTTCTGTAAAAGAGAAATACCATAAGAAAAAAAAAATTTACTTCTGCATTGTTATTTCCCATTAATTATATGATTTTTGGGGAAATTGCTTCAATTCTTTAGAAGATAGTCTTAACATCCCAGGACACGGGAGGCCCTACTGTGGATTTTAATAAAGGTAATGTGATACAGGACTACTTCCAGATGCCTGCCCTTTAAATCTGTATCTGTACCTCAAAATACACTTTCTTCAAATAAATTCAATTCTCACAATTTGATCCACAGAGCCTTTATTTACAAATTTGTTTGTGACTACCCAACCAACATTTTACATCAGCGTTAGTACTTTCTAAGCTCTTAGTAAGAGAAGGTGGAGCGCCAGGAAAAGGTCGCTGTGGGAACTTCACAGCTGCAGAAGTCATGATCTGGAACAGTCATGTGTAAACATGGAGTGACAGCAGTTTGCGTAACTCAAAGTTTATGTGCCAATCCAAGGTTTTTCAAAAATGCTTTGTCTCTATTGCATTTTGAAGAAATACTCCACGATCATTCTTTTTAATTAAAAGCCACGTCCTTTGAAGGACATGAGAGGGCTGTAAGTTACTTCATTGTTTAAAGTGACTGTGAAGCATAGTGCTGCAGCTACCCGCTTACTCTTACAGACCAGAAGTCTGCAACAGATCTTACAAGGAGAATGCTTCAGCTCATCTACTTTATTCAGGCTTGAGTTACATTAAGCTTATCAGCAAATTAAATTATAATAAATACACATATCCTGAATAATATGTCTTTAAATTGGCATACACTTGAAAAATCATACCAAACCGTCTTCATATATTGATAAAAATGTCATCAAAGGCTTTCCTTAGCTTTGCGTTTTACGGAGAAAAACAAGTCCTTGCTTTCAAATAATGTCTTATGTTAACTCTCTAGAGCATCACAGTAAGAACAACCTGTTGTTGATAATAAAACACTAAATAAATAGCCATGTATCACAGTTGATCTACAGACTTTCCAACTTCTATTGAGATTATCTAGGCTACATTTCTAAATTACAATTCAATTGGATAGGGGACAGAATTTCCTATGTATCTTAAAGGATGAGACTGGAGTGTATATATATGCAGTTAGATGTCCTGCAGCTCTGGGAGACGATGCAGGGAACTGAAGTGGCATCCTGAGGAAGATGGCACAGCTCCTAAACACCAGAGTCTGATTACACCAACATGAGGCCTTCCCTTTACACATGTAAATTGTCTACAACTGTCTGTATGTTTGTATATGTGCATGGACACATATGGGTGCCTTAGATATTTAATGACATGAAACATAAGAGCTTGTTTTTGTTTATTAATCTTAAATCACCTTACTGTACAGTTGTTTTTAATAATACCTAGTAGCACAGCATGAAAATTAAAGTCAATTAAAATTATGTCATTAATACTACCTAATATTATAAATATTATACCCCCCATGCTCTTGTCTCCATTACACATCATTTCAGTCATGGAACAAACTAAATATTACAAGGAAGACATCAAAAATATACTTTATATTGTTGCATGGCATTTATTTTGTATAATTATAATTTCTATTTTTCCAGAGCATTTAATATTTTCAACTATTTCCCCAGCTTTCTTTTTCAGCTTTGGTATAACACTGAGTTTCTTCTTCTGTGATATATTTTATGTATAGCAGTTTGATTGTATTATGAAAACTTTAAGTAGAAGTATATCTTGTACATTATAAAACACATGCTAATATTAATTAATCTATGTTAATGCTATGTTGAAAAACACTAGCTGTTTCTTTTTTGTTGCAATATGTTATTTAGTTATTAAAGTTTTATTAATAACTATAGATTGACAAATAATATATCACTAATAAAATATTTAATTGTGTGAGGTTTTTTTTCTTTTTGGTTTGTACACAGAATACAATAAAATAAAGAATGCTTTAAGAAATAATTACCAAATTAATAAATATTTACTTACATACTATGGTCTATTATCTTTCTACTATTACTACGTAGCATGCTGCATTTCTTTCTGAGAAATCATAAGGAATCATATTATTTAGATTTACTTGAAGTTACACTTTGTGTGTGTGTGTGTGTGTGTGTGTGTGTGTGTGTGTGTGTCTTTTAATGACCTGATACCACAGGAGAAATTTTTAAGTTTTCTCTAAGATCTGAAAGCATAGAGACACTATTAGCACTAAGAAAAAATCCAAGGGGAGTTGTTTTCCCGAATGTCTCTCATATGAAGATACATACTGCAGCTTAGCCTTCTCTTTTGATTGTTATACTTAGTACAGCCTTAATCAATAATGTATAGAAGAGTTATTTTTCAGTTAGCGGTATCTGTCAATGAATATAAGGAAAACTATATAAAAAGATATTCTTGCCTTAAAAAGTAACTATGTTCAGACAACACATATAAGATATCAAATTACTATCTCTCTCCTTTCAAAGCTGATTTTTAAAAAATGACTTCAAATATAGAACACTTCTAAAAAATGGAGGGATGCACTTAAGGCCCTGCCCTTTGACATTTATGACTAAAACACACTAAGTGCTTCTTTAGTGAACTGAATTCCCTTTACTGCTCCAAACACTTCAGCTATATTTACTCTCCCTTGAGATTAATTTTGGTCAGTAAATACTAAAGAATAAGTTGTCAAATGCATAGCAATGATTTGAATCATACACATGGCATTATATAAAGGTTCAATAATTGTGTGACCATGGACATATACATCCTGAAGATTCTCCTTCCCATTATAATATGGTTAGAGAGATAAAGTCTAACCTCTACAGATGTAAGATGAAATATTTTGTGCATCAGGGGAAACTGAAAATAGTAATATCCACACCAATAATGGACGTTTACTTTTAAAATTTTTTAATTGAAATATGATTAGATCATTTTCTCTCCTTTCATCTCACTATCGCATTCGTTTTATTCTCCCTTAAGGCTTTTCTGTTCTCAAGTTGATAGCATCTTTTTCCTCTATTATAATATTTACACATGCACACAGCAAATATATACACACACATGCACACATACACATATATGTGAGCACTAATCTGTATAAACAAAACCTACTAAATCTGTTCATGTTGTGTGTGTATGGTCTCAATGCTAGCACTCTACTTTGGACAACTGATATGGTGGTTCATCTCTGGGAGAGGACCATACTCCTTGTGCTAAAAACCAGTAGTTGCTGGTAGTTCTTTCTCTGGATAGAGCCCCATGAAACCTCAACTTTCAAGTTAATATGTCCCTTGATATTGTCAATGACCTCATCTTGTGTTTTCAAACATGGCTAGGGGAGATTATTTCACAGCACATTTGCTCTTAAATAATTACAATATTACACTTCCCTCTTCAATGATGCTCCCTGAGCTGCCCACGCTGGACCTGTCGTGCAGCTGCATCCATTGGGCTGGGCTGTCCATAGTCTGTTGATCACAGCATATATGGTGTTCTGTGATGAATGCTTTTGCTGTAAAGAGAAGCTTCTTTGAGGAGCGGTTGAAGCTAAATTTTAGAGGTGCATGTGAGAATTCGATTTAGAATGTGGGAAGGAATTATGTTAGTCTAGCAAAGTGATTGCAGTACAGCCTTTTCTAAGTCCTCAACCTCAACGGATCTGGAGGGCTGGCTACATTTCTAGTATCAGAAATAATTTTGCTCCTGTTGAACAGAGGAAAATCCTGTTATCCAATTAGGCAGATGTAGGTTGCTGCGGACATGTGACTGCCACTTCTTGCACCTTTCTGCAAATCTTGTCATTCTGGTAATTGTCTTAGTTCCTAGGTGCTGCAGCTGAATTGTTTAATTGCTTTCCTCCCTTGGCAGCTCATATAATATTTTCTAGAACCTTAAAAGGTAGACTTCAGGAAAGTACCTTTCATGATAGATACAATTTGATTCACCTGAGTCATGTGTTCTAAATAATTATGTCTTGAAAAATAGAGGTACAGCCCTAACTCTTGAGCTAACAAAGGGCTACAGCAGTAATTTATACCATTCTGGGTACCATTTGTATTACCCTGACTAATCCTTTGAAAGGAATCTTTTTGAGGATGCTTAAGTGCTTCAATCCCCTTTTACGTCTATAACTTACTTTAGGTGCGCCTCTTCTTCTACTCCCACCCCATTATCAAACATTTTAAAATTTTTTTAATTTGTTATAATTTATTCAGATTACATCCCAAATGCTATCCCCTAATTGTATCTTCCCATTACTACTCTCTCTCCCTCTGGAATTTTCTAATGTCTGCTACTGTGGCTTTTGTTGGTTTCTAGTTCTAAAGGATTATGTCAAGTGAGGTATCCCAACACAGAAAGATGAGCTGCACATGTCCTCCCTCATTTGATGTTCCTTACTCCAAATCTCCAGGTATAAGTGAAAACATGGAGTACCTACAGAAACCAGGAAAGTGTATGGTGATATAGTTGTGCAGATGATGTGGAAAGGAGAATGGCAGGACATAGGTCATATGCAGTAGGAATAGAAGGGAAAGGCCTTCAAGGCGGGGAGGAGCAGGAAATGCCAACATAGGAAGAGGCATAAATAACCAAGGTTGTTTATAAAGTCTCAAGAAATTTCATTATTTTATATCAACCTGGTTATAATGCATATACAATACGTATACATATACACACATATACATGCCTTTTGTAATATGTAATTTCTCAAGATTTGGCATATTCAGACAAATTTCTTTAACTTTGACAGAAAGGTACAACATTTTATTTTGAATGAAATGGTATGTATTTGATGGGGTTTGTATTTTGCTTTATTGCTTTAGGAATTGAGTTAAATAGTTATGCCTTAGAAAGAACATTTGGAGCCTGACAAGTCATATATTTCATTTCTTCCTCATATAAGACTGATCCTGGATGCTTATAAGTAACAATTACATAGAATTTTCTGAAGAAGCAATTTGTCCAATGATTTTCACATAAAATTTCTTCTAATCATGTCATTTAGCTTTAGCATCAGTCAATATCAGCTTCTTCAGAATATGTGACTATGTCTGGGTGTAATTTACATTGTTGATGTGGTGATTTGGGGAGAGGAGGTGACTGAACACACATCACAAAGGTTCCAAATATAGCTGGAAAAATAAAGGCAACAAAGTTCATGTAGGAGAAAAAGGCTACTTTGGAATTCGATTATCTTTAGAAAAGAAAGAGATTAATGAGTGTAGTAAGCTGTCACTGGTGAATCAAGTATAATAGATTTTTCATCTCTGTGAAGTAGCTATGGTAGTTAATTTTGATTGTCACTTTGACAGATCTAGAATTACCAAGGGGAGAAGCCTCAGATAATACCTTTGAGAAGTTAGTCACATCATGCTAGCTTCTGGACATTTCTCTGTGGAATCATCTAGCTTACTTTACTTATCATAGGAAAGTTCACCCTAACTACAAGACTTGCCTCCGCCATTCTGTGCTTTCTGATGACAGCTGTTCCATAGGAAGCTGTCCCACAATCCTGAAGCCATGAGCTTTTCTCGTCAATGGACTGCACCCTCAAACTGAACCATTTCCTCCAAAATAAACCTTCTTTTCAAAAGTGGCTCTGTCAGGTATTTTTAACAACATGTAAAGAAACCAATACTATAGTCTTAATTGGTGTCTCGAATCAAAATTTCAGCAAACTATATGTTAAGTTCTGAGAATCTCTTACTCTGTCTATTAAATTTAGTCACTTTTATCTATGAAATGAACAGAAAGAGGTAGAGTACCCAGAAAAGTGCTTAAGAAAACAAGAATCAAAAATAAAATATTGATTTTTTACAGTCACTTTTAAAATAAAGCTAATGAAAAGGTAAAAATGGTTTTTTTCTCTGTTTTCCTTCTTTATTTTACTGTTGCTGTAATTTCATATATAAGGCATAATAAATATCTATTATTAGGCTAATTATTATTACAGTGGTATTTTCTAACCTAGTAGCAATTAATGAAAATACAGACACCTGATATATTTTATAATAAACTTGACCTGGGGCAAGGAAGATATTACCTCCTAAGCTACCCTCCAATAATTCCCAGTCTCTATCCCATTCCATCTACTTTTAATAACTTCCATTTGTGCTACCTCCCATCCATAATATGAAAATACTTGCTACTGTTGTTCATTTTGGCTATCTCTTTACATGAGGAACTTCAGAGTTCTTTGCCTGGGCCACAAGGTTTTATTCCTATCCTATGTTGATTCTCCTCCTACTTCTGCCATCCTGTCTCTCTCTCTTTCTCCCAAGACTTTCTCTGTCTTACAAAGCCTGGGAACCTACCTACAGCATCCTATACCATTTTCCTGGCCAAGTATGTCTGTTTGTTATTAGTTAAATAGGAATATATGTTTTTAGGCAAGGTCACAGAGCAACACTTGGGGCACAAAGACAGTAAGCAGTAATTAGCACCAAAATACATCAGACCAATCTCCAACTTTTTATAGTGTATTATTGTGTGCATTTGTCTCTGTGTTCATGATGAGTGTATATAGGTGAGTGTCAAAGTGCATGAACAGTGCAAGAGTCAGAGAAAAGCTTTGTGTCTATCTGTATATATATATACACACAGACATATATATGTATATATGTACACATACACATAAATGTGTGTGTATTAGTGTGTGTGTAAAAACAGCTTGAAATATAAAGATTATTTGATATTGAAACTTCAACTACGTTTATCAAACAGATTCTATACTGGGAATTCTGAACATGTTAAAGCAACCTGTTTTCAATAATAGCTGTATTTCTTATTTGGAGTAAAGTGATCATAAATCTTTTCCATTTTGTATTTGTGAAAAGATTTCTTTTACATAACTTCTTTAGTATTTTAAACATGGAATACTTGTGCTGAGTAGGTGAATATACTCTTTGGAGCATTGAGCTACAAAGAAAAAATTTAATTATGTTTACTGTTTTGTTTCAAGCTACATTAATAGCCATCCTGGGACACATGATATGTACTGCAAAACTGATGTGCATGCAAGATTACACAGAACTCTTGCATTGGGTCTCAGTAGACTTGACCAAAAAAGAATTATCAAGCTTGGACTTTGTAGTATTTATTTCATCAAACATTTTCAAAATGATTAATTTTAAAAATAATATGGGGCCTACTCACAATAAGCAATCTAAAATATACAGGAACACAGGAAGTTGAGCTTGCATGATCATGTACAAAAGAAGAGTCTACCAGACAAATGAGTCAACCTGTAAAGCTATTTGTTCAACAAGCAGATAACATTATGTCTACGTTTTTAGTTTACACAGGCAGGCAAGCAGACAGGCATACAGACAGACAGACAGACACACACACACACACACACACACACACACACACACACACACAAATAAATGTTTTTACATGTTAGCTAATCTATTTATTGTCAAACAGGCTCAGTCAGTTTCAGAACACCTTCACACCATCAAAGGCCCACAGCTCAGAAACTGCTACTATAGTATAAATGAAAAGCACAAATTTTCTCCCATAAGTTATCTATTAGATCTATATACATTTCACTCTTGCGAATGATGAAATATCATCAAGGATTACCTCATCTTATAATACAAATATAGCACATCTATGTGAACTAAGATAAATTTTATAGAGTATCTGACATGAATATATTAGCTTATCATCTTCTGAAACATAATGTTTATGTAGAACAAAAGTTTCTGGGAATATTTCTAAAGTGTGTCTGAAAGTCTCTGATAAGTGAAGTAGAGAGGCAAATATTGTTCATGTCCATCCTATCTTCCTGTGATGGTGATAGGCAGTTGTGACAAGGAACTTTTCAATCAGTTTAACCACTATGGACTTGACCACCAATTCATTTACTTTTTCAGTAACATTTTCTATAATTTTTCAATAGCTTTCCAATAACTCACCACAAGTTACAGCATGGAATGGATAAAATTTAGAGAAATCTAGACTTTCCTTTTTCAAGTAGGCCTTTCAGAGGTGTGAAAATATAGCTAAGTATATATTCCTGATTGTAAATTAAATACCTGTGAAGAGTTTTTGGTTTTGTTTTCATTTATTAGAGAACAAATTAATGTTGATGCAAAACAACTTCTTGTTCTTTGAAGGACACAAGTTCTAGATAGGTTCCTGTGCCTGTATTTTAAGAGTTGGTCACCAGGTGATGGAGCTGTTTGGTGACATTATAGGATTTTTAGAGTGTGGAGCCTTCCAGGGGAAGTGCTACATCAGCATGAGTTTGGGAGTCCACAGCTTCACTGCCTTTTCTCTTACTCTGTGTGTAGTTGAGATGTGATCTTTCAGCTTCCTTGCTCCACCATGCTGCCATGTCTCCCAGCAATTATGAATTCTGGAAATGTAAGTCAAAATAAAATCTTTCCTTGTACAAGTTGCTTTTGGCTATGCTGTTTTATTATATAAATAGAAAAGTAATATACAATTTTTTATTCTTATCAAAGCAATAATAAAATCACAAATTATTGAACAGTATCCAACTCATATTCTCTATTTTACAAGAAAACCTAGACTTCCCACAACACAATTAAACCCATGGAATCTTCAAGTATATGTAGATGGCTGCTTAAAAAAAAATCTCTGAAAATATCACATATTTAATATATTATGATAATACACAGAGATAAATAAATATATAGCCACCAAATGTTAATATTTGTGAACTGAATTAAAAACTCTGTAAGAGCAGGATGTGATCTTAAACACTGAGCTACAGCTCCAGTTCCAGTGTATTGTCATAATGTAAATTTTGGAAATTGTTGTTGAAGAAAATTATAATTCAAAAAGGATTTATAATCCATATTATATAGAAAACATAATGTGTCTGAGTTGTCACTTTATATATGATACTGTGAAGGAGGAATAGGCAAAGTCTTGGTTAAGTAACTATTTACCCAAACTAATTTAATGAACATTTTGTCTTTATCTTCACTTGAATGCTACTCCTTTGTTCCTTGTTCCTAGCAGCTTAAGTCTTCTCTTACTATTCATTCCAAGGATATTTATAAAATGCTTTAGGTCAGGTAGGAAGAAGCTATAGAGGGAAAGATGGGACAGACAGAAGTTGGGGATAGAGGGAACTATGGAGAAAAGGAAGGAGAGGAAGAGAAGGGGAAGAGGCTAGTCAGTTATTCAATGTCCAGATTTCAGCAATAAGATGCTTAGAGATGAAGAAGATGAAAATATATACTTAAGTTAAATATCTTAATCTCAGCCAATTTGTCTTACTTAGTTGTGATATCAGGCTAAAATCATATTAAGTGAATAAATAACCTAAAATTGTAATGCAGCATCACTTCTAAAATTGTATTAAAGGTGCTCATAACACTGAAATAGATATGAAGTTGCAATTTAACATATCAGTCTGACCCACATTCACCATTTTTTATTTTTTTGAAAAAAGCCAGGAAAACTATATTTTGTAGTAGGCAATTTTACATGATAAACACAATGATAACCAGCACTTAAAAAGAATATGTGGCATATAGGGAAGGAGCTGCAAATAATGGATGAGAACATATATACACAACACTTTCTAAAAAAAACCTTTGAAATTACATGGTTGTCATTATTTGAAGTGCTATGGATTCACATGGTGTTTTAAGAAAGTAGAGTCCTTTATTTTACCCTTGGTACCTTTTCTTCTAATTATAACATTCACAAACCTTTGGAACAATAGTCAGTCTAGATATTGATAGTTATACAGTAAATATCAGAACAATTTCACTTTGATTCCTAGCCTTTATAAATATTGGTGCCTGTCCTTTGAGCAAGACAAAGAGATTCATGGTGATATTTGTATACATTCCAGAAAGTGCAGAGATCTCCTTATCAGCTTTGTGTGCAGTTGTTAGTCAGCCCTACTGGTGATAAAGACCGCATCTCCAGATGAAGAAAGCATTGATGTTTTAGATCCCAACCAGGCATACTATACAGAAGAACAGCCATCCACACAAACCTAAAACAACTAAAAAGCAGTATTTGATAGGTACATTTACAGGCATCTGTATGCTCAGACCCTGGTATAAGAATTGAGAAGTTGGAGGGCACTTGGGATAACATACTGAAACTTTGCTCACAATAAAATAAAATAAAACAACCAAATTAACAAATACTAAAAATCAGCCATCCTAAATGGGCTTTTCACAAGTATGCTTGAGGTAATAGTTTTGTTTTGACTTACTGTATATATTTTATTTTAAGTATGAATGAATGAATGAATGAATGAATAAATGAATGAGCAAAAACCTAGCCAGTAGGGTAAATGTTAACAACTAACTGTCACTTAGACCTATTGAGTGAGGGAAGTCAGTTTTCTCCAATAGAATAACAATGACAAGACTGACCACAGGGAAGGCCTTATGCTTAGGAGAAGTTGACCAACATATAGTGGGCTCCACATATTTTTGTGTGGTGATTTCATTCATTAATGGTTTATTGGGATATTGTTTTGTTTTTGGGAGGAGTGCTATTTTGTCTTGATTTCTTGAATTTGGGGAATTTGTTGTTATATGAGCTTTTTCTTTAATCAAAGAACTTAACATTGAATGATTAACAATAGAAAAATAACTGGGAGGACTTGTACGGAAGAAAATATTATCAAAATATATTTAAATTTAAGAATATTTAAATAATAAAATAACATGTTATAAAAAATAATAGTTATTCTACCTATCACAGTATTGTTTCTTATTGCTATAATCCTAAGACTTGTAAAAAGACCAAATTCAAGCTCTGCCTTAGGTACTCTGCCGTTTTGTTTTTCAATTTATTCTGTAATCTTACGATATGACTGAGGAAACTTCTTTTTCTCCTTTTGATCTAGTTGAAGGTGTTTACTGCAAGATTCTAAGAAAACAACGGGGAAAGGGGCCATCTGGCATAACTGCAGGGGACTTGCAGAGGTTACAAAATATTCTGCATCTAAGTTGATTTTGTCCAGTGATAGTGTGAGCTGAAGCAATTCTGATTAAAGCAAGACCTACTAACGCAAAAGTAGTGCTTGCAAAAGCTTCGGAATTTTCAGCATCCTTACAGCTGGAGTCAAGTTCTCAGAGTCTCAGAGACTACTTGCATGTTGGAGAGCATTGCCTAAATGCTGTCATTAAAGTCTAGTTGTTCAGAGTACTCTACTGGGCTAGAAGAATTAATGTCATTCAAAACAAAAATAAAAAATAAAAATACTTGCAGTTGTTACATGTAAATTTGGCCCTCTAAGATGACAGTGCTGATGAAAGTGTTCTATAATCAAAGTGACTATTACCAGGTAAATAGAATTGTTATTTTTAAAAAAGAACTTATGTTTAGAATTCCCACCGTGCAGTTGCTAACTTACCTGAGGATGTCCTGTCTGTACTGATGAGTCTGAAGGCTAGATTGCCCTTGAACCAGGAGACTCTCATGATGGTGGAGAGTGGAAAAATAGACAAACAGCCAACATTTATCATGGGTGGATAGAGTCCATGAATAGAGAGATTTTATCTACATTGCATAGTAGTTAGCATCTTCATGGCTTAGAATGCATCATTAAGTCTGATGGACTAAGGCCTAGTCTACACATTGAAACCTATGTTTGGCATGGCACCTTTATTTAGACAGGTCATGGGCCTTAAAGCAAAAATCTACTATTATTACTTTGTTATGTGTACAGAGCATTAGGCAATTAAACCCATACATTGGTGCTTTCAAACCTCATCATAGAAGCTTCTCTTTTTGGTAGACAGCAATTAATACAGAGACCCACAATCAGTCAGGTGCAGAGAAAAAAGAGACTATGGAATGTTCAGCCATAAATTGAAAATCTATATTACATGGCCACCTTTCAAGGCCCACATATCATTAGGAAAAAGAAGACAATGATTTAAGAGCCAAAGACTGTGGATGACATCAAGGAGACAGCATTTTCTGGATATATAAGGGCAACTGCACCTATGAATTCATAGCAGTAGAAACAACATGTAAAAGAAAATCTCAAGCCAGACAAAATTACATCCAAGAAAGGAAGGATCAACATTAAGTTTATCTTCTAGCTAAAGAACTGTTGTCAGTTAACCAAAGAAGACAAAAAGTCTTAGGGAATGGAGAGGATCTAGTTGTTGTTGGGGGAAGGGATTAATATGAACAAAATACATAGTATGAAACCCCCATGTTTTTATGTAATAGCTAGCAGTATACATATGCCCATTATTATTTAACCAGTAGACTGGTTTAGATACTTTTGGCAATTGTTTCTCAAATGTTATATGTATTACAAATGCATTCTTTACAGTGAAATTGTAATAGGGTAAGCTTTACTCTGAAACTGAAAACACAGAGTAGTGTTATCAGGATAGCTCAGTGAGATCATCAGACATGTAGCTTGTATCTAAATTATTCTACTGCATATGCTATATAGTTACATATTTATTTAGTTCAATTGGGGTTTTTTGTTTGTTTGTTTTTTTCTAATTTTTTGGTGCTGTTGCTTTGCTTTATTTTAAATGAATTATGTATCTTTCTTAAAATACCAGCACCCTAACATCAGATTACTCATTATAGTTTAGTCCTAAGGAAGATTAGCATGTATATGTATGTATTCACCTATGCATACTGGTGTAAATAAATACATATATGAATGAATGTGTAGAACAGATATCTAGGTTTCATATCTCTTTGATTGCTTTCCACTTTCTTTTTCCTTCACTTTCTTTCTTTTTTCTTTTTTTTTTTTTTAAACAGGTCCTCTTACTGATACTGAAGGGCACAAATTTCCCTAAACCTGTTGACCCAGTAAGCTCCAGGGATCTGTCTGGTTTGCGGTCCCAATTTATCTAAATCTGGGATTACAAACTTGAGATGACATACCATTTTTTATTTTTTTTTAATTTTCTTCTTAAAATTTTATTAATTTATTCATATTACATCTCGATTGTTAGCCCTTCCCCTGTTTCCTCCCATTCTTCCCTCCCTCCCACTTCCCCCCTTCTCCCCTCCCCTATGTCTGTGATTGAGGGAGACCTCCTCCCCCTATATATGCTCTTAGAATATCGAGTCTCTTCTTGGTAACTTGCTATCCTTCCTCTGAGTGCCACTAGGCCTCCCCATCCAGGGGACATGGTCAGAAAAGCAGCACCAGAGTTCATGTGAGAGTCAGATCTCACTCTCCACTCAACAGTGGAGAATATCATGTTCGTCGGCTAGGTCTTGGCTAGTGCCTTAGTTTGAGGAAGACTCCAGGACCCAAATCTGCCTGTCATAAAGTTCTTCTTGTAGGTTTCCAGGACCCTGTGGGTCCTACTATTTCCCCATTCTTCCATGCTACTCTCGCCTGAAGTCTCAATAGGATGTCCTCTCCTTTGACCCACTTTCTTGGTAAGTACAGTTTTTCATGGTACGTATCCCTTAGACTAGTGTTTTGATATAAGTGAGTATATACCGTTTGTCTCTTTTTGCTTCTGGGTGAACTCACTCATTATGATAATTTCTAGATCAATCCATTTGTCCACAAATTTCGAGAATTCCTTGTTTTTAATAGCTGAGTAGTATTCCGTAGTGTACCAAACAACCCAATGGGGCTTGGAACTTAACAGAGAATTCTCAACAGAGGAATATCAAATGGCCAAGAAACACTTAAAGAAATGTTCATCCTCGTTAGTCATCAGAGAAATGCAAATCAAAATGACACTGAGATTCCATCTTACACCCATCAGAATGGCTAAGATCAAAAACTCAAATGACACCACATGTTGGTGAGGATGTGGAGAGAGAGGAACACTCCTTCATTGCTGGTGGGAATGCAAACTAGTACAACCACTTTGGAAAGCTATCTGGTGCTTTTTCAGAAAAATGGGAATAGGGCTTCATCAAGACCCAGCTATCCCACTCCTTGGAATATACCCAGAAAACTCCCTACCACACAACAGGGACATATGCTCAACCATGTTCATAGCTGCTTTATACGTAACAGCCAGAACATGGAAATAGCCTAAGTGTCCCTCAGTAGAAGAATGGACTAAGAAACTGTCATACCATGTTTTTAAGTGTGGCTTCTGGAATACAAAACTGAGGTCCTGGTGCTTACTGATCACTTTCCTAACCAAACCCTTTCCTTAGTCCTCAAGATGGGCTTTGATATCATATCTTAATGCAATAGTTGTGTAACAGTGCATTTCTCATAATTAGCATCTGCAATTTATTTTCCATAAGTGTATGCTATCCCTTCTCTATATTAATTTCCCTGAACAATAAGTCTTATTCTTAAAAAAAAAAAAAAAAAACTAAATGCTAACTTCACATGTTTTAAATGCAGCCTATGAACTACTTTTACTTAAGTGGTAACATAAAAGCAAACATACACATCTGGAAGGCAAATAGGTCAGCTTTGTTGAGCATAGGAAAAAACATGAGAGCTTTGGGGGAAAACATCAAATAGAATAATTATCAAAGTTATAGAGCTATAAATGACATCTTCATGTAAAGAACCTCTGTAAATTGGATCAAGATAACCCTTTTGGTTATTGAGATGCTTAAGTGAAACTGTTTGGGAGAAATTCTTGCTTTTTATTCTGCACCTCTGCTTTATTTCTCCATTACGATGATTTTATAGTGAACATGCCTGCTTGTAAAGTAATTTTAGCAAATGTTTAAAAGTATCTTCCGGGCTGAGTGTATTAAGTTTTATATAAGCCATGTTTCCAATGTTCAGCTTTATTGCAGCTATGTCCGTGGACCCTATAGTGTTTATGTAAGCTGCAGGCTACGGCCATCATCTTTAGAGCATCTAGCCAACTGCTTTTATGTCTTTAAGATACTCTTACAGCTAAAATAACATTGGCAATAAGCACACGGGGAAATAAAGACACATTTCAGCAACGGACTTCCCGAACGTTCTGTGGATCTGATGGTTGAATAGTCCCATAAGTGCTTTGTAGTTTTGCAGATAATCAAGAATGAGATTTCTTTCCAAATTTTTATCCTTAGAATGAGGTTATTTTCACAGAGGAAAAGGAGCCTGCTTTGATAAAGCCATATATGTGAAGGTTCAATTGTTATGAGAGTACTTGGACTCTGATTCTTCTTTTGGAGTGAAAGGAATCTGGTTAATTTAAATGGTTCTAGTTTAGTGAAATTTTTGAATTGATTTTTGGGTGTTCTTAGAATTCAAATGCAGTAAAAGTAATGTGCAATTTCTCATTTTTTCCTCCCTTTTCTTCCTCTAAAGCACTAAAAATTGCTGCTATTCCATAAGCAATCATCAAATTTTAAATTAGCAGTGTTCTGATTTTTAATCTACAACCTCATGGAATTAAAGAGGAACATAAAAATTTATAATAAAATTTAGAAATTCCAGTTAAAGAACTGTGTACATTTTTTGTTTATACTTCTTTGCATTTTACCTGTATCTAGGTAAATTTATTTCTAATTGATATACTGGGATTTTAAATTTAACTCTGAACTCTATTCTCATTTACCTTCTTAATTTCATCCAAAATACTAAAACTTTGGAAGAATATTTTTAAATGTGGGAAACCTCCAGATATAAATTCAAACACATTCTTTTCTGCCATGTCAACTAGCCGGTTCAATAAGTTATACACATCAATAGCTGAGAATACTGGAGCTAATAGATAGTTGTGTTTTCACATTGTGAGCAACAGTTTCACATTATATATACAATATATATATATATATATATATATATATATTTATATGAACAATTTGTAGTTTGTTCTAATCATGTATAAAAATATATGTAAGAAATATTGGAACAAACTAATACGTAGTGTTTATGTTTTAAATTCCTATTACACTACTATAAATGTAATTTGTGAAATCAGGTATGAGTCAAGACTGGAAAATATGTATCAAGTAGAGTAAGTGTCATGACAAATATACACTTTAACGTAGGGAGAACAGGAATACTTCCTTGTTTTTCCTTTTTTGTTCTGCCTTGATGGACTCCTTATGGGGTTCCTGAAGCTTTTGGGTCCTTCCATACTTCTAAAATCAACTTACATCTATAAGATACAATTCACACTTGGAAGAATTTCTTCATGGTAAAAGAACATGATAGTGAAAGTGTGTTAGGCAAACATACTTACGTTAAAATTATTTTTATTGTAATCCAAAGATACTACCATCTCACTGTATTTTAAGATTGCTGTATTCTGTTTTTGCTTATTTTGTGATGGTGTGGGACTCCTATATGAGAACAGTGAGTGCCTCCCACCCCGCCCCCTGCTCCCGTGTCCAGGGGATAGACAGCACTGGGTCCCGAGAAGCTGAGTAACAGGCTGCTGGGCTTTTTCTAAAATAGATGCTAAAAAATGAAATCAGGTCCTCTGCAGCAGCATAAAGTGCATTTAGCCACTGAGCTATCTCTCCAGGACTAACTTTCTTCCTTTCATATTTTCAATATTTAATAGAATACAATTTGAAATATTATTAAAGATGTATTCTTTAGAAAAATATTGATTATATATTTTACATCTTATTCATTATGAGTTTTTAAAGATATAGTTTTATTTTTAAATTTGGGGGTACATGATTGTGAACAACATATCTCTCCAACCATTCAAATACATTAAAATTATCACTATTCTATAATTTTCCAAATACATATTTTTTTTGTGCACGCCTTACTCTCTCATTATGATGAGGGTACATTTTAAAGTGTTTTATATTACAATTTAATAACGTGTCACTTTTAATTAAAGTGCATGAAGATATTTCATTGAAAAAAGTTTAAGGAGATAAATCATAAAATAATTGCAAATACAGGAGAAAACATTTTCATTTCCTCCTGAAATCATAAAATAAGATATGTATGAGCCTAACACTCTTATCCAACACTCTGAAGCCCCACTGCATGTTCAGTACAGCATTGCCTCAAAACTGAAAGCTTTTTTCGTTCCAATTTTCTATGAATGTTTAAAAGTGAAAATAAATGGAGCCATCAAATCTAGACAAATGGACAATTCAAGAAAGTTTGATGAGGAAAAGGGAATAAAAAATGTAAAATAATGAAAAAGTAGGAAGAAAGGTATAGAAGGAGAAGATACTGTGCATGACGTTTTATAGAGAAAAAGGATGAATCATAACCCATTTGAATCACATTACCATATTTTTCAGACTATAAGACACACCTGACCATAAGAGGCATCCAGGTTTTAGAGCAGTAAAACAAGAAAAGCAGTAAAAACAGCAATCAGACCATAAGGCACACCTGAATTTGCACAACGTGCCCCCACTTTTGGGGAGAAATGGTGTTTCTTATGGTTCAAAAAACTATGATACTTCACAGCCTGAATTAACTGAGTGTATTCTAATTTTACTACATATAACATTTTTCCTAGTTTTACTATATCTAATGTTTTGTTATAGGAAGGTAGCCTCTGGTATTGTTCATATGAATGAGTTCAGATGTACTGAATATATTCACACAGCTTCTTAAAGCTTGCTTTGCCCATGAAGATGGACTTCCTGGCTAGTATCTTGAAAACAGATTGGTCAGGTTTCTTTTTTTTATCTTGACATCTACCCTGTTCCTGCCTTACTCTGTTTCTAACTTTCTTTTCCTTCTTACTGACTCTATCTCCCCTCAGCTCCTTCTTTAAATTTATTTATTTATTGTAAGTGAGTGCTTTATCTGCAAAGTGGGCATCGGATCATATTACAGATGGTTGTGATCCACCATGTGATTGCTGGGAATTGAACTCAGGACCTCTGGAAGAGCAGGCCGAACTCTTAACTACTGAGCCATCTCTCCAGCCCCCTTACCCCCAGCTCCTTCTTTTTCCTACTTTTTCCTTTTAAGTTGAGCTATCTTGAGCTACTATTCTAAATTCGTATAACATCTTATTATATCAAGCTACTATAAGTCAAAAATACACACACAAATGAAGAAAGAAAAGAAACTTCTATGAACAAAATTGGGTCATTTGCTTCCTTGATTGCTTGCTTACTTATTTGTTTATTTTTAAAATTTATTTATTCAGATTACATCTCAATTGTTATCCCCTTCCTTGTTTCCTCCTGTTCCTCCCTTCCTCCCTGTTACACCCTATTCCCCTCCCCAGGTCTGTAACAGAAGGGGATCCTTTCCCCAACCATATGGTCACAGCCTATCAAGTCTCATCTTGGTAACATTCCTATTCTTTGTCTGAGTACTACCAGGCATCCCCACCAAGGGGAAGTGGTCATATATGGGGCACCATAATTCATGTCAGAGATAGTCCTCACTCTCCACACAACTGTGGATAATGTCCTGTCCCTTGGCTAGATCTGAGTAGGGGTTCAATACTTACTACATGTATTGTCCTTGGTTGTTGCAGTATTTTGAACAGACTCCCCTGGGTCTAGATCTGCCCATCCTGATGTTCTTCTTGTATGTTTCTGGACCATCTGGGTCTTTCTATACCCTCATTCTCCCATACTCATTTGACCTAGACATACTTCTCTGCATCTATCCCAATCTCCTGGTAAATGAAAAATTTCAGGGGATGTTCCTGTTGTGCTAGTGTCCAATGATAAATGAGTATATTCCATGTGAGTCTTTCTGAGTCTGGGTTAACTCACTTAGTATGATCATTTCTAGGTTCACCCATTTGCCCACTAATGTCAGGATTTCCCTGCATGCCTGGAATGAAGCCTACACAGTGAATGATATCTTTGATGTGTTCTTGTATTTGGTTTGTGAGTATTTTATTGAGTATTTTTTGCATCAATGTTCATAAGAGAAATTGGTCTGAAATTCTATTTCTTTGTTGGGTCATATCAAAGTGACTGTGGCTTCATAGAATGAATTTGGTAACTTTCCATTCATTTCTATCTTCTGGAGTAGTTTGAAGAGTATCAGTATTAGCTCTTCTTTGAAGGTCTGGTAGAATTATATGCTGAAACCATCATTTTGGTTGGGAGACTCTTAATGACTGCTTGTATTTCTGTAGGGGGAATTGGGCTATTTAGCTTGTTTATCTGATCTTGATTCAATTTTAGCAAGTAGAATCGATCAAGAAAATTGCCCATTTCCTTTAGATTTTCAATTTTATGCCTTTAAAGTAGGATCTTATGATTCTTTGTATTTCTTCAGTGTCTGTTGTTATGTCTCCCTTTTCATTTCTGATTTTGCTGTTTTGGATAGTGTCTCTCTGCCTTTTAATTAGTTTGTCTAACAGTTTGTCTATCTTGTTGATTTTCTCATAGAACCAACTGCTGGTTTTGCTGATTCTTTAAATTGTTTTCTTTTTTTTTTTCTAATTAATTGGTTTCAGCCCTGAGTTTGATTATTTCCAGATGTCTGCTCCTCGTGGGTGTTTCTGCTTCTTTTTTTTCCTAGGGCTTTGACATGTGTCATTAAGTTGCTTATATAGGGTGTTTCCAATTTCTTTACAAAGGCACTTAGTGCTATGAATTCTCCTCTTGGCACTGCTTTCAATGTGTCCCACAAATTTGAGTATGTTGTTCTTTTATTTTCATTGAATTTCAGGAAGTCCCTAATCTCTTTCTTTACTTCTTCCTAGACCCAAAAGTCATTAAGTAGAGAGTTGCTTAGTTTCCATGTGTGTGTAGGCTTTTTATTATTTCTATTGTTGTTGAAGTCCAGCCTAGGACCATGATGATATGATAGGATACAAGTTATTATTTCAACATTCTTGTATCTGTTCAGGCTTGCTTTATGGCCTACTGTGTGATCAATTTGGAGAAGATTCTATGGGATGCTGAGAAGAAGGTATAATCCTTTGTGTTAGGGTGAACAATTCTGTAGATATCTGTTAAAGCCATTTGATTCATGATGTTGGCTAGTGTCCGTATTTCTTGGTTTAGTTTCTGTTTCAATGACCTATCCTTTGGTGGGAATAGGGTGTTGAAGTCTCCCACTATTAATGTGTGGGGATCATTATGTGGTTTAAGCTTTGTTCTCTTACAAGTGTGGGTGCCCTTGTATTGGGAGCATAGATGTTCAGAATTGTGATGTTATCTTGATGTGACTTTACCTTTGATGAGTATGAAGTATCCTTCCTCATCCCTTTCGATTAGTTTTGGTTGAAAGTCTATTTTTCTAGATATTAAAATGGCTATACCGGCTTCCTTCTTGTGTCCACCTGGTTGAAATATCTTTTTCCAGCCTTTTACCCTGAGGTAATGTCTATCCTTGTGTCTGAGATGTGTTTCTTGAGCGTAGAAGAATGTTGGATCATATTTGTGCATCCATTCAGTTAATCTGTGTCTTTTTTATTGGAAAATTGAGACCATTGATTTTGAGAGATATTAATGACCAGTGAGTCTTAAGTCCCTTGATTTTGATGTTGGTTGCAGTAGAGAGTTTGTGTGGTTGTTTTTGTGATGGTAGAGTTATCTATTTCCAATGTAATTTTGGTTGTAGCTTGTCACTTTGGTTTGGAGGTTTCTTTCTAGTAACTCGGGATTTGTGGATATGTACTGTTTCAATTTGTTTTGGTCACAGAATATCTTGTTTTTTCTATCAATGGCTGCTGCTAGTTTTGCTGAGTATAGTAGTCTTGCATGGCATCTGTGGTCTTTTAGGGTTTGCAGGACCTCTGTATAGGCCCTTCTGGCTTTTATGGTCTCTGCTGAGAAGTTAGGTGTAATTCTAATAGGTTTGCCATTATATGTTACCTGGCCCTTTTCCCTTGCCGCTTTTAACATTTTTTCTTTGTTCTGTATATTTTGTGTTTTGATTATTATTTGACAAGAAGTTTTTCTTTTCTGGTGTATTCTGTTTGGTGTTATGTAGGCCTCTTGTATGTTCATAAGCATTTCCTTCTTTGGGAGAGTTTTATTCTATGATTTTGTTGAAAATATTTTCTGGGCCCTGGAGTCAGGCATTTCTCTTTCCTCAATGCATATTATGGTCAGGTTTTATCTTTTCATGGTGTCCTTGATTTCTTGGACATTTTGTGTCAGGAATTTTTCAGATTTAGCCTTTTTTTTTTTTTTTTTTTTTTTTTTTTTTTTTTTTTTTTTTTTTTTTTTTTTATGGTTGCTTCAAGATCTACACTTGTATCTTCTAGTCCTGATTCGTTCCTTCATCTCTTGGATTTTTTTTAAAGATGCTCACCTCTATGTTGCTTACTTTGTCCTTCTATCTGTGCCTTTATCACTGTTTCCATTTTCATCCAAAGATCTTCAACTGTTTTATTGATTTACTTCATCCGATTGTATATTAATGAGTTTCTTCCAATGCCTCTTTATAGGCCTTCAGATCTTGAACTGTTTTATTGATTTCCTTCATCTGATTGTTTGTAATTTCATGAATTTCTTTCAGTGACTATACTTCACATTTATGTCTTCCCCCTGTTTTGCTGTGTCTTGCATTTGTTCATGGATTTTATTCATTTCCTACATTATCATCAAAATTACTAAGGATTTGAGGTGATTTTTTTTGTACTTAAATTGTGTTTGAGTTCGCCAGGTTGCTTTCTTTGGGATAGCTGGGATCTAGAGATGCCATATTGTTTTGGTTCTTGTTGTTTATATTTTTTATGCTGGCTTTCAGTCATCTTGCTGACTCTGCTTCTGGGAGGTAGCTTCTGGTGTTCTTCACTGGTCATTGAGATCAGTTGATGGTGAGTGATTACAGGTTGAGGGCCTTTGCCTGTTGTGATTAGGGAACTCTTTCCTGAGACAGGCAGGTGCCCTGGTTTTGGCTCCTGGAGACTTTGTTCCACACCTTGTGCTCCCCACTGGGTCAGCCGAAGTAGGTACTGGTGCTCTTCAGCTCCAGTACAGTTTGAGGTAGTGTATGTAGAACTGGTTATCCTGCCTTTGAACAGCCTTTGAATACCCTGCCCTTGAGTCCTGGGCCTTTGGATCCTAGGCTCAGACCACTCTAGAGTGCCTGAACTCTTGATCACTTCTAGTAGTTGGTTAGGTTTCTGCCTGCTCCAACCAGGCAGTGAGGCCTAGGTTCTGCCTGCGAGGGAGAAAGCAGCTACTGCCTTCTGATTTTTATTGGTTGGCTAGATTTCTGCCCTTTCCCTTCCAGTCTTCCCAGCATCTCCTGAGGGTTGTGAATCCCTGCTAGGCTGTGAAGCCTGGCTAAGCTGGGTTCATTGTGACCTATTGTGCCAGGACAGTCCTCTGGGGCAGGCAGCTAGGCTCCTGCCCAGCCTGCTCAGACAGCGCTGCTGTGTGTTGACATTTCCACAACCAATTGGGCCCCCATGTGGCATGTGGGCTTTCTGTGGACTGGCATGAGAAGGGTAGGGGATGTCTGAGGACAGATCCACCTGTTTTCCTGAGATTTCTCTAGACTAGGAGCTCTGATGCTTCTCTTCCAGGATGATTTCAGTCCCATATACCGAGTTCATGCTACCATGTAAGGCCACAGCTGGCAGCTCAAGGCAAGGTATATTCCAGGCTCTGGGGACTGTGCTACTGTCCTCCCTGGTTTGCTGGATGATAGGAGGTCAGACCTGTCCATGGTCTGCACTGTGCAGATATCTCTCACCCAGTGATCTCCAGCTCCTGCAGTCCTTGGATCTAGGTAGTGTCTGTGGTCTCCTCTCTGCAGCTCAGACACTGCTGTCTCCTCTGTCTTGGAATCCTCCAAGCACTCAGGCTAGCACCTCAGCTGTCTCTGTGCAGATCTTCTTTCTCCTCAGCCATGGGCACCAAGCAGACCCATCTACTGACTCAGGGCTCCCAGTAGGTAGGGTGGTTCTGCTGTCCCCACAGGTCTTGCCCTCCACTGCCTCCAGGCACCACTGCGACCTGCCTGCCCATGCAGCCATGCAGTCAATCTCCCTCAGCAGCTATGCCCACCCAACAGTCACTTGTTTTTGAGAAAGGTTTTCTTTATGTAGTCATGGACATACTTGAACTCATCCATAAATTTGGATTTGAATCACTCTAAATACTATATTTCAAAGTAAAACTATAAACACTTGGGGCACTCAATTAAAACATGTCATATTATTTATGATACATGGAATGAAATCCTTGCACATATTAAAAAAATGGTTAACATTCTTGCAAGAATGCATCAAAGCTTCAGAAGAGTGAACTGAAGGAAGTCTTATGAAAGAACCTGACAAAGAGTTCATGAGTGCCAGACCTTGGTACATATTTAAGTGTTCCCAAAGGATGTCAAGCAGGGAAGTGACACAGAGAAATATATCTGGCTAATATATCTTTTATGTTTGGTAATAATGTGGTAGCCTTCAAGACAGCAAAGTAAGCAACATAAGACTACAATAATGGGAGAGAAGAGGATGCTAGTTGATTAGAAAGATAGTCCTGGGGGTAAGAGAAATATGTGATCCAATTTTTTGTAAGGATGATTTCCTTAAAATAAGAACTTATAATTTTATTTTTATAACTCTTGCAAATGACATAAACTCACATGTGAGGAAGAAAATAGACATATATGATCAGTTATAATGAAGAAGCTATTGTGTCACAGCAGGTGGTTGCATGTGAGCTCTTGGATCTCTCAAATCACAACACAAAGTAGACTTTTCTGTGTTTCTATGGACAGCTAAAACCTCACACTGATATGTTCGCATGTGAAATAAACTGTCACTCTCTTCAACAGTCTGAGTCACTCCTACTTGGTTCTATGATTCAAATGCAATAGCTCATGTTCCACTGGGGATTTTTTTTTGATGTGTTGAATAAACAAATCATTACAAACATCAGTATATTGGATGACATTTTACTTGACATCTTCAACATTTTAAACCAGACAAAGTAACAGGTAAGCAGTGTGATGGGGAAAAAGATATTGATTTATTTAAAATTGGTGACAATGACACTATTCAGAAGGAAATATATAGTGTGCCTTGAATTAGTGGTATCCCTAGACATAATGCATTTAAAAAATGAGTGCAAAACTTACAACTTCATAATTTACATTGTCTTCCCTATGAATATTTTGCATATTTACTGTATTAGGGTTCTTGTGAAGAACAAAACCAATAGGCTGAATCTGTATTACAAGGGAATTTATTAAAATTATATTTCATATTATGTTACATATTTAATAATATATGTTTAATATTATAAATAAGTATAACATACTAAATATTGTCTGAGTAGTTCAGCAATGGATTTCTTCACTCTGGAGAAGCTAAGAAACAAGTACCTATTGCCCTTGAAGCTAGAAGCTCTAACAGTACCAAACTGCACCTGAAAACCTGAAGAATTCCTAGAGAGCCACTGGTATACAGTCAATGTTCAAAAGCCAAAGAAACTAAGCTCTGATATATGTGAAGGATGGCAGCAACAGAAACAGCTGGCCCAGAAGTATTAGTTACAACAAAGCTACTGACAGCAGCAGCAGAGCAGACAAGCTAAGTACAGTAGAAGAATTTGTTACTAAGAGGTAAGGACAAGAAGCCTGAAACAGCCATGTTTTTATTAAACTTTTTATTTTTGGTACCATCTCTTAGCTGATCCCACATCCAGTCATGTTGACAAACAAAGTCAACCATCACATGGAGCTCCTTCTTGAGACTCTGTGATGATACCACAGAATACTTGGATTTTGGAATATCACTGGATTCCATCTTAATATGGAAATCTTAAGAATACCCTCTGTTGAAAAATAAAGGTTCTCCTTTTTCAATGAGGAACACTGAGGCATGTGGTTAAAAATTTGACAACATCCATTGTTAGAAATTTACTGTTTATTATTCTGAAATAGAAGTATGTCTGGATAAGCAGATTGTCAAGATGAAAGGCACTTTTCTTAAAACATTAGCTTGTATCCATTTCAAGATTCAATTTCCTTTTGAAAGGATTTTATTAGCATGTGTATTATATATAAGTGATATCATCATAACATTTTCATACACAAATATAAACTATGATTATGATTTTTCAACTTTCTTGTTATCAACTTTTATTAACTTTTCATTCTGAGCCAATTGATTCAAAGTAAGAGACACAGGAAAAGAGAGGGAGAGATAGATAGATAGATAGATAGATAGATAGATAGACAGAGACAGAGACAGAGAGAGACTGACAGACACAGAGAGAAAGATGGCAGAGAGACAGAGGAAACAGAAAGAGAGAAGGGTGAAGAATGAAAGGGAGAAGGGGGGAGAATAGCATTGGAATTGTGGATTTTATTATTTAAATGTATTATTATTATTATTATTATTATTATTATTATTATTATTATTATTATTATTATTTAAGTTTACAGTTCCATACACATATACAAAATAATTACTACTTTCATCTCCATAATCTCCCTTCTGCTTTCTTACATTATCTTCATTGTATTTTAACTAATAATTTATGACCTAACTTCCACTTATGACTATTTGTTGTATTTCTTTTGGTTTGAAAAGGACCATCTGTAAGACCAAGAAATTATAGCTATCCACTGAGAAATGTTGGTTCAAAAGTGGGTACAGAACTGAATACAATGATTGCCACCATCCTAAAAAGAAGGGTCCCAGGAGCCCCTCACCCATCCATGACTGATTGTTAGGAAGGACCTTTTTCTTTAGACACAGTGAAAGCAATTTTAGCTCCCTAGTTCATGATTATATTACATAGGTTGTGTCAAGAAATTGCAATTTCAATGCATTTTTTTTTCTGATTTCATAGCTCTTACATTAGTTCTTTGCACAGTTGCATAATGCTTCCTTAATTTTAGAGCAGGAAATACAAAATACTTATGAATAAGTCTTTAATATCATGTATTCTCAAAATCCTCTTAAGGCATTAGTCTTTTAATTTACATTATTACTGTAAAAGGAAAGGCTTTCTCCTATTAGAGGTCATAGTAGCCTTATTTTAGGGTATAAACATGCATCTTAGAAAATAGGTTGAATTTATGTTAGTTTGCAAGACAGCAGTAGTAGGACCTATGACTCCTGTGGCATTGGTTTTTGCACCATCACTTCAAAGCTGAATTTTCGGTGTAAGGTGGACCTCAAACCCAAATAGAGAGTGGTTGGTTATCTTCATAAGAGACAAGGCATCATTACACTTGAGTGTACACTTTTATGATAGGTTCATGAGGTGATTCATAGAATTTACTTCTGAGTGAGTCTGTTAATGTCTTTTTTCCCTTATAGCCTCTAAAACACAATCAGGAACCTTGATAAATAGCCAGCAGGTGTGTTTGCAGCAGAATTTCAACTTGATTTTCCTATATCTTGCAACAATACAATGTGGTTTCTTCAGTAATAGGGTCTTTTCATCCAGTTCTGATGGGAGACAAAACAAAAAGGTTAAAACCTGCACTCTTTAGGAAGATTCTAAGGTCTCTATGACCAAAATTGTATAGGATTATCTCAAGCCTGGAATTGAGCTTTTGCATATAGAATAAACAGAAAAAGAGGCTAATGAACTTGAGTATGGGGTATGGTTTCAAGAGAGTGAGAATGAGAAAGTCTTTAGGAAGTAACAGATGATCATGTAATGATATTCCAATTGGAAGCCTTTTTTTAAAAAAAGCAGCTGTGTATAATTTCAATAACATTTTACATGACAAAGATGTGATTAAGTTAAGTCACTAGAGAGATGAGAACATCCAAATTATCAAAGTGCATCCTCAGTGAAACTGCATCAAAATAAGGCTCAGTAGTCTTTGGAGAAAGAAGAAAATTCTTTGACTATAGAGACAAAGATTCAAGTGAAGACATTATAAATCAAAGGATACTAGTAACTGCCCCCAGCCAGAACCAAAAAAGTGGACATTACAAGCTGCACAATCACAAAAAAAAAAAAGTGTCATTTACTTTAAACAACGAAGCTTTATATTAAAGCAGAATACTGACAAGAAACTAGTACGTCGGCTCTGAAATAGTGTGATAAAGCAAAGGAAATAGATTGGTGGGAGGATTCACAGATAAGGTAGGAAAGAGAGCAGACCAAGAATTGCAATATTACTGAAATATTAAATGCAAACTACTTTTGAATGTACAAAGAAAGTTAATTCTACCCAATTTATTAATATTATAATTAATGGGAGAAACATATTATAATTAAAAATATATAATAAAGTATAAGGAAATAAATCTCAGGATTATATATATATATATATATAATTATATACATCATATCTTTCTTCCTAGAATTGTAGATTTTGATTTTAACACATCAAATAATTGAGGGATAGTTTTTATAAGTGTACATTTAGTATTAGGATTAAATACCCATGCCCTTCATATGCAGAAGTTGATTTTCTAGTGGATAATGCAACTAGAAAATAGTTGCTTATATTGAAATGATAATTCACTACCTATAAATTAAGTTATAGCTAAATTAATTTAAATTAAATGAATGAAGATTAAGAACAAATAATACACTATCCATATTTTATATCTATTATGTTTTAGGATCAAATTAACAACTCATTATGTATTTGTTAAAAATAATCAGTGAAGTAGTGTCCATATATAATGTTTAAATCAGTAAAGAAATATATTGATTATTATACTGAAGTTGATACTTATTTTCCTTTATTGTCTTATTAATTATGAAGGCATTTCAACAATGTACTTTCATTTGCCCAATATTCTCAATATATGTATCTAAAATGGTAACATTGCTTCAGTAAACCCACAAGTCTAGCCCTGGGCCAACAATGACATCACAGCAAAAGGTTCTTCCCTGTTCCTGGTACACCTTTTGTGGGGAAGATAAGTGCAATTTCCATACTCCAGCAAAGAAGCTTCTCTTTACAGAACATGGGCGTAATAACAGAAAACCACAACTAGACACACTGCAGTGCTCAACAGTTCAGGAAAAGCCCAGTCCCAATGGATAAACCTGCATCCCAATTCCTACATTCTGTGGCTCAGGGAAAATAGGAGAAGAGGAAACAAAGAGATATAAGAGTAAGAATATAAAGAAATCTAAGGTGAAACAATCTCTCCCAGACATGGGCTAATAGACAAGTTAGAGACAATGATGTATTACTAGACATGCTGAAGTGGGATGGGGAAATCTCAGTCCAGCTCACGCTTACACAGGGAACTACTGGTAAGAGGAAGAACTAACTTATTCTAGGGGTAAATCTCCTAACTATATCTGATACAAAGTGTTGGAAGCTGAAACCATACACACACAAAAACTGACTCACCATGTTGTATTTGTTGATACCTCTACATTAATATACTTTTATCTATATCTTTCTTTACCAATAGCCACCCTCTATCCATCTATCACCTGTCAGTTTATCACTATGTCAACCTGTCATCTATCTGTCACTCATGTGATATTACCATGTAAAGAAAAAAAAAATACTATTAAGGTGAGAGTGAGATGAGAACACACATCTGAGGATTGTTGATGGAAAAGAGAAAATGATTTTGGAATGAGTATTGAGAGGGAAATAGAGAGGAAAAATTATATAATTATAGTTGTTTAAAATATATTAAATATGGCATAAAATTGCACCCTTTCATGTTTTTACATGAAGTTGATGTAAGGACTGAATTTAGGATTGTCACAAAGTGTCAAAATAATTAGATATTCTAGTAATTAAATTTGGGTAAATCCTTTCAATATATAAGAAAAGACCAAGACTCACTGATTTAATATAAAAGTTTAAAAGGACCAAAGATATATCTGGAAAAAATTGTGCCCTTCTCCATATGTGATTTTAATAAATTTCATATTACATTAATATATTTTATATTGGGAATATATATTCTACAATTAATGGCTTACATAGTAATAATGACAGTACAAGATACACATTTTTATAAGACATGGGGTTAAAAAGATGATACTCAAAAATTATATTATATTTTCAGTGACACATGGGTCATATTGTAGAAACTGATAAAATATATGCCTTTTTATTTAAAAAAAAGTGAGACACCTAGACTATGTATTATGAATTCCAGATGAAGAAACTAAGTTCTTGATTCGTGGATATTTTTCTAGGCTACTTTTAAACATGATCCAAGGGAGTATACATTTGCCAAAAGTTAACTGATGTTACAAAAGTTTAGAGTCCAGAGTCTTTGATATGAGTTTATGTTCTTTAATTACAATTTAATTTGACAACATGTAGAGTTTTGAATTGTGTTTCTTTCACCCAATAAAAGTACAATAAATTTTAACTGTCTAAGAATATGAACTTACATTGAAAAATGCTTTTGTATGGTTGCAAATAACATAAGAGATCCCAGGAAGACCTCACTTTGCATTTGTGTGTTCATTTTCTTTCTTGATTTTGAGTACACAATTTAATCATTTCATTTTCCCTTCCATTTCTTCTCTCCAGTCCCTTCCATTTTTCCCTTTCCACACTCTTTCAAGTGCACTACATCTATTCTATTGTTACTGCACTAATATATATTCAATATATATATTATAAATGCATATTTATTTGTTATTAAAAGAAAATCAAAGCTTAGGATTGGAATTGATGGGATGTCTTTTTTTGTGTGATATATTGATCCATCAAGTTGTTTGACTATGACCAGAATAAAAAAAAAAGGATATTATAAAATTACAGCACAGATATATGGATTCAGGACATGGAGTGAACGGAGTACAAAATTCAGTTTACCAGGCTTGGTGAGAAAGAAGACATCACTTTTTATTTAGCTTTTCTTTATACTTATCAGTCAAATAAGCATTATTATATCTATTCCTAAATACACCCATGCTGTAGAAGTAGAACGTTTCTTGACATAGTAAAACTTCTACAACTTCAATTATGACCAAATTACATGAGCACTTAGTTTTTCAAGCCATTTTTTTTTTCATTTCTGAGTGTTATGTTGTAATAATGTAAATAACAATTGTGACTGTTAAAATAACCTAAATGACTTAATCCTGTGTCTTAGTCACATGAGAAAGAAGTAACATCAGTGTGGGTCAAATCTATCTTCTAACAATCTTTTCTTTTTGCTTCACTATGCAGTTATGAGTTGCATCACAAATTGATATATGTCATAGTTGTGATATTAGGACTGTGTAGACAATAGAAAGAAACTATAAAGTAATCAAAGCAACATCATATTAAACTTAGTGTATCTCCACAGAAATTGAGCACTTGAGCTAGCTGGAAAAGAAAATAGAAACTAATCACACAAATTAATATTCCTTAAAATCAGAGCTAATAAACAATCTTCCTTTTATTAATGGAAAGGAAATAAATTATCTTTATAATTATATTTTATATTATTATATATTTTTCACTATTCATAGTATAAGTGATGTGGTGACCCATAAATTATTTTTAATTCATGAATTCTTAATATGGATGGGAATGATTAAATGAAAGCACATGCTACATAGATTATGTGAAGGCTGAAAGACATATATTTTCTTGTTTCTACATTTAAGAGAGTTCCAGAGATTTTTTTTATAAGTTTACTGATAACTATTTTTAGCTATAAATAAAATGTTTAATTCAAAATTAAATTTTGGGAAGAATTGTTAGTAATGGCTAGGTTCTAGATTCTAGGTCCCAATGTACTCAGGTTCATGGTATTCTATTCAAAAATAAATGAAAATGAACTCAGATTACAAAATTACATGGTAACTCTACTCAAACAAAAGCAATGGAGTTTGTTGAACACTTTGACAAGAGTGACAGTAGGTCCACATTGAGATAGTGTATGGGCTTCTTTTACTGTTTAGTTGTTGTCTTTTGTGATATTTCGGAGAGCAGTTTTGGTTGCTAAAGTGTACAACGGGGATACCTCTCTTTGTGCAAAGGCTTGAATTAAGTCAGCAGTTCTTTACTTTTCATCCTCACCCCCATAGTGTATCAGAACTTAGTTATTTGCATGTCCAAATACACATAGGAACTGCTCACTCAGAGGACAGAAATTTCCTGATTGTGTATTTATACACCCCATACTAGGTAAAGTTGCATCAGTTCCTCGAGTTTTTCATCAGGTCACAGCATTAATAAAACCGAATGTAATTTGTTTAGATTTTGTTGTGGTTAACTGGAAGATAAAAAAAAAAAAAAAATCTTCCTTTATTGTTCAGCGAGAGTATGACTAAATCTTGGGGTATATGGGAGTCCTAGGTTGCTTGAATGTTTCTAGCTATATTATTTTTGGGAGGGAAAAGTGTATTCATTATGAGTGCTAGCAAAGGTCTCATGTTATCAAATTTGTGAAAGGCTCAGAGCAGCAGAACCCAATATGACTAAGCTATCCTCTAAGTGTGCCTGCTGCAAAATGATATTTAAAAGATGTTCAATATCCTTACATATTACTATCCCCTCAGAAAACTAACATATGATTAATATATAATACCAAATTCACTAAATAATCTTTGAAAATTATATCATGCTGTTAATTTTAGATTTGGTAAAAAAAAAATTTAAAATGCTGGAGAGATGGCTCAGTCGTTAAGAGCACTGCCTGCTCTTCCAAAGGAACCGGGTTCAATTCCCAGCACCCACATGGCAGATCACAACTGTTTGTAACTCTAAGATCTGACACCCCTACACCAAGGCACATATATTTAAAATGAAATAAAATATTTAAAAATGTTTTAAAAACTACTTCATCTTGTAAATATATGAAAACAAAACTTGGCAGGCATTTTCAGAAGTAAAGAACAATTTATATCAAATAGTATCCATATTCAGTTTAACCACAAGGCCAAGAAGATATTTTGGTAATACTGAACACAGTGCACTATTTTTATTCAAATATTGGAAAATGACTATTAAGAAAATTATGTTTCTGCAATTGACCTGAAGCTATCATCCACAATTATGAGAAATGTCTTTGTATTATTTTAATACCATTGTGAACATTTATTCACAATGAATATTTACTAAGTATAACTGATATTTTTGTCATAGTTTAAATATTGGAATAAAATAGAAAATCAGGCCTACTCTTTGTTTTAAGGATTAGTGACTAATATTTAAAAAAATGTTAGTATATGGTGATGCACAGTACCAGAGATAAAACAAAAGTTTGAATAATACAAAACTGGTAGCTTGCATGATTAGCTTCATCGTCACTATTCATGACTCTCAGCAATACCTACTTTGCTGAATATTGCAATTTGCATCCCAATTGCTAGAAATGATTCATGAGATTTGTTTAATCAATCTGGCATTTAAGGATATTATTTTGCAAATGTATATACCATTATGTGTTTTTGATGGCTTGAGAGAAAAATGTCTTTGGCAAAGTCTCTTCTGGCAAAGAGACTAACTCGAGACAGGATAGGGACTATCACTACGAAGAACTCTACTTATGTTTTGCATTGTAGAAAACTACTCACAGAAACAAATGGAGTGGAGTAGTGTATTACTTACTCAGTGTTCTCTAGGGTAACAGAACTTATAAAATAAATCTCTCTCTCCATTTAGATACACATAAATATATACATATACCTAAAATAGTGACTTGCCTTCAAGATATACTGCTAAAACAGAAACAAACCACTTTTTGATTGGACTTAAGATCGATTCCAAGAGATGGAACACATGCCTGATACCATTAATATGGTCACGGACCTGAGACTAGATAGATCATAGACCATAGAGGAAGACCTCTTACTATTACTCTGATAAAGGAAAATAACAATATAATTCATCCTATTGATATAGGACACCAGTGCCTTACTCACTTTTTTCAGAGAAGCTTCATGGTAGTAGATGAAAATTTACACAAATACCTGTACCTGGAAATGCAGAGTAAATGACTTTTGAACACTCAGCCTTAAACAGGGTGTCATTATTAAACTTTTGTTCCAAAATTCAGGGATTTGTGCAGAAAAGAGACTGAAAAATTGTTGTGATGAAACGCAATGACCAAAAGCAACCTGAGGAGGAAAGTGTTGGTTTGACATATAATTCCAAATCAGAGTTGATTATTGAAGGAAATTAGGGTAGGTTGTCAATCAGGGCAGAACCCAGAGGTAAGAATTATGCAGAGTAGTGTTACTTATTGGATTGCTCCTTTTATCTCAAGATCTACCAAAGAGTGATGACTAATAACCACTAGACACAATCAATGCTAGGTTTCCTTTATTTCACCACTGCCAGCACCATTTATCAAAAACTCTTCAACTTAGCCTCTAGCAAATTTTTATGACAATGGCAGAAAACAACCACATCCTTTGACAAAATATCACAACAGTGTTCTATAGGATATTTATTAATATCCTCCTCACATGAAAACTCTTGAACTGGGCCCCTAAAGGTCATAATAACCTCGCGCTACTGTCTTCCAAATTCCTGCTAGGGTAGCCTATTAAACCCCAAGAAATCATTTAGCAGCTTTTCCAGTACTAAGTCCAAAAATATTCCATATTTCTCCAACAAACAGCAAGATTAGAGCTTTTATACCTAATCCCCACTACTAGTACCACAATTTGCACTGATCAGTGTTCTTGAAAGGAAGAGAAGTGAAAGAATGACATTTATTGGAGTGGCTTATTGCCTTTGGTCTGGCTAGCACAATAGTAGCTTTCTCCCAATGGAGTCCCAAGAATCCAGTAGTTGTTCAGGCCACAAGGGTGAATGCCTTAACTGGTCTTCGCTAGAGGTTGGAATCCTGAAGAAGCCGGCTCTAATATTAGCGAATCACATACCAAGGAAGGGAAAGTAGGAAAAAAACAAAAGCTTCCTTCTTCTCTGTTCTTTATATAGACTGCCACAAGAATATGTGGCCCTAATTAATAGTGGATCCTCGTACCTCAAATGATTGAATACAAAAAAAAAAAAAAAAAAAAAAAAAAAAAAAAGCTTTAATTAAAAATACCTCATAGGTTTGGCACATTTAAAACCATCTCCATTAAGAGGATCTTTGATGCTCATCATCTTCTTCAATGTAGGCTGGGTGTTGACAGACGTTAACCTGTTTTATGATCAAAGAATCTTTAAAATAATAAAAACATCATTAACTGCCATATTCTGTAGGTTTCTGAGGTCTTTGAAGAACTTTAGTGTTTTACATTATTTATCTATAGAATCATATCTATCTGTTAATTTTATAATATATATATTGTGATAAAAATAGAATAGTAATTGACATGACAATAATTTGTTCAACTAACAATTAACTTGTATTATATAATTATCCTAAACAGCCTGCAATAGCATTTAAAAAGTATTGGATGTAAACCTTGTATTCTAATTGAATTAAGATGTTTGTAGGTCTAGATAGGTGTTGAAGTTGATAGATATTGATTTACATTCAGAATTTTAGACACACCAAGATAGGAAAGACGCTTTCTTCAAGCTTGCCAAATATAAATAGCCAAAACACTGTGACTCTAACATTTATATAATTCCTGATTGTTTCGTGGTTCTTCTTGCTGTATGCAGTCTTTATTTTTTACATATACATTTATATTATTACAGATATATAAAATAAACTATGTTAACTATATTAATCATTATCTAAGTCCATGAGTAGTCCTGCAAATATTATGATGTACCCAGTGGCATTTCTTTAGAGAGAACAGGTTTTTTTCCCAGAAAGAATAAATTATGATTAGTTTATTTGTTAAGGGTTAGATTCCATGTCTATTCTATCTTCTTCAACCTGGGATTTTGTTAGAAATGAACCTACTAAGGCTCTATGCATGCTGTCAAATTCTTTTAATTCTTGTGTATTAGCCCTGTAGTAGCTGTGGATGCTTTTTCTTTGGAATCTTCCACTACCTTGCCTCTCATAATTTTTCAGTCTTTCTGCACAGATCCCTGAATATTGGGGCAAAGGTTTAATAATGACATCCTGTTTAAGGTTGAGTGTTTAAGACTGTTTTACTCTCTGTACATATCCAGGTATATGCAGTTGTGTAAATTATAATCTACTGTAATGAATGAAACTTCTGTGATGAAGGTTGAGTGAGGCACTGATGTCCTATATCAATAAGATGAATTTTATTTTGTTTTCCATTATCAGAATAATAGTAAGATGTTTTCCTCTATGGTCTATGATCTACCTAGTCTCAGTCAGTCCTTGACCATATGAGCAGTATCAGGTATGTGTTCCGTCTCATGGAATGGATTTAAACACAATCAAAGAGTGATTAGTTCCGGTTTCAGCAGTATATATTGAAGGCAAGTCACTATTGTAAGTCTCAGAGAATTATATCCAGGTTGTATTGATGATGTCTCTTTTCTCTAGTAGAGTACAAAGTACATTCTAGAACCATGAATATTAGTCAGAATAGGTGAAGATTTGATCAGGACACCAGTTCATTTTTCCACATTGGATTATATAATAAATAGTGTCTTCAATAATAAGGATATATGATTAGGTTGTAGAGAATAATATATATATCCTTGGTAAAAGCCTCTGTTGCTTGAAGAGGATTATGCAGTTCACTGGCTAATGAGTACTTAGTTAGCTTTAAAGATAATTTATACAATTTAATTATTTAAATTTTGTAACCACAAATGCTAAAATAGTTGATCTATCTAATAACTTGATAGATATAATTTTATAAAATGAGAGATATTTTTCTACAAAGTAGGTTTTCACAACATCATCCTGTTTTTCTTTGCTTCATCCTATATTCTTAAAGTCAACAGCATGGTAATGTTAGATATAAAAAGTTGGTACAACTTCTCCATGCTTCTAAATGTACACACAAACATGCACACATGCACGCATGCGCGCGCACACACACACACACACACACACAGAGAGAGAGAGAGAGAGAGAGAGAGAGAGAGAGAGAGAGAGAGAGAGAGAGAGAGAGAGAGAGATCTGCAAGTACATTTAAAACAATATACTAAGAGTTCTTCACAATGTAAATCATAAGCAATTTTCCACCTCAAGATGTTTTGCTGTGAGTGGACATATCTATCATCACTAATAGTCACAATTGAAGATGATGTAATCATGACTGCCTTTGGGATTACAATTGAGAACATGAGATAGAAAAATATGAGACCCTTTACCCCCCCTCCCCTTTATTAAAAAAAATTGAGGTCTCCTTCAATCACAGACATAGGGGAGGGGAGAAGAGGGGAAGTGGGAGGGAGGGAGGAATGGGAGGAAACAGGGGAAGGGCTAACAATTGAGATGTAATATGAATAAATTAATAAAAAGAACCATGCTTATATCTTTCAGTTAAATAAAAGATTGAATGAATGAACAAAAACAGGCATTAGGGTAAAATTTAATAATCCAACTGTCATTAAACCTGCTGGAAGAGGGAAATTACCTTTCCTTCATTGAAGTGACACCACCTATATCAACAAGTACAGGGAACTCCTCATATTCAAAAGAAGTTAACCAATACACAGTAGACTCTGCAGATTGTTGGGTTCTGTTGTTGTTCTGCTTTGTTTTTATTTGTATGAATGTGTGTGGGGACCCATGACAAATTCTGCCATGTCAGAAATCCTGTGTTTAGGCTGTATGCTGTGACCTTCAAGTTGCTGACCTTTACCTCACCATGAGGTCTTGTGTTCTAGGCTATCCTTGGACTATTTACCTTTGAAAGAAGTAGAGAAGTCTCAACTTGGAACCACCCAGAGGATCTAGGAAGTTCTTACAAGGAACTACTAAGAGAACTAGGAAGTTCTACAGGGAGCGATTTAGGCTATTGCATTCTTGCCCAGGGGCTAGGGTGAGTGAGATAAGAATAGATCCTATTGACCTTGCCCTATATATGTTCCTGCTAGTCGGCAATAAAGTAAATCTTGATCAGAAATGTCCTGACAAGATTCGTTATTTCTCCTGTCTCTATATCCTACTTTCAATCCCAACTCCCTCTTTCAGGTGAACCCTGATTCAATTTTTCCCACGGGCTGGGACTCGACATATGTGTACTTTTGTTTAATTATAGTTTGGTGGTTTTGTTTTATTTTGTTTGTTGTTTGGTTGTTTGGTTCTTTTTTAGGGTGTTGTTTTCTTGGTTTGAGGAATTTATTATATTGAGTTTTCTTTAATATATTGAAGAAGAATTTAAAGTTGGGCAGGAGAGAGGGACAGAGAATCTCAAAGGACCTGGTGGAGTGGAAGAATTTAATCAAAATATATTAAAAATAAAACATTACTTAAATTAATAAAAAGTATTTTATTTATTTTTTAATTTTTAATTTGATTTTAATTTTTCATTTTTATTAATTTATTCAGATTATATATAAATTGTTATCCCTTCACTTGTATCCTCTGATTCCTCCCTCCCTCCCTCTTTCACCCTATTTCTTCCCCCCTAGGTCTGTGACAGAAGGGGACAGCTTTCCCACCATATGGTCGAAACCTATCAGGTCTCATCTTGTTAACCTATTTATCCTTTTTCTGAGTGCCAACAGGTTTCCCATCAAGGGGAAGTGGTCAAATAGGTGGCACCAGAGTTCATGTCAGAGGCAGTCCCTACTCTCCACACAACTGTGGAGAATGTCCTGTCCATTGGCAAGGTCTGAGTAGAGGTTCAATGTTTACTGCATGTTTTGTTGGTTCAGTAGTTTAAGTACACACCCTTGGGTCCATATCTGCCCACCATGATGTTCTTCTTGTAGGTTTCTAGACCTCTCTGGTTCTTTTGATTTTTCTGTTCTCCCATACTTCTCTCATGTAGAATCCCAAAAGAAGGTCCTGGCACCAATCCCAGTCTGCTAGTAAGTGAAGACTTTCATGGGCCATCCCTTTTGGGCTAGTATAAGTGTGTATATACCATGTGAGTCTTCCTGGGTCTGGGTTAACTCACTCAGTATGATCATTTCTAGTTCCATTCATTTGTCTGCAAATTTTAAGAGACAACTTCCTGAACAGACTCCAATAGCCCAGGATCTAAGGTAAACAGTTAATAAATGGGACCCCATGAGGCTAAGAAGCTTCTGTAAGGCAAAATACACTGTCAATAGAACAAAGCAACAGCTTACAGACTGGGAAAAGATCTTCACCAACCCTATATCTGACAAAGGTCTAATATCCAAAATATATAAAGAGCTCAAAAAATTAAACTCCACTAAACCAAATAACCCAATTAAGAAATGGAGCTCAGAATTAAACAGAGAATTCTCAACAGAGGAATATCGAATGGCTGAGAAACACTTAAAGAAATGCTCAACATCCTTAGTCATCAGAGAAATGCAAATCAACACAACTCTGAGATTCTATCTTACACCCATCAGAATGGCTAAGATCAAAAACTTAAATAAAATGTATTTTATAAAAGAATTTAGACATTTATGGTTTATTAGTAAATTTAGAGTTGATTCTGGTCTATACTTCCTCAATTATTATTGTTCATTTTGCTTGCTCAGTAATTATCCAGTATTTCTTTCTAAATGAGCTACTGCTTTTTTGTTTTAATAATTTTGTTGTAACAACTTTCATATAGCCAACTTTCTTTTAAGATAGTATTCAGACATTCTCATTAGAAATTCCCTTTCTCTTCACTCAAAATGTCAACTGGCCCCTTGATTATCAGAACTGACCATGCCTGTCTATCTTTTTCATTTTTATTTTCCTATTCAGAATTAAGAAGAGACTTCAAAGGTCATCTTGGCTGTCTTGTATCTGAAAACAATCCCTGGCAGTCTCACTCCAACCAGAAAAAGTCACCAAGTCTACTTATCTGAATGTGATGCCAATTAAGCATTCCACCTTTATTCCACTTCCTTAATCTGACTTAAATAAATTAGATTTTTCAGTGCTTCCTGTGCTCCAAACTAGCTTTTTCTTGAAGACTATTTTAAACAACATCTCTTTATAAACCAGAAGGCAGTGAACAAATTAAATGTATAACATACTATAACTTAAAACAACAAAATGATTTATTCAGAGGCTAAACAAAAATTTGACTTTCATTGTACATAACTTATCTATAATTGTAAATTCATCTGATTATACTTTTCCTTGCATAGACAATTCAATAATAAAAAGGATAATTATAATGTAATTTATCTTATCTTTAAATATACTATCAATTTTACATAACTTTATATTTTTATATCTATAAGAAAATTTCCAAAAGTTGTATTTTGATTACAGCTTTGCCTCTAAATAGAAATAACAACCTGAGCTGTCTTTTGTTTAATTAGAACAGATAGAAGAAAATGGATAGGAGAAGCTTATTAATCAAATATTATGGGCTTATATTATTTAATTTTTCATTACTGTGACTAATTCCAGACATGAAGCAATTTAAGGGTATCAGGCTTCATTTTGGCTGACCACTTAAGAGATACATTTCAACCTAGTGAGGAAGGAATGCACTCAGCCATAAAGAACAGAACAGACACAGTGTAGGGCCTGCCAATCAAACTTCAAGTCCTGCCCCCAGTAATGCATTGTCCCAGTAAATATCTGATTTTAAAAGTTTTCACAATCCTCCCAAACAGCTTCCTAACTTGTAAACCAATAATGTAATCATATGAACTCATAGAGGACATTTCACATTCAGACTGTTTAGCCTTGTCTTACTTCATTTACCATAGACGAGACAGATTTTTCATGAAAATATTCATGTTCTCATGCCCCAGTTTTTGTTACATAATCACTGGGCAGTTTTGTCATATGGATTTTTTAAACTAAAACTGAAGCTTGCTACTTGTGGTTATAGAGCTTGTCACAGAAATAATTCTTTTCTGATTAACAGGTGTATAATTTAAAACAACTTTTATTTTAGAAAACTCAGTTCAGTAGTTGGTATTAGTTGATTATTTTGTTTGAATAATGCAATGAAACATAATATAATTAACATAATAAATAAAATATAATATAAGGTAATGATGTGATTAAGAAATATGCCACAAGGAAAGACTTTTATCTGAAGTCAAAAGACAATAGTTACCCAAATCCATAACAATCATATCATAATTTTTATTTATTTTTATATTTTAAATATGAAAATATTATTCATAAATTTTTGTGGAATTCAGTTCAAGAAATCATGGATATACTATCATCTTGATGAGCACAGTCAACTCAAAGAACGAATGAATGATATGCTAGGTCACATTCTGATTTGCGTCCCTAACAACATATTTTGAAATACTATACAACTCAAGGAGTAAAATAATACACTTTATATCACACAATATTAAATTTCATAAGATGTCATATTAGAGAGTTTTTTTTTTAACTTCTTTTTTTATTAATTTATTCTTGTTACATCTCAATGTTTATCCCATCCCTTGTATCCTCCCATTCCTCCTCCCCCCCCATTTTCCCATTATTCCCCTCCCCTATGACTGTTCCTGAGGGGGATTACGTCCCCCTATATATTCTCATAGGGTATCAAGTCTCTTCTTGGCTACTTGCTGTCCTTCCTCTGAGTGCCACCAGGTCTCCCCCTCCAGGGGACATGGTCAAATGTGAGGCACCAGAGTACGTGAGAAAGTCGTATCACACTCTCCACTCAACAGTGGAGAAGAGTTTTTAAATATACATATGTATTTTTGTATATGTAAATTTGTAAATATGAATATTTGTTTATATATATGTATGCTTACCATATGTGTGCTTGGTGTGTGCAGTGGAAAGGTTTCAGAATCCCTGGAGTTGGCGTTATCAGCATTTGCGAGTCATGTGGATGATAGTTGCCAAACCTCTGCAAGAACAGAAAGTAATCTTAACCATTTAACCATCACACAGTCCTAAAATATTTTCTGTGACATATACTTATTTACTTTGAATTCTGTGTAAAGGTAGATGTCAAAGTCGGCTTCTCCTGGAGATAATAACACACACACATCATAAGATCGTGAACTCTGGTCTCTGTTAAGGCCAAAACAAATAGTAAAGTATTTTGCAAATGTTTTATTAATACCAAGTTTTAGGTTAGTATAAAATTAAATTTACAATTTTTATGAATGCAAAATCACAAATTCCATTATAAATGATACCTTTTCACCTAGTTAAGCAAAAAGTGTTTTTATAGGTTTAATAACTAGAAAGAATATTCAAGTGATATGTAGATTCTTGTTCTTATTAAAAATAGAATAATCTTATGTACAAGAAATACAATTTTATTTAAATGTTCACTCTCTGCAAGTGAAACTGGTGATTGTGTCTGAGAGAAGCAATAGTGTATTAATGCACACATATATGTACAAACACACACACACATATACATACATGTATTGGAGACAGAATTTTGAAGATTCTACAAATCATTTTAAGTGATGGAGAAGTTTATGATTCACTCATTTTAACCTGTATTAAATTTACCTTTATGGGATAAATTATCTATATAATTCTTGAAATCAAATTAAACATTTTTAAATTGACATTATTGCTAAGGGACAAAACATATATTATCATTTAAAATTTTAAACATTAAAATATATATATACTTTTATCTTTATGTTATTATCTTCTTATGATGTGATTGTGATGCTTTCATTAGTCAACACTTTGCCACATATTAAGAACTATAGAATTATTTAGATTACAAGATGTATGACCTTGCTAGTTGTCACTGTATTTTATATCCTTCTATAATCAGTCACCTACCTATTTATGCTATGCAAGAGATTAGCTTCTACCATTTTATATGATTACGACTCGGATAAAAGGGAAATATTTAGAAATATGCATATTTAAATATTTTACATTAATTTATAGTGAATAGTCTGCCTTTTCCCTAAGTTATTTCCCGTTCTGCTTTCTTGCCACAAGCATTATTTTTAAAATGGCATAATCAGTCTACTTCATAGAAGGAGTGCATGTTTGAGTTAACACATTTCAACTGTACTTTTTACCTCATAGCACATTACATTTGGCTTGCATTATTATTTCTTAGAGAGGTTATCGAATGGCAATTCTTTTCAAGAGGTTTTTATTCAGTATCCTCTTTGTAGAACTCAGTGTATGTTTCTGGCGAGTTTGCAGGTGACACTTCCTTTTGTAGTACAGGTGGTATGAAGTCATATTTTAAGACTCTATGACCTGCCATCCATCCCTACAGAAGCACCCCACCTCCTGTGTTAAGGACATGAGGATGACTATACCAATAGATAATTCATTGAGAAATTTAATGAAATTTTGCCTGAAATATGTAACGTTTATTATAATCTAATGAGAGAGGCAATAAAAAGTGGTCAACATTAAATGTGAAATTACTGAGATAACATCATTTAAAAACATTTAGAGTTCCTTGGATTAATTTAATATGCTGCTAAATTGAATCCTGGACTTCAATATTAAAGTTAAAGAGCTGTGAGTTTATGTTTGTAATACTTTATTGAAAAGTTTACTGAAAGTGGAACAGACTCAGGATACCAATTTCCCAAAATGAAGCATAAGAAACTGGTAGAGGAAAAAAAGAAAAGAAAAAGGAACAAAAAGAAACTGGTAGAGTTGAAAATCTATGATTGGTCTTCTGACTCTGACATGTTTTACCTGTAGAGAACTGCCTCAAGCCTTTACCACACTAATACACCAAGTTCTATCACAGCTAAAAATATTAAATAAAATAAAACCCTGTTTTCTAATAATTTTGTTTAGAATCATTAACTGATGGCACTTATTTTATACCATGTATTGTGATAATTGTTTTAGTCTCATCAACTTTCATGTCCTTTGGTCCAAAATGGAGATTAAAAAAACATTATTATGCATAGTCTATCCAAAATCATTGGTATATATTTTTTTAAATATAATTGTTTTTATTATTTGCAAAATTTACCATTTGATATAGTAGTGCCAGCTCTTCAATCTGCTGTTTCATAAATAGCAAGACATAGTAACTCTATTCCATATTCTTTCATTAACAGTATCAACCTCAGCGACACTGAAGGAGTATTAAAATTGAAATTTATTATTCAAATAAGTTCTTATGGAGAAACATATTGTTTTCACAACTTAACTGAAATTCATTCTTGTTGACTTGTGTTTCTCCAGTAAGATGTATGCCTCATTACTGAGTAGTCTGTCTCCAATCTCCCAGCTCAGGCAGGTGGAAAACTTATTTGGCTCTCCTATGTGCCATTACCAAGCACAGATGAGTAACAAGTATTTCATCCTCATAAGTTCTAGGCTAAGATCACTACTACTATCAATGTTTTCCTTTTTCTTTGTCATTTTTATTTTGCTACAATCTCACTCCTCTTTTATGTCTATTCTGATGAATAACATTTTCCCAAGGTATTATTTTCTGCCGTCTCTCCTTCAGTACCACACAACTCTTATCTAGACTCTATTTCATTTGTAGTTGTATATTGGGGATTTAAAAAAAAATGTTTATTTCAACAGTATATTATATTATTACTTCAAGCACATGACATTCTTCACAAAATATATAGTTATTTTATCATCATGCATTCAGATTATTTCCTGGTGAGAAGACTGAATAAATCTGTCTAAAATGTTAAATATGTGAATAATGTTATCATATTCTTTCTAGAATTTATATTGTTCTTAAAATGCACATCTTTAATATTTATTAACTATTGATTTAAATGATTATTGTTGAGAGCAAATGATTATAAACTAAGTGCTTTTTTAATAGACTCACTTCTGAAAGGCAAAATGCATGATGACATTAAACATTTCAGGGTAAGGATTTTTGGATTAAATGTTGGTTGTGAACCTAAAAATGGGTGATACCAAAATATAGTATTTCTAAAAAATTTACTTCTGTTATGTTTCAAAATAGACTAACCAACTGTATACTGGTGTTACCAGTCTTACAATTATGTGAGGACACATATTTATGCCTAGTAAAGACTATCATCAATTGAGTAGACATTGGAAAAAAACATTTATACCGCATAATTACAAGTTTATAAATATCAGTATTCCTACACATTTCACATTTGTAACTTATCATGTCCCCAGAATATACTGGAATGAAAAGCAGAGTTAAAATTTATAATACCATTGGAGGGTAGTACATGTATTTTTTCCCTTTTTAATCACACATACTCAAAATGAAGTGTTCCAAATGTTGGAATAATTTATTCATTTTGCTTATAGTTAAACCCCAAATAAAGGAGAAGGTTTAGTCCTTCTTTCCATTAATGTGGTTGAAGAAGCATCATTAAAAGTACTTGTTGTCCTGCAGTTATGTCTAAGTGAAAGTGTCCTGAGGAGCCAAAAGAGCTGTGGAGAAGATCTTCATTGGAGGATGTTTGCCTGACCTACAAATATTATACTTTCTAGCTATGAAAAAGTGCATTCTTAATTGTTATTTGATGCTGGCAAATGTCCCTTCCTTGCAATCTGCTAGTGATGAAGCAGACCTTCCATTCTTACTAGCTGAATAAGAAGTGTGGAGAGTGGAGTATGACTTTCACAGGAACTCTGGTGCCCCACATTTGACCACGTCCCCTGGATGGGGAGACCTGGTGGCACCCAGAGGAAGGATAGCAGCTACCAAGAAGAGACTTGATACCCTATGAGCATATACAGGGGGAGGAGGTCCCTCTCAGTAACAGTCATAGGGGAGGGGAGTAAGGGGAAATGGGAGGGAGGGAGAAATGGGAAGATACAAGGGATGGGATAACCATTGAGATGTAATATGAATAAATTAATAAAATTTTAAAAATGTAATCATAAAAAAAGAGCTGGCAGCTGAAGCTGAGACAAGAAGTGTTGTGGACTTCCTGGCAGAGAAAGATGTAGGGGAAGCAGGCTGACTCTAACCTCGAAGGTAGGTAGTGAGAACCACATGGAGAGATAAAGTGTGGAAGTCAGGTTAGGTTAGGAGCTAGCTGAGAGACTGCCCCAGCAAATGGCCAACAGCTCTAAACTATATAGTTTAATTAAGAGTAATTATTAAAGATTAAGTGGGATACACAAGAGCTGTGTAATAGGGAAACAAAGCTCTAAAACAACCAGAGTCTGAGGGGTTATTTTGAACAACTGTGAAGTACTTATTAATGTGTAGTATTTAAACAGAAAGTGCTCAAACAAAACAAACCAACCAAACAACAACAACAACAAAACCAAACAACAACAAGAACAAAACAAGCTTTCCAGGGTCTTTGGATGTGTCACATACAACATTGAGGCAGATGCGGATGTAATTATTAGTGAATACAAAGCCACACAAGGTGAATGGAAGATTAGAGGAATCAATGAGAATTGTGTCAACAAGAGACAATTTTCAAAGACCATGCGCCAACTTAACAGTGAAAAAGAAGACATTGAAGAACATCAAACATCACTTATGAAATTATTTTGAACGATATGGAAAAAAAGACGTAATTGAAATCATGACTGACAAAGGCTGTGGGGCAAAGAGAGGCTTTGTTGTTTTAATCTGTGACAGCCAAGAGTTGCGTTCAGAAATACAATACTGTGAATGGTCAGAACAGTGAAATAATGAAAGTTCATGGAATCGAGAGAGCCTAGTGCTTCATCCAGCCAACGAGGTCAAAGTGGTTACTGAAATGATCAGGAATGGTGGCAATCACAGAGGTTTTAGTGGAAAGGCCATTCCAGTTGTAGAGAAAATTTCAGTTGTCATCGTGGCTTTAGTGGCAGCCTAGCTGGTGGTAGATACCTGGCAGTGGAGATAGTTATTGTGAGTTTGATAATGGCAAAAGCAATTTTGGACGCAATAGAAGCTTACGATGATTTTTGGCATTCACAATAATCAGGCTTCAAATTTCGGATACTTTGGAGTCTGAATTACCAGTCCTCTCAGAAGTGAAGGACAATTCTTTGCTAAACTGTGAAACCGAAGTACTATGGTAGTTCCAGGAGCAACTGTAGCTATGTCAACGGCATAAGGCTTTACTGACAGGAAGCAAAGCATTGCAAGAGCAAAATCAAGAGAAGTGATTGGGAAGAAAAGATGATGGTGGCCAAGCTAGCCATTACAAGGAGGATAGAGTTTTTATGTGGTACTAATGTGAAGGTAAAAACACTCCAGGACTATATTTGTAACTATTTGTATAACAGCTTATTTTAGTTTCTGTTCTGCAGAAAATGTAGAGTCCCACAAAGATTTAATGTAGACTCTGTCTTAAGTAATGTTGGTGATTGCTAAGAGTTTCATCTTGCACTGAGTAAATCTATCTTTTTAAAAACACTATGTAATGTTAGTTTGCTCTGAAAACATCTTGGTAAATTTATCTAATGGTATAAAGTTAGAATTCCTTTACAGGGATGCTAGCTTCTATTTATGGTTTATATTTTAAAATATATGAAAATTTAATTTAGTTTATATATTCTTCTCTCATATAATACATTCCAACCACCACAGCTTCCCTTCCCTCCCGTCCTCCCAACTCCCACATCAACTGTCCACCAGCTTTCAGATAAAAGCAGTCCTCTCAGTAATATCATCTGAGCTCAGCAAAAAAAATTCCGTAAGATGAGGGACATATCCTCATATCAAGGCTGGACAAGGCAACCCAGTAGGAGGAAAAGTTCTCCAAGATTCCATGAGCAAGGAAAAAAAGTCGGTGATACTCCATTTCCACTGGTAGAAGTTTATTTTTTTTTAAATGAATATAAGGAACCCCAGGATGTATTCATAAGGCATGATGCTTCAGCCTAAGTTAGCCCCTATATGTCCAGCTTAGATATTTCTGTGGCCTGTGTGCTCCTGGGTCCTCCAGCACTCTGGCTTCTACCATCCTGACTCCCCTTCTCTTGCACAGTTCCATAACCTGTGCATAATATGGATCTGTGGATCTGTTCCCATCAGCTGCTGGAGGAAGCCACTCTGTCTGATGAAGACTGCTAGAAACCAATCCTATGATGGCTCAGAAACCTAGGATATGGCAAAACAAGAGTAACAACAACAACAAAAAGCAATGAAACTACTGCTAATCATATTCTGTTCTATTTGGAATTAGTTTGTGGTTGTTGGGTTGGAGTAACCATTTTCTTCAGAAATCTAGGAGGGATTAAAATGCCAACTACTGTGGATGCTTTATGTATCTCAATATTGCAAGGGTTATCTGAGCAAAGTCACAAAATTTCTTCATGACAATAGTTTTTGGCACATCCTCTGCCATATCAAAATTGAACTACGGTACCAGATAAAAAAATGGATAAGAATAGAGCATGTGTATCATTTATTGTCATTTGTAACCCATACATGATTTAATTCCCTTTAAAAATAAAGTAAGTATAAAATGAAGGACTTAAAAAATGAGTATGGGTTAATGAGACTATGCAAGTTGTTATATGTCAAAATAAAAATTCCTCTGTCAAGCCCTCTGTGTAACCCCTTTCCCATTCATGTCTTAAGATATTTTGAGGTGGACTCTTTCAAAAGTCTTCATTTAAGTATCTTGTAATTAGTAAAGTACCAATTCAACAAATAAATATTTTTGTTTTTAAAAACATATTTGAATAGGCCATCTCTCAAAATATATATTGTACCCACATGAAATGTAGTTAAAATATTTTTGAATAGCAATCCAATTAAAGTAAAATATGTTCTGTAGCTTAAGAAATAGCATTGCTTAATCATCATAGGAATACTTTATTACAGCTGCTTTGAGCATTTCATAACACTCTAAAAGCATTTTTACAGTGGCAAACATAAGCACAAGCAATCAACCGAAATATTTGAAGTTTTCTGGATAAAGTTTGGGGATTTTGTGTTATTAATCTTCCCATGCTGCAGGTGACTTAGTTTATTATTTGTACTTGAAATACATAAATCTAATTCCTTGGTAAAAACAGACTCAAGAGATTATCTCTCCTATTCATAAAGTTTCCTTTCTTAAAAAGTAAAATGACAAACCATCACTTACAACTTTAGATTTATCTTTCAATAAAATTTTATATTCCACCTAACATACTGTACAGTATTTCAGTTTGATTTATGAATTTAGGTATTTTTTTAATTTTAAAAAGTCATTTAAATATAGAACTAATATTTTATTCTATTTAAAATATTTTATTATTTATTTGAGATGTTCATACAGCATATTTTGAACATTTTTAACCCCAGGTCTCACCTCATCTCAGATCTATGCCTACATCGTTGTTTGCACAAGAATTTTATATTCTTTCATAACTCTTATGGGTTCATATGGGAAACTCTGTTACTGTATCCAGGAAAATATTATTTCCTTGTAGTCATGCACCACATATAGGCCTTGCAATATTTACACCCTCTCTTTTATGATGACACCTGAGAACTGAGAAGGTGAAGTATAGATGTCGTGTTGAGACATAAATACTACACATCTTAATAGTTTCTACACATTGACCAATTATGTATCTTTATGCTAAATCATCATCTATTACAAAGGGAAAAAGGCTCTGATACAGGTTGAAAAACTCACTAATCTCTGAATATAGCAATAAGTGGTTAGAATTGAGTTTAATTCATTGTCCATTTAGGAGATGGGTTGTACTAGAATCCACCCAGCATCTACTACTTATATATATATAGCCATAGCTTTAAGTAGTGCTGCAGGATATGGATTCATATGGCATTAAATAAAACCAGAAAGTTGTTATTACTCCAATAACACTCAAACTATTGTTACACTATAGTATTACGACATGCGATGCTTTAGATTCCAGAGTTCAAACGTGGGTAAGAGTGATGACTTTTCTCCTCTTGTTTTAATGCATGGCACCTTCCAACACTACGGGACCAAGCTAGAGGGAGGAAGCATGAAAGGTGGTACTAGCTTCATTTCTTTGTAGTTTGTGACTAAAGCATGTGGCATTATTGGCAATGGGAGTATAACCAAGAAAAATACCAATTACCTAAACAAGAACTCTGGAGAGTTAATCAAATCTTGGTGCTGAACTTCTTCTTATTTCCTACTCTGTTGTTTTGGTAGTTTTAAAGTCATCTTTAAATTTTCTGCTTCAAATTCAGGAATATGTGATAGTTATCTTCATTAATTTATTTAAAATTGGGTTACAAGGTCCATAAGCAAGTAGTGGTACTTCGATGCAGGATCTTCATCTGATCCTTTATATTACTTGCTCCTTTATGTAAATCCATCATCATTCATTCACTGGTGCTAAGACCAGTATACACTTTAAAGGTAAATTGTTATGTGTCTAAATACATGACAATTAAGTTAAATTATGTCATTTAATATCTTCACTTTTTTCTTTTGTTATTAATTTATTTGGATGGCATCTCAGTTGTTGTCCCCTTACTTGTATCCTCACATTCCTCCCTCCCTCCCTTTTATCCAGAAGGTTATCTCCTTACCCACCATATGGTCACAGCCTATCAAGTCTCATCCTGGTAGCCTGCTTATCCTTTCTCTGAGTGCCACCAGGCCTCCCCACCAAAGGAGAAGTGGTCAAATATGGGGCACTAGAGTTCATGTCTGGGTAAATCCCCGTCTCCACTCAACTGTGGAGAATGTTCTGACCACTGGCTAGATCTGAATAGGAGTTCAATGCTTACTGCATATATTGTCCTTGGGTGATGCAGTAGGTTGAGCAGACCCCCAGGTCCAGATATTTCCTTCATGATGATCTTCTTTTGGGTTTCAAGGACCCTCTGGATCTTTCTATTTCCCCATCCTCCCATATTTCCCTCATCTAGAGTCCCAATAGGAAGTCCCTGCATCTATCCCAATCTCCTGGTATGTGAAAACTTTCCTGGGACCTCCCTTTTTGGGCTGATGTCCAATTATAAGGGGAAAATCCTCACTTTTTAAAATAATTTTTAGTGGATGTACATTTCAGGAAAAATCATTTCTACTTAAAGGGTTGTATACATATTTGTAAGTACAATCTTGTTATTTACAAAGTCAGCTTTTAATATAAAAGATAGCAATTGTTTTGTTCCCCATAAATAACTTATTCTTCTTTTCTTATAAATTTATGTCTGTTCATATATAATTAAAGTATTTTACACACTTTTTTGGCACTAAATATTCCAGGAAAAAGTTTTCACAAATAAAACTTTATATCAATAGTTCATAAAATTAAATTCCCTATAACTAGTTGTAAAAGGTTTATTAGAGAAACAAATGTCATCACTTTTGTGTGGATCAGTTTCCTTCATAGACAAAATTATTATAGATTTTAATGGAAATGCTTTAATTATATAAGCACTTTTTCTAAACAGGCAATTTATGTCATTTTCTTCCTTTCCTTCAAATAGTATACTGTGGACATAGAGAACTTAAGGTCATCAAATACTTTTTTCCTAATGTAGTTGAGAATAGTAATTTTTAGTATGGCCTATGTCAACCAAAATTATTCTTAAACACATTTTTAGGAAATTTTGTTGCAACATATTTATATATACAAGTAAGGTCATACAGAAAAATTGAAATTAGTGCAGTTGGATTCATAAAGTCAGAATAAGGAAACTATAAAGCAAATTAATTCTTAAACAGATAAATTGAAAATTATAGAGAATTTTTTGAAATTATGAGCATATGAAAGAAGAGAAAGAATTAATTCGAATTCTTTCTATTAATGTGCAATATAAAATTACATTTAAATAAAACCTGTTAAAGCAGTTGAGAAATTGTGATTATCAATGTTTGTAATCATCATATAATACTGTTAAAAATGTGCAGCTATTCTAGATAGATTCTGGCCTTCATAGAATGTGAGAAGAGACTAATGGGAGATATGAAACATACAAGAAACACAAGCTCATGATGTCCCTTTCTCAGGTTACATAAACATTAAACAGTGCTAGGAATGAAGAGAGTTGGAGAAACATATTGATCAAGGAAATCCAGTGTTGCATTTTACTAAGTGAATACCTATGCACTGGGAGATTTTCCAGTGATGTGACTGCTTTTGTTTCACTCATAATCCTAGAAACAACTTAGATAATTCATTGGTTCACCATCCTGTACTTGTTTGGAATCGATTCTTTGGTATGTTGCTACTCCTTCTATTTGGTGTGAATAAAAACGTTCATCAAAGGGAAATTTGTCTAACAACACTGCCTCAAAAAGTATGCAAAATATTTCACTGCTATTAGATATATAAAAATACTTTTAAAAGCACATTAAAGGAGACTTTCAGATTATTTAATGGTATAAAGCTTATTCAATAGGCTACATAAAGCACAATCGAAATGTAAATTTTATGTAGCTATTATTCTATTGAGGTCAGTGTCTAAAAAATTAGCAAACATCAGAAAACATTAAACCAATCACAGCTATAAACAGTTTTATTCCTCAATTTGGTATGCAAGTAGAAGGCAAATACATAAATTTCACATCATATTGAAATTTAGTTCTCACAAGGCTCATATTAAGAATAAGTTTCAAAACAAACATGACCTCACAATACTCACATGTAGTTAAAACTAAAGGAAAGCAGTAGGTGATGCATAATATTTAAAGATAATTTTTCTCCAGATATGTATTTCAGGTTAAAAGGTTATAAAATAGATTTGCATAAGTTAAAAATCAATTAGAAATACAGCAACCTTTTGACTTCTGTTTGTCTCAAAACATTATTATAGATTTTTACATTGCATCATGCACAATGCTTTAAAAGTTTATTTCCTGCAATAAAACAGAATGTAGAGATGGAAACTGAACATAATATTGATTTTCAAGTCATTCTCAACTCCATCTATTAGAAGGCAAGTCTACTACAAAATATTAACATTCCAGTAACTATTCTTATATTGTAGAAATAATAGAGAACTTCTGACATATATTCCAGTTTATTATCTAAGAGGTGTGTGTATTATTAAAAATGTGCATTTTTATTGTGTTTATGTATTTATTGATTGCACAGTGATTTTTGTTAACTAAACGTATGCTATCAACCTATGGATAAATCATTTTTATTTTATAGCTAAACCAAAGGCTCTACAATGATTACTTTCAAACTTGAAAGTCTGAATGAATCTCTTAGGTATCCAAAAGGTTTCAATACTGCTGAAGCTGAAAACTAGTACAGCTTTCTGAAAGTTGAAGTACTTATTGTCTGATAAAGCAGTTAATGCTTTCATCAAGAAAAACCATGCTGTTTCTTTGGTCTCCTTTCTCTGGCAGATCATGTTTCCCACATTGTCTACATACTATGGTACTGAGTATCATAGTGCTAACCACAAATAGGTATTTGGCACCACCATGCTTAGGGCTTCTTTGATATTCATCTATCAAGTGCTCAAGGAGCCAATATCCCTTCCTTCATCAGTCTTTCATAAGATTAAAAAGATACAATTTCTTGGTTATTAGATGCAAAATAAATTTCATTTTAAAAGGTGCTTTGTGGTCCACCTGCTCAACTAGAGAGGAAAGAAGCAACATAATATAATGTAGTTACACAGTTCTCAAAAAAAAATCAATGTTTATTACAGCATTGTTTCTAATTGTGTCAGCTCTAAAAATAATGAGCAGAGCATATCACAAAACAATCTAACTAGGGCTGGATATTTATGATACAAAGAAATGTTACCTTTGTAGAAAAACTTAGTAGGATAGAAAGCAAGTCCCCACATCTACTAAAGCTTAAAATAAACAACAAATAGTTAACAGAATAAAAAGTTAATTAAGGGACTAAACACTTAAATCATTTATTCTATTACTGTATCTCTTAGTACATGATAGTGCTGTGTTACTTTAAACAATCATCTTAGTGTCAATCAAACCTTTATAGTAATTATTACATAGTATTCATGTGATGTTGAATAACATATTATATAAATTATAGATATTTCTTTGTATTTATAAATTTATAATAAAATTAGTTGTTTCTTCATTTTGTAGTAATTTAAAACAGAACAAATTTTCTTGCAGAAAATAATACATGCGCATTCTTATCTTTAGCAAAGGCATTAAACATAGTCTGAATATAATAACATTCCGCAGATTCATTAACAACTATATTTTCAAATATTTTTGTTGACAGTTCTCAGAGGAGGAAAGAGGAGTTGGGCCCTGGTCAGTGAGGAAGACTGGGAGGAGAGGGGCCTGCCATCATGATGGGAAGTGAATAAATAAATTTAAAAATAATTACATTACATAAAAGTAGTATATTTTGATATTTTTGTGTATTACAGTAGAATAGACATGATTATATGTAGTCAAACAATCACATGATTAAGTTGTCATGGTTAAATATATAGGTATAAAGTAAAGTCCTTAATAATATGAAGCAATTGCACTACACTCACTGCTGTAATTGAATCTTCTTTCTTTGATTTTTATTATTGGCATAAAAGAATCATACCCCTAATAGACTATCCTAACCAAGAAAATAGAAACTTTGTATGGTTATGTCATGAAGAGAAACTGTATTAATTTCTTAATACTGCTATTGTTTTATGACTTTTTTTTCAGGTTTCCTGTAAATGAAATAGGAAAATCTCAAATTATTGTCAACTGTTACTCATTCAGTGCTTTCAGTCTTGAAACTTGTCAAATATTACTCATATTGCCCAATCTATCACTGGTCAACGAAGGCAGAAACTTATGTTATATGCTGTAAAAATAATTTCCAAGAGCCTCTACTGGTAATATCAGATATTATTTTGCATGTAGCCCTTGTTGAGTAATCTTAAGTAGTTTTAAAGATGATTAGAATATCAATTTCTTTCTCAGATGGACACTAACAGAAAGCAACTTAAGTGATGTAATATCACTGGATTTAAAATATGTGCAGCTTTTTGCTTATAAGACCAGGGGTCCCGCTCAAACTAAGGCACCAGCCAAGGACAATACAGGCCGTAAACTTTAAACCCCTACCCAGATCTAGCCAATGGTCAGAACATTCTCCACAGTTGAGTGGAGAGTGGGATATGACTTTCTCATGTACTCTGATGCCTCACATCTGACCATGTCCCCTGGAGGGGGAGACCTGGTGGCACTCAGAGGAAGACAGTAGGTTGCCAAAAAGAGACATGATACCCTATGAGCATATACAGGGGGAGGTAATCCCCCTCAGGAACAGTCATAGGGGATGGGAATAATGGGAAAATGGGAGGGAGGGAAGACTGGGAGGATACAAGGGATGGGGTAAACATTGAGATGTAGCAAGAATAAATTAATTTAAAAAACAAAAATAAATAAATAAACAAATTAATTAATCAATCAATTTTTAAAAAAGACCAAATTTAAGGGAACACTAAATACTGGGAACCTCTACACTTTTGAGTGAAAATTAACTGATGTACCAATCCTTAGCCACATGACCAATGAAATCCATAAATCTAATATGAAAGTCTTAAATTCTTTTAGTTAATATATACCAATAAGAACATCTTAGAAAAATTTCCTACATCACTTAAACTATTAAAAAAAGTTTTATAATTAAAATATGTATTTATTATGTATACAGCGTATACTATATTCTTCATGCATGCATGCCTGTAGACCTGAAGAAGGCACCAGATCTCATTATAGAAGGTTATAAGCCACCATATTGTTGCTGGGAATTGAACTCAGGACCTTTGGAAGAACAACCCACTCTCGTAACCAGATCTAGCCAATGGACAGGATACTCTCCACAGTTGAGTGGAGAATGGGGATGGACTTTCCCATGAACTCTGGTGCTCCATATTTGACCACATCCCCTGGATGGGGAGGCCTGGCGGCACTCAGAGAAAGGATAGCAGGCTACCAAGAAGAGACTTGGTACACTATGAGCATATACAGGTGGAGGAAGTCCTCCTCAGTCTCAGTCGTAGGGGAGGGGAGTAAGGGGAAATGGGAGGGAGGGAGGAATGGGAGGATACAAGGGATGGGATAACAATTGAGATGTAATATGAATAAATTAATAAAATATATTTAAAAAATAATTAAAATCTTGTGATTCTTATTTGTTTCAGTTCTGAGAAGACTAACTCTAATGAAGTTACATGAAGTAGAAAGACTAAGTTATGCTTTGGGCTCTTTCATTCTCTAGGTAACTAGTCTTGAGCTGCAAAGTCCCTTTCTACATTAGGCTGTATTCCGTGAAGGTATTTATTACACCAACAGAAATGAAGCTAGGACAGTTGGCAATTATTCTTTCAAATGAGTTATAACCTCTGCACAAGACATTAAATTTAAAAACCCTTAAGATACACTTATAGAATATAATTATGTTTTAATATAAAAAATTAAATTAAAAATATAAATCAAATAACTATTTTATTTTTCTATATATTTATATTTGTCAATAACTATACTGTACCATTATATTTAAGTACTGAAAATAGTTGGAGATTCAAAGTATATTTTAAATATTTGAAAATGAAACAAATAATAACTAAAATACTTATTCTTAAATGTTGCATTTTGTGTAAAGATCAATGTAAAATAATGAACGAATTTTTCCATTTGCTACAGTGTGTATCCAACTGTCCTATTCTCCATGTGTGATCTTTGAAAAATATGTTGTTTTCACTATATTTTATTCTTGTACTATTCTAACTTAGTGTTAGAAATTTAGAATTAATTCTGTCTGGCCTATTTAGTTAGCATCATCATGAAAAGGGAATGTTTTTCTCCCAGTGCAATAAGTTCCAAAGAATATGTTCTAGTGGAAAGAAGTTATTTCAACATTCATAAGTCAGCAGTCTACATGAGCTGCCGACTTCTTATCATAAACAGTTATTTTGAGTAGAGTGAATTACTGAGACCAGCTGCTTGGAGTGGACAATTTCACTCATCTGTCTACTTCCTTATGCTGGTATTGGCACAATTTTACAATTTCATAATTTTGCTTTCACAGTAGAATAACAATATTGCTCTCTTAATGCTTTTCTTCTGAATTCAAATACATATTAGATAACACTGAGATTGGTTCATCCAGTCTAATCTTTTTACATCCATTGCCTGCTCACCCTTGATAGCACGAATATAATTATCATACACCTTAGACAGTAACAGAAAGAGATTAGTTTTTCATACAGACAAGCTTTACAGCTTAGCAAGAGCGTTTGGAAAGCTGTAATTGACTATTGTTTTTCATGAGCACATTCAGTGTATCTTGTTTCAAGTTTTAAATAGTATGTTTCTAATAACTTTTCTGGGAGATATACCTTGAGTCAGAATGAAAACCATACTTAATTGTAAACACATACTACCACAATCAAGACTGTTTATATCCAAGGACTGAATTTCATAAACTTATCTTAGGACAGTATTCCATTGATGCAACAGCAGGAACACACCCAATAAAATTGTTCCCAGGGAGTGATGCTATCAAAAGCAAGATATATCAGGCTTCAATGGGGTAAGTAAAATAACAAGATGGCAATTTCTCTTAAATCATTTGTTCATTTTCAGGACCCTGACTTACACATAGACAAACAAATTAATATAAGGAAAGTTATATATTGAAATGCAGATAATACCAATGTTTTTTATATTTGAAAAAAATTTCAAGACAAGATTTGTGTGTGTAAACTTGGCTGTCATAGCCTCATTTTGTGGACTAGTCTGGCTTGAATTCACAGCTATCTGCTACCTTTGCCTTTCTGAGTGTTGGAATAAAATGTAAGCACTACCTTGCCCGGCTTAATGTTAAGTTATACATTATACTAATTTGTTTTATTACATTCAAAGCTGTATAATCTACTCAATAAAAGTATATACATCTCCTCTAGAATATAGAATTTGAAAACAATGACAGTTGCGTGATAATTATACTTTGTTTTTTTAGGTGGAAGAAAACATACAAATATGATTCATTTATGATCAAGTAAGGAGATAATGAGGACCTTCCATAAGAGCAGTTAGTATCCTTAGCCTGTGACCCATCCCTGTAGCCTCACATTTAAGGTTTTAGAAAGTACGACCATGATTCTAAATATCGACACCAGTTGGTTTTTAACTATACATGGACACTATATACATAGAATTGGAAAGTAAGTGTGTGTGTGTGTGTGTGTGTGTGTGTGTGTGTGTGTGTGTGTGTGGTGTGTACTTGCAAGCACGTGCAGGTGTGTGCATGCCTAATGGTGACACTTCTTTTTATGTGACGCAATTGCGAAGAATTTACTTCTGAAAAAAACCATAAATAGACTCATGTAATGTTCCCCAATGTATTTGTCAACTACAAATTAAACCTCATACTGAATTTGCCTTTACCCCTCTGTTTTTAAACCAATATAAAATATAAGGAAAAGAACATGTCATACTTTTTGCTAAATATGTTCAGGAATTTTGAACTACTCCAGCTCTGCCTCACTTATGAAGATGATCAGCATATGTGGGGAGCCCAAGTGATATAACACTCCAGACGCAAGATAGATACTGAAATAAATGGAGACTAAAATCTACCAGGAGAGGTGGCTGCGAACTTATGGCTTGAGACAGAAAGAAAGCCGTAGAAGTTTCCAGAAGCAGCAGACAGTGCTTTGTATTTCTGAATTTATAACAAAGGTGAACGACTGACCAGAGAACAATGGATGACATGTTAGGATGGCAGGGACACACTTCTGAACACCGAAAACCCTGAGTAAGTTGCAATATACAAGCCTAAAGTGGTGAGGCTAACTCATCCTGCTTTTTAGATAGATGTTATTATTTTAGTGATTCAGTACTTAGAACCATACTGGGTATGGCCAAAATTGATCACCTGATCATGGGCATTCAATATGTGTGTAACTTTGCTGCTAGTTACAAGCTGAGCATTGTTTTATCCATAATTTTTATTGACAAGAACAATTGATGCTGCAAAAAGAAAAATTAGTGGGAAATAAAAGCAATACATAGGAGCATTATTGCAGCCTCTTCCTGCTCCACAAAGCAGAATACTTAATAAAGTAATGTGGGACAGGATGTTTACATATATGCCATGGATATAATAAAAGATCTATCAAATGGATTCTTCTTTGAGTTCTAAGCTTATAAAAAATTCCTGAGCTAAATACATATAAGCCAGATACAGGCAACACATATTCTACCACTGTGTTTATAATGGGTTGTTCATGATTCAATACCTATTAAATTAAAATTAAAATATTATAAAATTATAATTATCATCTTTAATTATAGTGTGGTACATATTTCCTGTCGTTTCTAATGTACAAATGAATTAAAATTGCATCCCCAACTTACCATGACTAAAATATGTGTTAGCATCATTATCTTGGGTGTTTAAATGTAGAAAAAAGTCTATTTTTACATCATTTAGAAAAAGAAATCTATAGCTGTGTGAATATCAACATTAAGTAAATATGAAAATATTCTTGAGTTTGGAAAGCATGATTTTTATTAGATTTTACTTCTTAAATTTGAAGCATTTCAACATAACACAAGCATTTGCTATGTTTTAGTACGTTTTATTTTTATATACCAGATAACCCCAATTCCCTAAGAAAAGTAATCTTCCCCAAGCCATAATGAAGTGCTGAGGGTACACCAATTTTCTTCCACATTTACTTTTTCTTGGCAACAGAGCCTGGCCTGTGTTCTATTATGACCAAGGAGATCTCAAACACTGTCATTTTGAGTGACAAGGTAAACATTGAAAAGATTGGAAATTTGATAAGGGTGAAATAAAATATGATTCCTGGCAGCTTTTCATTGTTATGAAATTGACTTCAAAGAGATTGATGCTTTTAGGTATTATTTTTAAAGTTATGTCAATTATATTTGTGATTACAATTTATGAGAATATATTTACTACTATGGGGTATTTTTAATGAAACCTAGTCTACTCACAATTTCTAAATTAATTTTAGCTCATAATTATTTGGACATTTAAAACATTGACAGTGCTCAAAAAAAAAAAAAAAAAAAAAAAAAAAAACACACACACACACACACAAAACTACCACCAACAACAGAAAACAAGCTTGATTTTCTTGTGTAAGGCCTGAAGGCCAATGCAGGAAGGAGACTTTTTTGTGTTCTTCCTATAAGTAATACATGAGAAAATCCCTGTGGTATGCACTTGACTATTACTGCCTTCCAGATGTTGAAGTTCAAAAAAGAAATTATTTTCTATAAAACCTCATCAAGAGCACATAGCGAAAAGATCTCTAAAATTTCTTTTTTTTTTTTTTTTTTTTTTTGTCCTTTTTTTTTTTTTTTTTATTAATTTATTCTTGTTACATCTCAATGTTTATCCCATCCCTTGTATCCTCCCATTCCTCCCCCCCCCCCATTTTCCCATTATTCCCCTCCCCTATGACTGTTCCTGAGGGGGATTACGTCCCCCTATATATTCTCATAGGGTATCAAGTCTCTTCTTGGCTACTTGCTGTCCTTCCTCTGAGTGCCACCAGGTCTCCCCCTCCAGGAGACATGGTCAAATGTGAGGCACCAGAGTATGTGAGAAAGTCGTATCACACTCTCCACTCAACTGTGGAGAATATTCTGACCATTGGCTAGATCTGGGAAGGGGTTTAAAGTTTACCTCCTGTATTGTCCTTGTACTATTGAATGTTAAGTCTATCCTATCTTTCAAAGCCAATCAACGTATTTTGTAAAGATAATAACTCCGAGCTTTGTTTTTGCTGCTATATTTGCATGCATAGTAAAAAACACAAGTCAACAAGCCACACATACTTACCATATTTTCACAAAATTTTCTACTTCTTTTATATGCGTAATCGATCGCAGGCTTGTAGGGCTAATATTGCTCACTAGTCTTTCACATTCATTCATTACTATAATCTTTGACATATCTTCATGTTACATGTGCCAAATTTAAACTGTTTTCCTTATAGTGTTTTTAATACACAGGATATATGAAAACATTAATAATACCAAGTTTCACTAAAAAATATGCTTCTCACTAATGGTAGCTGTAGCAGAGAGCAACAGTTAATCATTAAACAGAGTTCGGTGAGTCACATAGAAGAGTTGGGGGAATGAACAATCTAGCCAGGGTGGTCAAGTACTCCACAAGAACAGCTACAGAGTCAGTTAACCTGGGTGCCCTGTGGCTGACAGAGACTGAACCACCTACCAAAGATGATGCATGGTTGGTCCTACGCCCTCTGCTCATATATAACAGATGTGTACCTTGGTCTTCATGTGGATCTCCCAATAACTGGAGCAGGGATCCTGTTTGAATCTAATGCCTCCGTTTACATCCCCTTCCCCTAACTTGGGTTTCTTTGTCTGGCTTCAGTGGCTGAGGATATATGTACTTCTGCAGCCAGTTAATCTACCAGGGCTGGTTCATTCTCATAAGAGATGTCCCCATTATCTGAGGAGGGATATGAGGGGAGGGGTACTGGGAGGAAAAGATGGGTAACAGCAACCAGGATGTAAAATGAATAAATACATTAAAAAAGATGTTTTTGAATGAGTTTAAAGTGATGATCACTGATGAAGGTTACAACGGTGGATTACAATGGTAAATTCTTAGATTTTGTTTGGGAAACACTGACATTTTATGATTTCTTAAAGTTATGTTATACAACCTTAACAACCACTGTGTTTAGTTTGTTTGAGAATGTATGTTGGGTAAAAATTGAATATGTATGATTGAATTTTATATTTATGGTTCAAATATATAAATGATAGTAAAAGCCAAATCCTTTCTAAGAACATGAAGATAAGCAATATAAATACACCATTTTTAAAACAAACATTCTATAGTTTTAATGGCAATAGCAGTGGAAAATAAAAAAGGAGACAGTAAAATATGTGTGTAATAAACAATATAATTTAAATATTATGAAATATCTTTTATGAAAAAGAATTTGTATGTATTTAGAGTTCTAAGAATTATATATGAAATGAACCATGACAATACTATTTTGAAAGTAGAAATAAATTTATATTATAATTTTAAAATAAATATTTTTGCTCAATTATTCTCATAGAATGGACTGTAACAAAAAGTTAATGTTCCTGTCTCAAAGAAAAGTTGGAGCATATTTAGTGGTATTATTTTTATTATTTAACTATGTGAAAAAAAAACATAAAATAACAGGGGTCAGGCATTCACTTGCAAAATAAAGGCATAATACATTCACAAATTATAGGCTATGCTCAATTACAACTTGAGAATCTTTCTCAAAATACCGTAAGAAATAAATACATGAATAAAAGAGCCAAGTAAATGTTAACTAAAATCTCTGTAATTCATAATATTTTTGTGTAGATCTGGATAGATGTATAACTGCATTTAATGTACACCTTTGACACCTTTACTCTCAAACAATGACACCTAATTGAGGGACAGAAAAAGTGACTAATCAGAGAACAATTTGACAGAAAGAGAGATAGGATATGCCCATCTCTCAGGAGAACAGACAGGAAAGGGAAGCTACTTAGGAGTAGCAGAGAGAGAAAGAGAACTGTGAAATTCATTGAAACAGTACAGTAGAGTGGAGGAGGAGAGTACAGTATAGAAATATATTGGAGTTTATGCAGTCAGTATAGTATAGCTTGGTGCAATTCAATTGATTTTGGTGAAAGCAGTTCAGTGCAGTGCAATTCCTGGATGTCAGAGTGTTTTTTGCAAGGAGAGCTTGGAGTCAGCTTGGAGAGGAGTTTGGAGCCAGAATAGTTGAGTTAAGCCAGCCAGTCAGTGCTCAGAAAGAGCCAGAGTGAATTTATTCATCAACAATCCTCAGAGGCTGAAAACATTCTAGGCCTAAGTTAGCAGACTAAGGCTGGAAGCTGATGCCTCCAGGACTAGACCTAAGAATATTTAGGCAGATATGCTCTGCTCTCAGCCCAACCCAACTACCAGTACAGTTTGGGCCTGGCTGTCGTCTGATCCCCGCATCTCAGAAAATAAAAACATTTACTCTTTTACTTGCAAAATAAACACTTTTTCCTGTATACATTTATGAGAATGTAAATGCTAAGAAAAGTCCTATCAATGGCTATTTAAAACAATGCTGTATCGTTGTCTTGGTAAAAGAACATTCATTTTTAGCCTTGGTGTATCTTCTGTGAGCATTCATGAAGACCATGTCTTACTCTAACTTCCTGCTCTCTTTGGCTTCCTATGTAAACTTCTCTGCTCTTACTATTTGACATTCTCTGAACTCCTGCTGTGCTTATCTGTGGTGTTATGTAAGCTTATCCAGAATCTTTCTATCTATCTATCTATCTATCTATCTATCTATCTATCTATCTATCATCATTTAGTTGTTTATTTCTCTACCACTCTGTGTGTGTGTGTGTGTGTGTGTGTGTGTGTGTGTGTGTGTGCTATGATAACACTTGTCCATCTCTTCTTCTCATCTGCTGTGACATGAGTTTCTCTACTCTTTTCACTGGGTGTCATTATTTGAATACTTTGGATCCTTAACACCTTCCTCACCAGGACTCATACAAGCATCTGACGCTGTAAAGGAAATAAATCATGACTCAATGCCTCACTTACAATCTCTATGGCAGGTGTTTCGGTCAGAGGTGCACAATATGTAAGTAGCGTGTATCACATTACTAGATACCATGGCTACAAACTCAGTCTCTTCTTCTATATTCACCCCTACATTTTTCTTCCATTCTTCACCCTCTGACTTTTAAACCAACATCCACACGTTAGTTTGTTTTTGTATACCAGGAACTCATGTTTTTTTCTTTATTTTCTTTCTATTTCTTGGATTGTATAGCAATGTATCTTGATATTTTCTGATTCTTTGGTTTTCCAAATTTACACTATGGACTCAGCTTCTCTCTGTGCAAATTTAGCAGCATTGACTAAGATATAGAAAGTGTTATTTACATGTAATATAGATACATTGAAACTTTTTAAACGAGTAGCTAGAAATGTGCTATAGTCTCATTTTTAATATGTTGTGAACTCTATCACTCTTTCTCTCTTCCATTTATAACTACCAGTTATGATTTTAACAAGCAATTTTATTCAGTTCTAGTCCTGTTATCACAAGTAGATTGATTAAATAATTTATGACTTTTTCAATGTAAAAAATCATGCCTTAATAGATAATTTTACTTTCCAGTATAAATATTCATACTACATATTTTTAAAAGTCTTTAGAATGATTATGTACAAATGCTCAAAATACTTTAAAGAGCTGCCTAATGTCTAGTGACAGACATTTTGGAAAAGTAATTTTAGGAAAAAAGTTAACACTCATTTTAAAATTATAATTTATTTGCCTGGTTTATATGGGTTGATTCTTGAGGTTTTTGTTGTTGTTTTTGGTTTTTTTTCCTTTTTATTGAAAATGGATTCTGTACTCACATAATAAATCTTATTTACAGTTTACCCTCCACCTACACCTCCCAGTTATTCTCTATCATCTCTCCCATCCAGATCCACTCCTTTTCTGTCTCTCATTGGAAAAGAATAGACTTCTAAGAGATAATAAAAAGTAAATAAAATAAAAGATAAAACAATATTGGACACATTGAAGTTGGGCATGACAAACCAACAGAAGGAAAAGAACCCAAGAGAAGTCACAAGTATCAGAGACTCACTCATATAAACATACAGGAATCCCATAAAATGACTAATATGAAAGCCATGATACATACGCAGCCGACCTGGTAAAGACCCATGTTGGCCCTACGTATGTTGTTTCTTTCTCTGTCAGTTCATCTAAGACTTGCTCTTGTTCATTTAGAGTACATTGTTTTCTTGTGCCCTCCATTCATTCTGGTTCTTGCAGTCCTTCTGCTCTGATCTGATGGGGTTCTCTGATTTCTGAGGGGAAGGGTTTGATGGAGTCCTTCTATTTAATGGTTGAGAGTTCCTAGGCCTTTCACTCTCTGCATAATGCCTGACTGTGTATCTTTAAATGTGTTACTGCCTTCTGTAGCAAGAACATTCTCTGATGATAGTTGAACAAAGAACTGATCTATGACTATAACAAATAATTAGGAGTCAGTTTATTATTATGTTTCTGATTTCTGATTTTTAAGACTAGTGGTATTTGGTTTTACCCCAGGATTATAGGATATCTAGTCACTGGTTCTTGGTCACCAAAGCATTGTTGGGTGCAAATACCATCTCATGGAGTGAGCCTTAAGTCAAACCAGTTATTGGTTGGTTACTCCCATAAGCTTTGTGACACCAGTACACTAGAATATCTTGCAGGCAGGACCCCATTTTACATCAGAGAGTTTGTGGCTGGCTTGGCATTTATGTGTATCTTTTGGTAGACTGTACAAAGAACACCAGAGTCCTCTGAGAGTCTTAACTCAGTTGGAGATTGAGACAGATGCTGGGACTTGCCATTGCAACTCCAGGTGAGAGAGATTTGGGAGAATGGGGAGATAGAAGGACCCAGAGCATCCTGGAACCCACAAGAAGACCAGAAAGGCTGGCAGATCTGAACCCAGGGGGCCCTGCACAAACTACTGTACCAAACAAGGTTAATGCATGCTGTAAACCTAGACCCGTATTCTTATCTAGCCAATGGACAGCATATTCTCCACAGTTCTGTGGAGAGCCAAGGCTAGCTCAGTCAATGCTGTAGCAGGAAAGGAGCAGGGAAAGCTCTCTTGCTCTCATGCACGCCCATGCCCAGACCACCATGGCCAGCTCTACTGCAAGATGAGGTGCAAGGGGACTTTTTCTGGAATGGTGAAGCCAAAGGGGATGGCCAGCTTTCCCACTTCATGTCTTAAAGGCCAGCTTTTCTAAGCCATATTAACCAAACATGACAAAATAATATTTAATAATATGAAGTAAAACCCATCACGTCAAGACTGGACAATGTAACCAGTAGAAGGAAAAGAGCCCCAAGAGTAGGCACAAGAATCAGACCCAGTCATCACATACTCTGGAAACCCATAAAAGCAGTAGGTTGAAAGCTGTAATATATTGGCAGATAAGCTGCACCAGCCGAGTTCTTCAGCCTCCATGAGTTCATATGTGCCTTTCACATGGGACTCCTTGTCCTGGTGTCCTGAATCCCTTTTGGCATTGATGCTCTTTCTGCTTCATCTTCCATGTGGTGTCTTGAGCTCTGAGGGGAGGGTTTGACAGAGATATTTCATTTAGTGCTGTGTGTTCAAAGGGCTATCTTGACAAAAGGTTTAGCTCTGGCTCACTGCAACTGTTCCTGTTTGTTGTAGGAGGAACCTCTCTGGTAATGACTGCATAAGGAACTGATCAATGAGTATACCAGAATATAATTATGAGTCATTTTATTGATTTTTTTTAGATCCAGTCTGTATGGTATATGGGATTTGACTTGTGGGGCAGGGCATGCTCAAACCATAAGAGTTTTGGCTATTTCCACAAGTTCTATGGCACTGTTGCTATAGCATTTCTTTCAAGAAAGACAATCTGTAGGTACAAAGTTTTGTGGCTGGTTGGTGCTTACAATTCTTCTTTGGTAGGCTGCAGAGTATCTACTTACACTAAAGACAGGAGAACATAGAAGTAAGAGGTTCATTTAGGCACCAGCTCAACTTCTCCATACCTAATGAGTTGTCTAGATGTTGTTTTCACACTGGACCCTTGGTGTCAGATAGCAAAAACATCTCTTTGTCTCAGCCCCATCTTGGTTTGTTTGTTTGGGGAGTTCCATGGGACCCCCTTAGCTAACAACTCAGTTGAATATAAGCCAGTCTTGATACTGGAAGCCTCATGGGAGACAAGAGATAACCATATGAGACTCTGTATTACATATTATTAGGAAAACTTTTTGGAATCACCTTTGCATATTTTAGAAAATTTGCAGTGAATTAGATTTCCATATCATCCTCCAAAAGCCCCTCAATTCCTACTGACAACCTCTGAAGTTCCTTTCTTAACCTTTTCTCTCCTCTTGCTCCCAACCTGATAATCCCGTTATGGTCTACACCTGCCTGAAGGCCACCCATAAATCTATTTCTGCTCCTTGTTCCTTTTTGCTACACCTGGCCTCTCTGGCTCTATAGATTGTATCTTGGTTATCATTCATTTAATTGATAATATCCAGATATAAGTAAATACATGCCATAATTTTCTTTCTGACTCTGTGTTACCTCACTAAGGATGATTTTTTTTTTTAGTCACAACCATTTGCCTGTAAATGTTACAATGTCATTTTTTAACAGCTAAGTTATACTCCAATGTATAAATGAAGAATATTTCTTTCTATATTCTTCTCTTGAGGGACAGCTAGTTTGTTTCACATTTCTGGCTATTATGAATAGAACAGGAATGGAAACATTTAAGCAAGTGTCCTTGTGATAAGATGCAACATCCTTTGTTTATATACGTTAGAGTTATTGGTGGATCTTAACAATCAATTCCTAACATTCTGAGCAACTTACATATTGATTTCCACAGTGTCTGTACAAGTTTACACTCCTTTCGGCAATGGAGGAGTGTTCCTCTTGCTCCATCCCCTCAGCAGCATAGTTTTTACTTGTGTTGATTAAATTAGCTCTTCTAACAGGTGTTATATGAAATCTCACTGTAGTTTTGAATTTCATTTCCTGATGGCTAAGCATATTGACCATTTATTTAAGTGTTTCTCAACCATTTAAGTTTGTTATACTGAAAAATCTCTGTTTAAAACAGGATCTTATTTTTTAATTGGAACATTTAGTTTATGATAATCTAGTTTATTGAGTTGCTACATATTTTGGAATTTAGTCCTCTTTCAGGTGTGCAGATGGTAAAAAAAAAATCTTTTCCTATTTTGGAGGAGGGTGTCTTTCCATGTATAAAAGCTTTTCAATATCATGAGATACCATTTATTAATTGTTGATCTCAGGGTCTGTGCCAATGAGTTCAAGGCTGTTCTCCACCTTCTTTTCTATCAGGTTCAGTGTATCTAGTTTAATGTTGAGGTCTTTGATCTATTCAGAGTTGGATTTTGTGCAGGATACTTAGTATGAATCTTTTGCTATTCTTCTATGTGCAGTTTGACCAGCACCATTTGTTGAAGATGATATCTATTTCCCAATGTGTATATCAGACTACTTTTTCAAAAATCAGGTGTCCATACATGTTTGAATTTATGCCTAGATCTTCAGTTCAATTTAATTGATCTGTGTGTATGCCAATACCAATAAAATTTTAATTACTATAGCTCTGTAGTACAACTTGAAATTGGGTTAAATCTCCACCAGTTCTTTTTTTTTATATATTTTTAGTATTATTTTTATTTTTTTTACATATATATTTACATTATTACACAAAAATACAATAAACTACATACAGCAATAAGAACAACAAAACAATCAGAAATTATAAAAATGTTACATTCATAATATTTTGCCTATTTGAATTTGGCGACCTTGAGGAAAACATCTTCCCTATCTTGGTGAATCTTAAATTCTGAATGTAAATCAATAACTATCATATTTCATTTCTATCAACTTAAAACATCTATCTAGATCTAAAAATATCTTAATGCTTAAAATACTAAGCTTAATTGTAAAACTAAACTATTTGGTCTTCAACCCCATCATAGACTTGAGAAGGAATAAAATTAATTTCCTAAGTAAATATTTATAAGTCAATACTCTTAAAAGAGGTATTTGTACACTTTGCCTCAAGAATAAGTATTGATAAATCATTTCTTTAGTCTTGAATATTAGTTATCTTGTTTTTCATTTAAAATAAGGAATATTAAAGGATATTCATATGAGGAGATATAGATTATTTTCATTTTTGTATCATTTTTGTTAGCATTGTGCTTTGTTTCATGTATAAACAGAGTTATACTTTTCTTCGAATATATCATATTTAAAAAGTTATATTGTCATTAAAAAGGTCAAGAATATCCAAAACAAAGTAAGGGAACCTAAAACTTAAAAGGAAAGCATGCCTTGAATATATATTAATTCATTCAAAATTATTGAATGAGGACAAAAGAATTTTAAGAATATCACTTAGAGAATATTGGCATATTTTAAAACAAATACACTTAAAATATACATAAAGAATTTTAGCAATATACATAAATTCACCATGCTGTCAGACATTTTGTACAGAAATATATTAATTGTTACCTTTTCAAACTCATGAGCAGAATACAATGATATAATACTGAATTTTTGTAGTTAGCTTAGTAGGAAAGAAAATATTCTTTATTGACAGCTAAATATTATTATGGCATGTTTATTGCTCAACAATGAGAAGCAATTTGATAGAAATGCAAACTTGTCTGCAAGGGCACATTATTCACATCGTGTGTTGATATTTTCAGACTGTAGTTTATTTTACATGCTGGGGAAAACTAAGAGTTCATCTATCACCTGCTTAATTGTGTGTGGAAACATTCAGGCCTAAGGAGTGTTGAAAGAATAACATCAATTCTGGGGCAGCAAACAGGCTGTTCCTTTGCAGTGTCTCTACACATCCTCCCCTCTTTCTTCACATAAGGATGAAATCACACTGGTGGCGCACTGATGCGAAAGTAATATGACAGGATGAGGATGGTCGTCATGTGACGCTTCTGCTGCTGAAGCACAATGAGCATTTTCTGCCTTTTGTTTCTGTGCATAAATTAAAATCTCATCTTTGACTAATTAGTTATACTACGTTCAGTTATTTCACACCTCTGAACTTCAGGATATTTACTACTAAAATCTATATACTAATCATGTATATGTCAGAACTTAGTACCTCCCATTTCGCCTCACAGTCGCATACTCCCTTACTCTTTTCCCTTCCCCTATTCCTCCTCTACCAACCCATCCCAACTCATCAAGTCACAGCAGGGCTGCGCATGTCTTCTTCCCCTATGGCCTGGAAAGGCAGCCCTGCCAGAGGGAAGTGATCAAAGAGTCCATGTCAGAGACAGGCCCAGGGGACCCACATAAATACCAAGCTGCCTATTGGCTACATCTGTGTAGACCCCATCTGTGCATGGTCCTTGGTTGGTGTTGCAGTCTCCAAGCCCCTCTGGGCCCAAGTTAGCTGGTTCTGTTGTTCTTCTTGTGGAGTTCCTGTCACTTCCAGGGCCATCTATCCTTCCTCCTATTTGCCCACAAGACTCCCTATGCTTCATCCAGTGTTTGGCTGTGAGTCTCAGCATCTGTTTCAATCTGTTACTGGGAGGAGCCTCTCAGATGATAGCTATGCTAGGCTCCTGTGTGTGAGCATAGCAGAATATCATTAATAGTATCAGGGGTTGGTCCTCTCCTATGGGGAGAGGTCTTAGTTTGGGCCAGGCTTTATTTGAACATTCCCTCATCTCTGCTCTGTCATTATTCCTATATATCTTGTAGGCAGGGTAAATTTGGGGTCAATGTTTTTGTGGGTGGGTTTGTGTTTTTCTCCATACACTAGGAATCCTGTCTAGTAAGAGGGCATCCTCTTCAGCCTACCGTGACCTTTGATTCTAAGATATTACATGATAAGCATACTACTATAAAATTCAGAGACCCATAGGAGATAAGTAACACAGAGGATCCAAGGGATTATGCTTAAGTGTCCTTCAAGGGGAAATAGAATATACAAAGCAGTTGAAGAGAAGGAACAAGGTAGGGGAAGAAATGCGGAAAGAAATGAGGATAGAGATAAGACCTGACCAAAGTGGAGGTGGGAGAACAGAGGGCCTTCTCAGAAAAGAGAAATCTGGCCAAGGGCATCTCTGTGACAAGCTGGAGACCTAAGACAGGGTAGGCTTCTGGGAGGATTTGGAGGTTACTCTAGCTAATAATTGTCATTTTCTTTTTCTGAGAATCTTTTTCTCTTGAATGCATCCAGTTTGAAAAATGTTAAAGTAAGGCATTTGGTGGGTGAGGAGGTCCCCTTCGAATACAGAGTTAGTGGAGCAGAATGGGGTGAAAGAGGGATGGAGGGAGGAATGAGAGGATACATGTGAGGGGACAACAACTGAGATGCTATCTGAATAAATTAATTAAATAATAACTTAAAGTAGTAAATTATTTAAAAAAGAAAAATGTTGAAGTAATTTGTTGTGGGTTATTGATGAATGGTATAAACTGTTGACCTTAAGAGGGACAAAGAAAATTTTTAGCATGACAACTAAGCCAAATCTCTTCACTAATCAAGGAATCAAGGTAGTGATACCATTTGTAATATATCATCAACCTATAGCACTAGTGTCTATAAATAAGCCAGCAAAATTGATAAAAATACAAAATTACTAAAAGCACAGAAAAGTAACATTTCTATATATTCTGGTCTTCAAAATTAGAATTTATTACCATATATTCCAAGGAACCTTATTTTATTTACATAATTAGCATTGAGAAATATTTAAAAGAAGGATCTGCTACTGCAAACCATTTAAATCCTTTATTTAAATATGTATTAAGAATATTTGTTTTTGTAACATTTTCTTTTTTATTTTTCAAACTCCCTCATGAAAGTATCCCATGTTGGTTTTTATGTGGATGATTCTGCCTAGAGTGCCTGATTTCCTCCTAATCTTTTACTGTTTCAATTGCTGCCAGTTGTTTTTCTCTTTGAGGTGAAACTTAAAGGCTGTTTCTAGCCACTTCTAAGTCTCTTCATTTGATCAGAGAACAGAATATGTTTGAATGATATGAAAGTCATATTTGGAGCCCAGATTTCAATTTATTTTAAGTTACCCCAGCAATTATTCAGTATCTCAGTCCAGACTGAATTTGCATCAAACTACCACAGGCTCTGTGTTTTTCTCTCATACAGCGCAACAATCCAAATCATAGAGATCAATGGTATCTTTCCCATGTTATTATAAAATGGTATATTAGGTGTTGTTAAAAATATCCATGGCCTCTTCAAAGAGTGCAAAGACATATCATTTAGGCATTCAAGTCATTAGTTATAGGAACTAAGAAATGGAGTCTGGCACGGGGAGGAAGAGATCATGTTCCACAAAATCCATGTGATGGATGAGTCTAAATATCATGGTATGGGTCAGCAAATGGAACACTTCCATGAAAAGCTTAAGCAAGAAACAGTTTCTAAGGCACCCGAAGAACTTTGTAAAGGCCCAGGTTTTCATTTGTCAGATTTCAGATAGCAAACTGGAAAAGAAATTACATAAGTGAAGTTTAAGGGTAGATTTTGAAACAAGATGCCACATGATCATTGGGGAAAACCAAATCAAACTTCTGAAAATAAGGCAGTGCCACTGGAACATGACAAATGTTTCAATGAGAGGAACTAATCCTTGCCAGCATGCATGAACTTTCACCCTTGAGTAATTTTTCTTGGCTGTGTACTGGGAAAATCTACTAGCAAATAAGTAATCTTTCTTTTCTATATTAGGTTAATTAATATTACTTTTTCTCTGCTATTATTATACTGTGTGGCAAAGAGTCTTCTCCTATTCCCTTCCCCCTACCCCACTTTCCATTCCTCCTCACTCCTTATCCACCCTTCATTTCTTTCTCTTCAGTAAAAGAGCCAGCCTACCAAGGATATCAGACCAGACATGGCATACCCTGCTCCCACTGTTAGAAATCCCACAGGAAGGCCAAGCTGCATAACTTTAATATGTGTGCAGAGGGTCTTGGTCTTTCCTAGATAGGCTCCTGATTGGTGGCTTAGTCTGTGTGCATCTATGAGCCCAGGATAGTTTATTCCATGGGTTTTCTTGTGGAATCCTTGACCTTCTGGCTTCTACAATCACTCCTCCATTTCTTCTGCAGGATTCTCTTAGATCTGCCTAATGTTTGGCTATGGGTCTATGCATTTGTTTCCATCAGTTGCTAGGTGAAGCCTTTTGGACAATGATCAGGTTAGGCAGTAGCAGAATTTCTTTAAGAATAATTTCATTGACTTTTAAAATGTAGAACCAAGTGACACATTAGTGGCTCCCTATCTGACTTCCTCTTAGTTATTTTCTTTGGCACTGACAGAAACTGAGATTTTAGAGAACTTAAGTGTCCTTTCCCAAAGCCCTGCTCCATACACATGAGAATCATCAATTGATTCCTAACTAGGGAAGACTGGTTAAAAAGTTCTTTCAAATTAAACTTCTATTTTAAACTTGGATGAAGAAAGTGCCCAGTGTCGTGAGATAGCAGCTTGGGATAAATTAAAGATAAGAGATTTAATGTCTTAAAAAACGTCACCAACTATGGGAGACCATCTGGACTTTCATTGAAAAAGAAAACTGAAGGTTAGGTTCATTTTGCTTTTATTTAAAGAAGAAAATGGAAGAAAACATTTTCTAGACATGGTCTACTTGTGAACATGCTTTATGAAAGCTAGTTTCAAGATATTTGCTTATTAAAGCAGGAAGCAATGTGAGTGAATAACTTCGAATATACTTAGACAAAGATATTGAGGGATTTATAATCATTGATCTCCAGGAAATCTAATTTCTGAAATGACACAGCCCATAGTTAGAGAAATAAGGGACATGTCAATACTCATTTGTGGCTTCTTTGAGGCAAGTTTCTAAAATATTAATCTAATACATTTTAAAAACTACCCCTTGTGCAAGGAGGTAGCCACATGCACAATTCTGTGGAAAGACTAAGTATTAAAAACCCATTCTCAAATATTCAAATATGATGCATAACTAAACCTGAGTTAAAAAACCAGAGCCTAATATTTACAAAACTTACATGGGAACTTTTTCTAGTTTTTATTTTCCCCAGTAGAGCTCTGTCCATGTTGTGTGCCTTTGTAGACATAACAACAAGAATATCTCTTCCACTAGTTATAAAAAGAGAATAAAGAGTATCTAAGTCTTTGAGGGTTTTTTGCCATGATGTTACCTGTTCTTCATGCAGAAGTTTAATTAGAGATATGACACATTCAATAAACCTATAAAATTTCTTGCATATTGAGATTCAGGTCACTGTTTCAACAAGAAGCTCTTTTTGGAATATATCTTGTGTGTTGTATTTTAAAGAGTATATTTTCACTGTTAAAATCATTAACTGTTTGGTAGCAATTTATTTCTCCTATTCCCTGTTATGCTGAATTCAAGAGATGGAAGTGACCCTGGAGTGGATTGTCTACAAGCCATACAAAACCCAGCTCCAGCTCTGCATAACCATTTAAATTGAAGCATTGTTGTAAGATTAAATTTTATTATGTATAATTTTGTTTAGGTGGTATATTTCATTTAAATAAATCACAGCATATCACAAAAAAAATATTGCTATGATTAAAACCAAATACTTTGACTGGAAGCCTGAAAGCAGCACTCGGACACAATGTCTTCACACTTACTCACTAAAATTCCTGCTATGAATTCTCCTTGAATTACAGGGCAGGACTCAATCATCTCAGAAGTGGTGGTAAAAGCCCAATAAACAGTTATCCTTCTGTTAGTTTCTTCACATGGATTTGAATTTTACCACTCTTGGAAACTCCATGCTTCTTCCCGTAGTCATGTTATTTCCCTCGGTATTTACTTTATTGGCAATACTTTATAAGCCATATTTCTAGCTGCTTCCATGAATTCTTTTCTATTGTGTTCTCTGCATGCCCTTATGGTCTGTATATTCTTATGGAGGTCACTTCCAACTTAGATTACAGCAATGATAATAGAAATTATGGACCATGTTTTCAACTCTTTCATTTCTTTCTTATTTATATGAGATAATGTCATATGTAGCCTAGTATGAATTGAAAGCTGGTTGTAGCCAAAACTGGATTGGTGCCACAGGGAGGGCACCAATAAAGAGTATTCCTCTAATGAATTTCTTCTCTACTTCAGTTCCTGCCTCCAGGCTGTCTTCCTATAGAGGGGGAGGAGGTCCCCCTAGGTCATAGACCTAGGGGAAGGGAATAGCGTGAAAGCTGGAGGAAGGAACAGGAGGATACAAGTGATGGGATAACAATAGAGTTGTAATCTGATTAAATTAATAAAAAGAAAAGAAAATAATAAAATAAAAGTAGACCAACCTTTAAGGCAAATGAATCCTTTCCTCTCCAAGTTGGGTTTAGTCATCATAGCAACAGAGAGACAAACAGAACAAGTAAACCTAATATTTAGAATGAAAAAATATCTTCTCTATGAATGAATTTTTCAATTAAACTAAATATGTGGTATTTTGACTTGATTCTTTTTTTGACAAGATTATTTTCCATATCATCCTCACAGAATAAGATGTAAAAACAAACATTTTCATCACAATATTATTACTTTTATATTTAATTAGCTAAGAAAACTTTAATACTTTATTGTACTTTTACTAACAGTTTATGAATTAGCATATGACCAGCATTCTGTCTATAAGCAAATAAGATAGGTTGATGCAATAATATTTAATTATTTTTCAATTTGAATTTAATGTGGTAAATATCACTTCTAAAATTCTTTTTCATTATAATTGTAAATATTTTAATTGTTATTAGAGTTTATGGGCTCCCATATGTGTTTTTCATATGTGTGGGCTTTTTTTCAATGTAATGTTAAGTGTTCTGAGTACTTTCCAATGACACAGTTTCAATATATTTAAACTGTGTAAAGTCTTCTTCAAACATGTTTAGTCCATGATATTTTGAGCATGATCTATAACTACAGAAATCTCTCTTAAGCTTTTCATTTCATTTCTTCAATTCATACATTTTTATATAGATGTATATAGTCTTTTGAATAAAAAAATTGAAGGAAATAATTCTGAACTGATTATTTAAATTCTCTAAAGACAGAGAATTGGGGTAGGATAATAGCGTATCTAAAATGTGCAGGAAACAGATATTAACACAGTATAAGTTCATGAAAATATTATCCTAATAGGATGCAGCTAAGCACCATGAGGTTTCTTTATAGTAGTCAAAATGTTTTAAAACAGAAACTAAAGAATTAAGTAAAAATAAAAAACAATCCACTGAGATAACAAATGGTTCCATCAGGAGCCCTGAACACATGGTGTACATTCAAGCAGATTAAATAAACATTTAAAAAGGCAATGGCTGATATTAGGAAGATAATAGATCATATTACTGCAGGTCCTTCAGAAATTAAAAAGAAATAGTGAAATACTATGAGGAATACTGCCAAATCAATGTTATACTTCAGTGAAATAAACAAACACTTTGAATAGTGCAATATTCTAAAATCCATTTTAGACATTTCCAGATTGGTAGTTTTGTCACAGCATTTAAGGATATGTTAACACTTTTCTCAAAAATTCATCTCAACGTTAATGAAAAAATAGACCTTAGTGTCCTTAACATAAAATCATGCAAATATGTATGAAATAGACAATTGTTTATATAGTTACACTGAAGCTATTGTGACATTGCATTATTATAAGATATTATTCAAGCACCCAGTGGGTTTTATAAAATGAATACATACACGATTTAACTAAAAATAAAATAAAATATAATTTAAAATTCAACATGCTAAAACTGAAAAATAATCGCTTTGCTGGGTATGAAAAATTTATTTGAAATATCCAACATTTATCACCTGAGATAACAGTAAAACGGTACCCATTTTAAAAATCTGCAGCTACCATCATACTTTATTTTAAAGATAGAAAATATTTCTTTTCTATATCAAGTTATAGGAAGTAAATAAAAGAAATTAAAATGAACTGGAAAATTAAATAGAAAAAAGTCTAACATGTTTGAAAAGAAACAAACATCCTTATATTTGAAAAACAAATGACTATTGGAACGTTACTGGTGTTGGATTTATCAGTCCACTAAATAAATTAGTTGTGATCATATATAGCATCTAAAAAATGGAAATTTAAACTTAAATTTATTTTGTATACCACAAAATATAAAAGGATTAGTTATCTATGTGATACAAAATATGCCATAGCTAACTAGAAATGATCATAATGAGTGAGTTAACCCAGAAGCAGAAAGAGTCAAGTGGGATATGCTCACTTAAAACTGCATACTAGCCCAAGGGGCATGTCCCATGAAAGTTTTCACTAACCAGGAAACTGGGACAGAGGGGAGGACATCCTATTGGGACTCTAAATGAGAGAAGCATGGGAGAATGGCAAAGTAGAGGGATCCAGAGGGTCCTAGAAACCTACAAGTAGAACAATATGATAGGCAGATTTAGGCCCAGAGGTCCTGCTCAAACTAAGGCACCAGCCAAGAACAATACAGGCAGTAAACTTCAAACCTCTACCCAGATCTAGCCAATGGTCAGAACATTCTCCACAGTTGAGTGGAGAGTGGGGTCTGACTTTCTCACGTACTCTGGTGCCTCATATATGACCATGTTCCCTGGATGGGGAGACCTGGTGGCCCTCAGAGGGAGGATAGCAGGCTCCCAAGAAGAGACTTGATACCCTATGAGCATATACAGGGGTAAGAGGTTCCCTTCAGTCACAGTCATAAGGGAGGGGAGTAAGAGGAAAATGGGAGGGAGGGAGGAATGGGAGGATACAAAGGAGGGGATAACCATTGAGATGTAATATGAATAAATTAATAAAATAAAAATTAAAAAATATGCCATAGCTCTATCTGACAAACAACATAGTAATAAGAGCAATTTAGTATATATCTAAGGCCCAGAGAGAGCTTGGAATTCCAATGTTGCTGTATCAATTCTACTTAGATTCATCTATAGAGCCAATGTATTCAGTGTATCCAACAAAAATAGCAACATATATTTTTCTTTTTAGCAGCAATCTGTTCCAAAAAATTGATATGGACATTTAAAGGTTTTATAAAAAATAGCTGCCCTAAAAAGAAGGCAAAGAACTGCAGGAAGTATGGTACCTGAATCTGATGTGCACTAGAGCAAATTCAGCAGTAAATGAAACATGGGAGTGGCAAGTTCTCCTGTAGAATTGTAGGATAGGGAAGACCTCCATAAACTGACCCACACATATTAATATAACTAAAATATAGACAAAACATGGGAATAATTTATGGGTAATAGAATAAAAACTTGATTTTGTAGTCAGGGTTCCAGTAGATAAATTAAGTAATAAGTAAGCAATATGGAGGATGGGGAAATAAAAAACAAGATTTGGGGTCAGAGGCAGAAGGTAGTAAAATGAAGAAAGGAGGATGCGTAGGGGCTGAAGGGAAAAGAAAAGACAAGAGACAAGAGACATTATTGTGAAATATCCCCATGGGAGAACATCTTTAATAATGTAAGTGATAGACTGGAATATATAACATAAGATAAGATGTTTTCTATAGACAAAAGTCTTTTTTTTTTCATGAGAGAACAGTAAATTCTCTGAAGAACTTACATTTTATTAATCACACCCGAGGTCATCTAAGATCAGATTTTTTTAAAAGCAGATCAAGACTTTAATCATTAGAAAATGTCTTCACAACAATGTTGCCATTAATATATGATTAAGCAACCTCCCCCCGAAAAATTGTGGTTAGTGAAATTGAGAGTAAAACAGTGAGAATCAAGGCACAAACCATGCTGGTACTAGGAGAAAACATAAGAAATCCATATATGTGGTCCTCAGTTAAAACCTAAAGATACTAATCATATAAAAAGAAACACAGAACACATCTTTGAAAGAAAGAGTTCTGAGATATAAAAATTAAGCAAAAAAAAAAAAAAAACCCACACAAATAAAAGTTTAAATGTCTGACATAATGACAGAACTCTAGGTTCTGAAATAAGAGGATCACATCCTGAGATTTGGGATCCCAGATCCATGTAGATGATATAACAGTACCATAAAAAATTTAAAAATACATATAATTATTTATATTAAAAAGTATATGCTACAACATGGGAGAAATTTGTGGAGATTATGAGCATGAGAACAATCACAAAATGCCAAACATTGTAATTATTGTGCCTAGATGGAACATGTAGAAGGGTCAAAACTCATTGCTGATGTCTAGATAAGGATAATTCATTGTTGGTGGACACAGAGTTTCAGTTTTAGAAAATGGCACCTAAGAGAAATGGGTGATGCTGATATCTGAAGAACATTATGTACATATTTCAGAGATGATCATATGGTACAATATTCTCCACCGTTGGAAAATATATGAGTAAATGAAATATTTATGGTTGACAGTTATAGCAATAAGTAGTGTAGTGTGTCCATTTTTCCACAACATAATTTTTAGGAAGTAATAGACAAATAACTAGTAGTAGTAGTAACAACAACAACAAACTACCCTAATGTGATGTCATGTCCAGGATAATTTACTACCCTAATGTGATGTCATGTTCAGGATAATTTACTTCACTTCCATTTCAAATATATATTGTAACAACCTTCTTCCTGTGTGTCAATATTAGAAGCATGAACTACCTAGTGTTGATATAGAGCTGGTTGAGTCCCACCCCACTGTTTACCATATCTACTATTTACAGTGAAAAAGAAGAAAAAAAAAACCAGCAGATTAAGTGCTTGCTGTATAACCACTGAGATCTGACTTTGGTTCCCAACTTCCTGCATTACAGCCTGATGTTAAGGTGCACAACTGTAATGCCACCAAAGAGGAAGGGCTGGATCACATGGGACCATCAATCACCCAGTCTGGAAAACAAATAGTGAGTTCCAGAATTGGTGAAAGACTTTCTCTCAAAAATAAGGTACAAAGTGATTGTTGATGGAGGTACCTAATGTTGGCTTCTGCACACACATAAACACACACACACACACACACAGAGAGAGAGAGAGAGAGAGAGAAAGAGAGAGAGAGAGAGAGAGAGAGAGAGAGAGAGGAGAGAGAGAGAGAGAGAGAGAGAGAGAGAGAGAGAGAGAGAGAGAGAGAGAGAGAATAATTTTCAGTAAGTAAAATAAACTTCACCTATAATACTATCCTCTGTGGTATTCAAAAGAATGAAAATATGTTAAAATCAGAGTAGGAAAAGGAAAAACATAGGTTTTTTTGCAACAGCTAGAATCTAGGAAACACTAACGTATATTAAATGAATAAAGAAACTTGTTTGCCTATGCTATTCAAAAACAACTTAGAACTACAAAGAAATTATTAACATTTGCATTAATCTTGATAAATTTCAAAACGATTTTTTTACGTGAAAGAAATCAGATAACATTTTTCTTCTATGTTAATTCATTTATAGAAAATATAGATGAACTTTACAGTGATCTAATTCAGATTATAGGTTGACAAGGGTGAGTGTGGGTAGGTGCTAGAGTGGTAAAATGTGGAAAGAATAAGGAACTAATGAGGTACATAGCTAAAAAGAATTATATATATATATATATACATGAATTTTGTGAAAGCAACAGATGTACACATAAACCAATTGACAAGTTTTTGTTTGTTTATTTGTTTGTTTGTTTACAGAAGAATTGGAAGAAAGAAAGACTAGGCTATCCTAATATTTGTTAGTATCCCTTCTGAGGTATTTTCTTTCTACATCCAAGCAAACTATGAAAGTCAAAAAAGTATGGCCACAGGCAAGACATGGAAGACCATGAGATTTCAGTTATAGTCCTCCTTCACATGGTAATCATGAAATTGATTTAACCTCTTTGAAACTGTTTTTCTAACTTTGATATACAAAAAAATATATCCACCACAAAGGACTCCAAGAAGATTGAACACTTCACAAAAAACCCTCTGGCTCATAGTCCCTTAGTATATTTTACTCCAATACTGCCTTTCCAATGTGATAAGCAAATTTAATTATTTGTTGATGATACTTTTATGATGTGGTTTCCTACCAAATACCGTTCTGTAATCCATGAAGAATGTCGGCCCAATTTCAATGTGTCTATTCAGTTATATGCCATCCTCCAAGTAAAAAAGATTAATGAAATCTTTTACCTCTGCTCTCTGAGGAAATGTAAGCTCAAGATTTGGAAAATTATATTAGTAAATACAATGCATTTTAAATCTGAAATATGCTTGAGTTTATTTAGTTGAAATTTATTTTAATTATGTTGAAAGGGATTGTTCCCAGCCTGCATCCCATACTCAGTTCAATCTTCTGTACCGTTAACTTAACCGTTCAGTGGGAAATTGGATTAATTGTTACATGATTTACACTTAAAGATTATCATACTAAACACTTGAAAGTTAAGCTGTGGGCTTTAAAGATTCACTTCTATAAATAGAACTGTTATACCTAAGTATATAACTGAGATTTGTATGATATAAAAATGTAATTACAACAGTAAATATTTCAAAAAAAGTAATGGTGAATTGAATAAAACTTATATAATTCAGAATTAATCTGGAGTGAAATAGGTAAAATTCCTTCTTGTGGTCATATTTATATGAAATCTTAACTACATAATTCGCATAGGAAACTCACTCTCGTTAGTGAATAATTTGCATTCTTTTTTATTTACCTCAATAAACTGCAACATTCAAAACCCTATGGATTACTTTCAACAGAAAACCATCATCTAAGGAGCGAATATAAAGTAGCTCTGAATAATCCTTGAACTGAAAATGCATAAAATCACAAGCATGTGTGTAAATGAGGGGCTGTAAGGTGAATGATATCTCCAAACAACTTCTGAAATATTTAACTGTCCCTGGTAATAATTCATAAAGTAAGTATGTAGACATCCGCCTGATAGATCTGAGGGGCATGTTAATGGGGTCCAATGAAGACAGATAGCTCCATTCTAGTGCCACTGAGCAGACAGCAGCCTCCTGAAACACTTCTCTGCAACTTCCCATCAATCTCCAACCAATGGCTGCTCAGATTAGACAAGAAGGCATACTTCTGTGAATTTTAAAAGGCCATTTCTGTCTCTTGTGAAGTTGTTTAACTTTGTTTTCATTTTACGCAGCCTGGCTGAGTTCTAACACACAATGGATCTGACAGATGAATCTTTATAAGATACCTAGGAATGAATGATTTTTATGGAAGTATAAATTACAAATCTCACTGAGTAAACTCAACTTGGCATTAACTGGAGACATGATAGGATTACATTCATTGTTTATAACTTTGTTCATATATTTTTATAAGCAGATTCATATTTTTGTGACATTATTTGATTTGTTACAATTGTGATCCTTGCCAGTAAGACAGAATTTGCAGTACACATGTTTAACTATCTATGAACAAATTTATATGATTTATGAACCACATAAAATTATTAGGACTCCCTGAGGAAAACAGAGAACAACCACGTCAGGCTAGTCAGTAGAACCAGGTCTTGGTATGCAGAAATCCCCATCGAGATCCACTGTGACATCCTTCCTTCTTTGTCATCAGTGACATAGCACAATATCTGATACTTCTTCTTCCTGGGGGTGACTTGTGCCTAGGATGTCTAAACTACAGCATCATAATTTTAAAATGTACAGTGTCATGCTGATACTGTGTCCACACATCATATCCACAAACTAATGCACTGTATTATTAAAGACTGCATAATAGGGGCCCAGATCATTTAAAGAAACCATGCTTTGGTATGTGTTTTACTATTTTATTTGAGCTAAAAACATGACCAGTCAAACTGAGTGAATATTCATTTAGAGATACATTCATTGTATACATAATGTTGTACACACACACAAACACACACACATACATACACACACACCTTTTTAAATTCTTTATGAGCTTGAAGGACTTTGCCATACATTCTAATAAATGTGGATTTTTGTTGTTGTTGTTGTTGTTCTTGTTATTTAACAATGACAACAAGATTCCTGAGATTGTGCCCCGATGATAATTTTTGATCCATAACATTTTGTTATTCAATAGAAAAGGCATAACTTCCTCAGCTCTGTCCACTAACTTTTGTCCTGTCCATTTGAAGTGTACAGAATGAAGTGCATGAAGAACTCCATTTCCTTGCCTCACCAGCCTTTAGATCAAGTTGACTTAGAAAGTAGAATGCTTAGAATTATCAGTAACCATAAAATCAAGTGAAACAGTGGTGAAAAATATAGTATTCTATTTAGTCAGCTTCATCCCATTTTCTAACACCTTGTGCTCTGACTTTTGAATTGCTTACTCTTTACAGAGGCCAAATTCATATTCCTTACTTTGTTTTAATAGTCTCAGATTGGCAAAGCTGAACAACTGTATCAACCACTAAGTTAGCATTATAGATCTAAGTGAGCACAAGAGCCTGACAGAGTTCAGTCACAGTGCACTGTGGCTCAAATCCTCTTTCTTTCTCTCAGCATAGTTACTTGAGCATAGGTGCCTATAAAGAGACTTCCACACTTCAAACAGCTGCCCGCAATGATTTCTGTGTACCAATCCTGCTAAAATCTCCTCATCTGAGAGGATGTTGTTTGAATCTCTGTGCTATTCATTAGTCTTATGAACAAGGGACATTGTTTCTGTCAGAAACACCAACCAGGATAAATATTTATACCTTGCTTTGATAATTTGTTTGTAATCTTCTCTATAAGTTCAGCACCCATATGTTTTATCCTTTTCTACATGGCTTCCCAGAATGTAGGGAAGTATTTTGAATGTGGTAGGTTCGCAGTGACAGGGTAGAAGGTAATAGTCATATTCAGATAGGGGGAAATGGAGTTTCGCATTCTAGTTACTATAGTCACACAGGTTGGCTGTGAAATAGGAGTACAGTTAAGTTCATGGTGATTATGTATTTGGAGAGCCAAATTTAAAGTTCTTTGCCCAAACCATGGATAATTTGGGTAAATTAAACTCTTTGTTCATAGGATGTAAAAGTCTAACTTAGTGAAGAGAGAACAAGGAAAGCCATCTCTCTGAAAAGATGTTGTTTAAAGTGGATACGGTGTTTCACTTCATCCTTTTTTCACTTTTATATTTTATTTATCTTATCTAATTATCTATTTCTCTGCTTATTTGCTACTGATCTGTTAACTTATGACAGAAACAGCTAAAAAGAAGACCAGTCATCCTGCTTCTATGGGAAAGGAACATGATTGGACTTGTGTGGTCATTAAATGAAAATAGACATCCAAAATGGTAACTGACTAAGGAGGAAGGCCCTGGGAGCATTTCTTGGCCAGCTCCTGTATTCCTATATTAGAAATGACTTTGGCAGCACCATAGGACATCTGGAGAATATGATCTGGGGAATAGGATTTTTGAGAATATAAATTCTTGGTCAGAATCACATTGCTCCAAAACAAATTTGAAAATAGAATTGTGGAAATTTTAAATTTTGCATTGCAAGTGACATTCAAGGGGACACTTCTGCTTATTTATACCTAACATTGTGATTTAAGAGACTTAAAATAGTCAATTTTTTCTTCATAAACTAAAACACTGCTCAGCTGTGGAAATAATTTCTGAAGACCAAGAGGCCAAGAGATGCCCCAAGGAGAGTCAAGGCTGTATGAAACATATAGTGCTGAAATAATTGCTTGACTCATAACGAGTGAATTAAATACACTTTTTACATATCTGTTCATTTACTATAAGTTCCACTTTATTTTACAGTTCTTCTGGAGCATGTGTACCTTGGTTTTAATTGAAGATATTTCATCACACTATTCTTTAACTATCCACCACCCTGCTTAACACAAAGCATATCATTCTTTATCAGTGTGATATTAAACCTCAGTAAAACAATTTATTCATCGAGGCAGAAATGGAGACTACCCTCCTGGGTATAGTAAGTTTCTATAAAGTTGAGATTTTCGGCTTTTTGGTGGAAATCAAACACTGTGAGCTGCCCTACAGTGCTGCCTACTTTAATATCACCTGAGGCATTCTGATTGCTTGTTAGGTCAAACTCTATTGCTGTATGTAACATATGCAAGCACATTCAAATTCAAAGAAGGAGCTTCTTTTTGACCCTCTTGGTTTGACACACATAAAAATTACCAACAGAAAAAAATTCTTAATTTTCAATTTGTATCTGTAAAGTAATCTAGATTACATTATTATAATTAAAAACCTTATATAAATCTAAAATGTATTAATATGATATTTTGAGATAAGTATGTTTCATTAACTAATGATTTATTTAATTATTTACTATTTTTGAAACAGGATCTCACTGTGTACTTATGTTTGTCCTGGAACTCACAGAGATCTCCTGTCTCTACCTCTCTACCATTCCTCTTTTTTTGAAAAATAAAATGTCCTTTGACATTCATACAATCAAGTCCATGCATTTTCTAAAATAATATCTTTATCAATAATTGCATCCTTTCTTTGTATACTGAATCTAGCATCAAACTATGTTTCCAATTATTAATATTTCTACATCTCTAATGACTGAGAGTGTATTTTTCAAAGTAAAATATAATAAAAATATTAATCTACTATCTACTACTGTCAATTAATTCTAGTATATACAAACCTTATAAATATTAAAACATATGATAAATTAATTAAAAAATTTAAAAAATAAACAAAAAAATCAAACATTTGAAATACTACTTTTAATATTTAAATTAAAATATTTAGAAAAATGACATTTGGACAGAATACAGTTTTTCTTTGCTCCAGGACATTGTGCTCTATAAAATTTAACAAACTGTAATCTCAACAAATTGGAATGAAATGTTTATTGATGTTTATATTTATTTTTAACCAATTTTTCTGCAAAATTCCAAAGTGTACTGACAGTACTGCAATCACTTGTAGCTAAGAGATGTTTGGAAACCTGTTCTGGAAATGCATGAAGATTTATTTTTCTTTATGATTATGCCATAGGGTCTCACATAGCTCAGGTTGGATTTAAAATACATTGTGGCTCCAGCTAAGCATGACTTGCTAAATTTCCTACCTCAGCATCCCAAGTCTTGGGAGCAGAAGGGTGTGCTACCATTCCTAGTTAGATGCCCATTGATGTTGGACAAGAGCGGCTTTGGCACATTAGCTTTCCTGTGGTGGTAAGACTTCTATAGCATAAAGGAGATATGATTGAAAAACCAGCAGTTCACTTCATTCATAATAAGGGGAAGATATTAAAATCACTAAGGAAGCTTTTTCTTATGCTTGAGAGGATTAAAGAAATACTTCAGACACATTAAAACAATAATTTCTCATCTCATTTTCTCTTGGAAATTTAGCTATAAAAGTAGAATTAGAGAAAAAAGTATTCTCTTAGCGAAAGAGATTTTTGAGATGAAAGAATTGAAGAAATTGAGCCCCAAGAATGAGGATTGTACCATTAAAAAAACATCATGTGCCGCAGCTGTGATGGTTACCTTCTAACTGTCAACTTGATAAAAACCTAGAATCATCTGAAAGCCTTAATAGAGGAACTGTCTACACTGGAAAAGAAAGGATTGTTTATTTTTCATAAAACATTCTGACTGATAGTCTGGAAAATGGAGTCTGATATGAAACCACCATCATTTTTTATCTAAGTACTTCTAAATTTTCCTTTATTTTCAAATTAACAGATTATTTTTCAAATCTATTTAGGGGGAAACAATGAATACCCAAGCCTGATGAGAGGCATTTTTGCATCTTCTGGATTCTATCTCCTTCTCTTGTGTTCTTTTTTAAAATTTGTATAATTTATACAAATTACACTCCAATCCATTATCCCCTCTTTGTGTGTTCCTGTTCCCACCCTCCCTCCCTCTTCCACCCTATTCCCCTTTCTTAGACCTCTGACAGAAGGGGACCTCCTCCTCCTCAATATGACTACAGCCTGTTATGTATCATTCAGATAGCTTGCATCCCCTTGTTTCATCTCTGTGCTCAGAGGGCCTCTCCATCAAGAGGAATTGGTCAAATCTGGGGCACCAGAGTTCAAGTTAGAGGCAGTCTCCACTCCCTCCACAACTATGGAGAAAGAGCTGTCCATTAGCTAGATCTGAACAGGGGCTTTAGGTACACTGCATGAATTGTCCATGGTTGGTACAACAGTTTGTGCAGGCCCTCCACCCTGGGTCCAGACCCACCAGCCTTGATGGACTCCCTGTGGGGCTCCTGAACCCTCTGGGTCCTTCCATGCCCCCATTCTTCCATATCACTCTCAGCTTTCTTGTGTTCTTTTTTATTAGGAGTAAATGTTTTTCTATTAAAACTAGTAACCAATTAAACATTATATATCTTTTTTAGCTCCACAATCACATTATAAGTTCAAATCAATCGTTTTTTTTAGTTTTCTTTTTAAAATTATTTTTACATATACATACACATTTATATTATTACACATATATACAATAAACTACCTATAGCAAGAAGAACCACGACACAATCAGGGTTATAGAATTCCCTCTGCAGTTGTTTACATCAGCCCACCTGGCCAAACTCACTTGAAATTGCACTCTCTCAGAAGAATACTTTTACTTGAAATCTAAGAAAGCCAGAGGGAGCTGATGGGACAGGGTGTTCTACTGCCCTACATGTTGACCTTGTAGTAGAGATAGAAACATCCTCATGCCTGAGTTCACAGCCACAGCAAGCTGTAAATCATTCTCATTGATAATATCACATCCACATTCAGTCACAGACATAGGTGAGGGGAATAGGGTGCAAGTGGGAGGGAGGGAGGAATGGGAGAATACAAGGGAAGGGATAACAATTTAGATGTAATATGAATAAATTAATTTTAAAAAGTGGTACCTATATACAATGGAATTTTATGCAGCTCTAAAGAAAAATGAAGTTAGATATTTATGGGAAAATATATGGAACTGTAACTCATTATGCTGGGTACAATAAATTAGACTTAGAAAAAGAAAAAAAAGACTGAATCAAATAAATCTTTTGTAGTAGTACTATAATATATATATATATATATATATATATATATATACATATATATATCCTAAGTTTATATACTATACCATACATATTTGAATTCTCCTATTTAGTCTGTGAACTGGCTCCAAAATACATGTGCAAATTCCAAAAATCTCTGACTGCCTCTAAATATTATGCATGATCCACGTGTTATGATGTTTACATATCCACTATTTCTCCTAAAACTGTCATTTCGCTTTATATTCAAGCCCTAAGGAAAATCAAACAAGGAAACCCTTTTCCCGCAGAAAATGTTGAAAGAGGGCATCTGGCCAAGGACTTGAGAGACAATGATAGAGTTTTATTGCTCTGACTCTGATAGAGTTTTCATGCAGAAACTGCATGAAAGAAAGACCTGGACATAAGAGTACCTGGCTGGAAACTGTTACCTGTGGAAGATTTCTTTAAAATCTACCTTGAGCAATAGAAGGTGGGCTTGGAATATCATGCTTTACAGATATTTTACAATTGAGGACCCCTTGGCAGTTAACCTAAGCATGGATAGCACACCTGTTTATTAGAGAACATTTAGCTCAAGCTATGTTGCTATGACAATCTTGTAAACACAATGACTTTAGCCTGGGGAAATTCATGATTAAACCTTCCTGACTATTGTTTAAGATGTAATAATCAGGTTATGTTGACTGTTGTTTGGAAATTAATTAGTTTTTGTTGTATCTGCTTTTGTATGTTCCCGAAGTTTTTGTATTTCCTTGTTGCTCTGTTGATTTTTGATTGTCCTAGTGATTGTAAAAGAAGAAAAAAATCATGATGTAAACTGTAATGAAAATATTGAGCTTCATTTTAATAAAGTTGGTCTAATGAGAAAGAGAAAGCAAGTAACAGACATGAGTGACTAAGCTAGAGTGAGATGGGAAACAACAAGAGACAGAATGGCAAGAGAGATAGGTAGATAGGTAACAGCAAGCAGGAAGAGAAATAGAAAGATGAGTAACAGCAAGCAAGAAAATTAGAAATATCAATAAGAAGCAAGGAGCTAGAAAGATGGGCAACAGCAAGCAAGGAGATATAAAGATGGGTAGCAGCAAGCAAGAGGATCATAAAAAAAAGTCAAGCAAGTAATCAAGGAAGGAGCAAGGAGTCAGACAGACAGTAAGCAAGACAGAGACAGGGACAGATTGAGAACCAGAAGAAAAGTTTTCTGGCCTATAAGACCTTCAGCTTGTAATGCATATGCCTGAGTCACCGAGTATTTTCTTTCTGTCTGTTCCTCAACTTCTCCCCAACAACTGGTTCCTCTAGCTAGTTGTTCAACCATCAATGGGTTTCCCTTAAACAGCTGTTCTTCTCCTGCTGAATTCTCTGTACTTCAGATCCATCTCTCATTTTTCTTCTTTACTGTTCCTGGAGCTGGTTCTGAGGAGCACTAGATTATATTAAACATTTTATTGATTTTTCAGAAGGATTATTTTCAAGCACTGCAATTGCAAGTAACAATTTAGCCTCCTATTGTCAAGATGTTCTCTTGGGGCAAGGATGATTGGGTAAAGAGAGTAAAATCCAAAGTCATTCTCACCAACTGGTAAGGTTAGTACTACACTAATTCTGACCAACTGGGGTTGCAGGTTGACTCGGTGCCATTGGGTGTTTTTTTAGAATCCAAAGATTTCTTAGAACCAAGAGGTAAGAGAATCTCCATAATGTTTGTAGTTTTCCACAGTGCCTGGCTCTCTTGAGAGGAAGGACAGCTTTCTGCTCAAATATATTGCTGAATTTCTGGGGAAATCATCAGAATGAAATTTATAGCATAAATGTGCTGAGAAACTTTATTCTCATTCCAAGAGTTAATTTCTCAAATTGAAAAACAGTCTGTTAAAATTAGTCTTATACATAGGCCAAAATACTAAAACTACTTAGCTAGTTTTTCTGTTAAAGATGAAAATTGTGAAAAGTACAAGGCCACCATGGTTTACAGCCAACTCTCCCTAGAGTATGCTTCTTACATGCTAACAACTCCTACTTGATGGGAGTGTGTGCTCTATGACTTAAGAGATGTACATCAAATGTATCAAACTATTACAGTGGTTTCTATTTTTAAGAGTTTAAATCATTTACAGCATTTTCACTACTATCAAAAAAATCTTATGGAAAGTTAATTATCACTGGCAAGAAAGGGAATTCCATCATAGGGAAAGAAACATCTCATGAATTTCCTCTAGTTACTCCTCCCAACTGCAGCTTTTATAGGTTTACTTTTTAGATCTTCCATCCATTAACTATGAAGTATATATTGAATATACATTCAAGTTCTTAAATTGAATTAACAAAAGTATGTTCAGTCATATTTATTTGGTTAATTAACCATTGTCATGTTATTTTATGGCTGATTAAACCTTTAAAAATCCTTTCAGCTCCTCCTATTAAATAGTAGACTCTTTATTATTTACTCCTCAATTTGACCTGGCTTTACTTTTAATTGTTTAGGTTATAATTACAACATTCACCAACCAGTTTTTACTGCTTCCAAACTCTCCTATATATATCACTCTCAGCTATTTTTCAAGCTCCTGACCTCTTTTTCACTGGTTATTACTGCATGCATACATGTATGTGGGTGAGTACATGCATGCTTGCATGTGCATACATGTGTATTTGTGTGTGTGTATGTGTGTTTGTGTGTTTGGGCAACTATTTCTAAATACAACCTGTTCATTTCGTATAATATTTCTTTTATGTATGTTTTAGGTTTGACCATTTGTGGTTTTCTTTAATGAAGAGAATGTGGCAGTCTCTTATACTACAGGAGTTTTAGATTCCAATCTTGAGATACTATGTAACTTACAAAGCTATCCTCCTGAAATACTATTAACACACATTAACATTGAATGGCAGGGTCCTGAAAGATGAATATTCACATAAGATCTGAGCCACAAGCCAGAGTGAGTAGTCTAACACCAATCCTAGAGTATGTGATGTATAAGAGATGAAGGACAAACAGAAGAATGCAGTCAATCATTAAACACACAACTAATAAACTTGATTCAGGTAACCAAGTATTAAAAATAATTACAGTAATCCAGGAAATGTAAGATCAGGAGGCAATAGAATAGGATGGTTAATATGATCTAATTCATGGGATGTGGAATTATCCAAGTTAGACTAACAAACTCTACATCTAATTCATGGATATGCAGCATGCTAAGAAACCCTACATCTAATTCATGGCATGTGGCTTTATACAAGTTAGCCCTACACACTCTATGGACTATCTAAAGTGCTGACATCAAAAGAAGTGATAACAACAGGAATCCTAGGATGTCAAAACCTTGAGAAAACAAAGTTAACCTACCTTTGATGACATTTTATCTATGATGCTGAACTGGATGTCGACAACTATCAAGGCTACAGTGAGCAGCTAACATTAGAAGTAAGTTTTGTCTTTTCTTGAACTGGTTTCAAGTTACTTGTCCCCTGTCTGAATCAGAATCCTCCACTTAATTGTTTCTCTTATAGATTTGATAGATTTGTCACAGTAATTAAAAACTAAGAGAATATACCAATTGTTTATCTAATACAAAATGGTGATTACTGGCAATATAAGCAAGTAACATTACAAATACTTAGGAGGTAGTATTTAAGCAGGTAGTATTTGTGTATTTCACAATACATCATGTTATATGTATGTATGCATATACATATATAACATGAATTAAAAAACCAAAATGCCATGAGTTTGACAATTAGCAAAGATGAGCATGGGGAGGCTGTGTGTGAAGGGAAAAGAAAGGAAGGGAAAATGATGCAATTATATTATAATCACAAAAAATAAAATAATTAAAAATCAAAATGTTTACATATTTAGAGGTATAGCTTATATTTATTCATTTTACTGTGTTATAATGTCTTGCCAAATACATTCATTAGTTGAAAAATATATTTATATCAGTTTCTGTATAACTTTGTCTGCAATTACATTTATGGTATTCTTTTATTTCTTCTTTTTCAATATAATCTATATAATACTATGCTATAGCTTCTCTGGCTAATAATTTTCTGTATTTTGATGAGTTTAAATAATGAAACAGGAATTTTTAATTATTATCTGATCTTAGGAGGAAAGCATTCATTTTCCATATTTAATACTGTAACAGTGTGTTTCACACTTGGATACCCTCAAGTTAACCAATTTCCTCTGTTCCTTGATTTGTTGAAAGTTTTAACCAAAAGAAATGTTTAGATGAATTGAAAATCTTTTTAAATATATTTTTTAAAAATTCTATTTTGTAAGGTATTCTACTAGTAAGTTGAATTATATGTTTCATTTTGTGGTAGGAAGATAGCATTACATTTATTAGATAAATATCTCTTTTTGAAATAGTATTGCCTATATAACACTTATGTATACACACACACACACACACATCCACAGACATAAACACACACACACACACACACACACACACACATACACACACACACAATGATCTTAAAGTTATTTTTATAAAACTGTTTATTTCTCAGCTTCTGTCTTAACTTGGCTATCATACAAGTAATTGAGACTTTATTATATTTTAACTAGCTTCATAGCACACTCTTGAGGAGTATTAAGTCTATTCTTAACCTTCTAAGCTAATCTGGTTTCCTAACAGCTTATATAGCAGAGATACTTGAACTTTATAGCATTCCCTATTGAACTCTCTCCTTGTATTTTTTGGGTCTCTGCTTTGGCTCAGTCTCTATTCCTCTTCTAACTCCTCCTCCTCCTCTGGCTGGAAGGAAGTCAAGCCCTATTCTTTCCCCTACTCAGTGACTAGCTGTGTGCTGCTTTATTGGAATATCAGGGGACAACTAGAAAGCAGTGTTTATACAACATAAAGATACAAGATTATCAGAACAGGGATTGCAACCAGGAATGGGTGGGTACATAAATCAGCATTACAATTGTATAATAACCTTATGCCTACACACAGATACACATAGAAACACAGAAACACATGCATACTGAGACAAACACAGGAACATGCACTTAAAGAGAATCATAGACAGATACATAGACATACACAGAGACACAGAGGCACACACAAAGAAACACACATACAGAGAGAAACATATGCACATAGAAACACACACATAGACATAGATACAGACTCTCACACACACATACAGACACACATATACTTACACAGAGACACAGACACATAGAGACACAGAAACACAGACAAAGTGATAAACACAGACACCACACATAGAGAAAATCACTGATAGACACATAGAGGGAGAGACACAGGAACACACAAAAAACCACAAACACACAAAGATACATACACATGCACACAGAGACACATCCACCTACAGACACACAGAGACATGTACAATAAAGAGACAGAAACAAAACAGAGACATATATAGAAACACACATTGAAATGCACACAAAGAAACACAGACACACACATACACACAGAAAGAGAGAGAGAGAGAGAGAGAGAGAGAGAGAGAGAGAGAGAGAGAGAGAGAGAGAATGTGTAAGTTTAGAGGAAGACCAGTTCAGAAGAAGAAAGTAACTAGCAATGGGAGAAGGATACAACTGTTTTGTATGAGGCACAGAAATTCTAACACCTCATGGCCTTATATAGTTAGTAGATAAATATTGGGTTTTGATTAGAAGAGAGATTATATCACACAGATCCTGCAATATTTGAAGAACAAGTTTTATTCCAAAATTACAACTAGCAAGAAAATCTTAAAAAGTTCTATTTGCTGTGTCTTGCTTTTTCCTTTAAATCTTCCCAGAGTCAGCATCACTTGCAGAGCTATTCCTATTTGAACATTTTATACTATGCATGAGAACTGGATAATTAAGATGAGAAGAAAAAGACAGTGGAAAGTATCTATTCATCAGAGTGCTGACTGTTATGATACAAAACCTAGCACAATCACAATTCTTCGGCTATGGTTTTGACAGTGAAGTAAAAGCAGCACATGAACTCAACACAAGTGTGCGCACGATTGCAGCCATCTTCCATTTTTTGGTTCTGGATTCAGGGAAAATGTGAATGGAAAATGGTAAGTGTATTTTAAAAGTGGTGATGACATCCGTTTAGTCATTGCTGGGGTTTAAATAACAGCCACAGGCAATAAAAGTTGTATCTCAAAAGCTATCGTACAGCTACATCCTATCGAGGAATGGAGTTCACAGTAATATGACTTTCATAAATAGTACAGCAATAACTTCACCTTGAAGCAGTTTGGTTTAACAACTTAAGTTAATGGAGAAATGAAAAAGTGCCATTATTTCTGTATTGGGTCATGACCACAGGGTTCAGACAAAATGAGTTTAAAGCATTTCAAGAACAGGATATTTTTGATCAATTGGTACTAAGTTATTCATCAAATATTGCCAAAATCCAAAAAAAAATATGTTAGTGGAAAGAATAAGACTTATTTTCCTGGCATTATTAATTTTATTTTTGAAATCTTAATTTAATTACACTTCTATTTAACTGTCCTCCCTCCAACTCTTCCATATGCCCATCCCTGCTCTTTTTCGTATTCGTGGCCTCTTTTTTCACTGCTGTTGTGCCCATATACACGTTTGTCAATATATATGTATGAATATATACATATACATATGTCCATGTATTAATGTATATATTCCTAAATATAACCTCTTTAGTCCCACATAGTGCTATTTGAATAGATGTCTAACAGTACATAAGATGCTCACCAAAAACACTATTATTCTAGTCAAAGATAAAGCTCTCATTATTCTGAAATATTACAAAATGGTAATATATGTATTTTTAAAGTGGATAATAACATACTAAATTGTTTCGAATCATAATGTAGATAAACATATAATCTCATTTAATGTAAGACAAACCAAAGTAAGCAATCTGTAGGTAGTAGATAAACTAAAAGGATGATTTCTTACAAATCATCAAGAAACTATCTCCCCCAAAACACAGTTGCCTTGGGAAGATCTTGGAGATGTAAAAAAATTAGTTTTGAAATTCAAAGAGAATATCTGGACAATAACAAGTTAATATACATTTCAAAGTTTTGCGCTATAAATCTCATCACCATTTACAACCCACACCAAGTCATATATATATGTATGCACACAAAGAAGAGTTGTGGTGCAGCTTGAAGAAGCCAAGGAGAAGAAAACTTGTCCTATCCTCCAAGTGTCAGAGCTACATTCAGCCAGAGCCACTGCTCAGTGTTTCTGCTGGTAGAAGGGCATGGATGCAGTGTCCACTACTGCTGTTCCTTGTTAGCTAAGATCAACCTTCTCCTTAGTCTGAGGTTACTTTCAGATCCTCTAAAATATTAGGTTTTTCCTCTTTTTTTTTTTTTTTAGTTTTTCTTAATTGTGTGAACCAGATATTAAAACCCATTCTATTAGAGAATTAACTACATCATATGGAAAACTGAGAGCCTGTACATTCTCATAGAAAGACATTAATATTTCTACAGAGCTGGCAGAGGGAACCTGGAAGTTTATCAATCCATTATTTCTCCAACTATCAATTTCTGATTTCCAATTTCTTTTAAAATATATAAAACTTAGGTGCAGAGGCAAGGCTTTGTAGGTAAAAGTGCTTTTCCTGCAAACAGAAGACATGAGTTGAGAAACAAGGAAATTCCAAAATTTGTGGACAAATGGATGGAACTAGAAGTGATCATATGGAATGAGTTAACCCAGAAGCAGAAAGATTCACATGGTATATACTCACTTATAATTGGGCACTAGCCCAACAGGCATGTCCTATGAAAGTCTTTACTTATCAGGAGATTGGGTTAGATGAGAAGACATACTACTGGGACTCTAGTTAAGAGAAATATAGGAGATGGGGAAATAGAAAAATCCAGAGGGTCCTAGAAACCTAAAAGGAAAATGTCTTGATGGGTGGATCAGGGTCCAGGGGATTCTGCTCAAACAATTGCACTAACCAAGGACAATACATGTAGTAAACATCAAACCCCTGTTCTGCTCCATGCAGTGGACAGGACATTCCCCACAGTTATGTAGAGAGCAGGGATTGACTCTGACTTGAACTCTGGTGCCCCATATTTGATCACCTCCCCTTGGTGGGGAGGCCTGGTGGCACCAAGAGAGAGAATAAGCAGGCTTCCAATATAAGACTTGATAGCCTATGACCATATAGTGGGGAAGGAGGTCTCCCTCGGTCATAGACTTAAAGGAGGGGAATAGGGTGAAAGCGGGAGGGAGGGAGGAACAGGCGGATACAAGTAAGGGGACAATTGAGTTGTAATCTGAATAAATTAATTAAATAAAAAATTTATAACTAGAAAAGTAAAAAGCTAAACTGAGTTGTGATCAACTATACATCCAGCACTGAAGAGGAAAGAAAGAGATTCTAAGAGCTTGTTTGCTGACCAGACTATCTGAAATAGCAAACCTCTTCTTGGTGGGAGATGATACCTTAAGACAGCAAGGAAGAGAAAAATAGAGGAAGATACTTAAAGATGTACTCTGGACTCCTGATAGTGATGTATAGGTGTGTATATCCAGACCTACATCTATGCCCCATACAGGCATATGATAAATACATTACTCTGTGCACATACTCACAACACACACACAGACCTTGAAAATACTTCAGTACATAGAAATGCATATTTCTGTTATAGAAAACTCTTGAAGAAAGAGTGGAATAGTTCAAGTACACTTTGTTAAGAAAGAGAAAAGTGAGATGGGTGGGGAGGGAGGGAGGAATTGGGGAAATGAAAGGAATATGACCAAACTCTATGAGAAATATAAAATGAAATAAAATAATAAATACAAAGGTTTGTGATAAGAAATAAATAGTATTATTTACGAAAAAAATAATATTTAAACCTTCATGTTTTTGAATGATCATTTATTTTTAATGGTTAATGAGGTTAAGGTTAGGTTATCAATTTACATTTTACATACTGAGTCAACTAAGAATGGCCCTCATTGCATAGCAGACTGTTACCTAGCTGAGAGTAGTCCATCCTGTCTATGATATGACTTAGCCTTTCTACATTATATTATTGTACTTATTAGGTATAAGGCGGGATAAGTGGAAAAGCAGGTCAATAGCTTTGAAACAAATGTCCCAAAGCCTGGAAATTTTTTCAATGTTTTATGACATAAATCTTTACTCATCTCCTGTGAGTTTTTGTTAACATGGATAAATAAGGCAGCTGGTGCTCTGCAGTCTATTCACTAAGGATAAAAGACTCCTTGGGGAGCACATTTAGTGTCTCTGTGCTATGAACTCAGATAAAAAATATTCAAAGCACTTAAGGGGCTTGAATTCTAGTGATATGTAAGAATATGAATAGACAATTGGATTCGTAGAAAAATCTTAACAATGATTTTTTCAAAGTGTTTTAGTATAATCAGATTCAACTAATTCATCTACATCCTTGAAAAAAATTTTTTTCCTCAAAGAATTTGCCTCTAAAACTGGCCTTATTAAATGACTGAGAGCATTTAAGAACAAAGAAGTACAGTAAATTAGAAGTAAATGGAGAGTATGTGTAAATTAACAATTTTACCAAAAAGTGTATGCCACAAACATATATGATGTTACTGGTGTGACAAGGGTGGGTATGTGGACTATGGAAACCAGTGACAGGCATTCAGGGACAGCTCAAGGAATGTATCTAAGGAAACTAAGGTCTCATGCAAATCTTCTGACAGAAGCAGAACTGAAGATAATGTAAAGAGAGAGAATTATGTCCCATTCTGCCCTTTAGCTATCATACCATTGAGTACATGGATCCTCAAAATTGGGATTTCACTCAGGAATATCCTACTTGGAGAAGAAAAAGGTTGAAGTCTAATGATGGCCAGAGAAGGAATATGACTAGAGAAAAGGAATACACATAGTTCTGAAAACTTGTAAAACCACCATGTAGGAGACTAGAAAATGATGGTGTGTGAAACCGCTCACACCTTATCAGGAGCTATGGTATAAACTTCGCTTGCCTTCTACTTAATTCTCTTCATTTAACATCATAATATCTTCTTAGAAATGTTTGAAGTTAAAATATAAAGGAACATTTCCTCTTGGTATTTTTGTGCACACATTATGTTTATTCATCTCCCTCCCTTATTGTCCCTTCAACTCTTTATATATGGTTTACTTCTCATTCTTCATTCCCCAAGAGTCCCTTCTGTGGGTTTCTTGTGGTAGGTATTACTCTTTTTCTTTCATTAAAAAAAAATCTCTCAAACATTGCAGCCTGAATGCAATTTTCCCTCTCTCCAGTCCGCCCAGTTCCTTTTCCCACCACTCTTCTTCCCAAGATTAACCCCTCTTTTGCTTCCTTTAAAAAATGGCAGACCTCCCAGGGTATCCACTGAATGGCTTAACAATACAAATAAGACAGATCACAAGCATCCATACCTTCATATCACAGATGGATGTGGCAACCCAGGAGGGGAAAAAGGGCCCCAAGCACAGGAAAGGAGTTAGAGATATCGTCATCTCTCTTGGGAGAGCCACAAGAACAGAAAGCTACTCAACCATAAGTTATATACAGAAGACCTTGTCCAGACCTATACCAGATTTATGTTTCTCCTTCAGTTTTCTGAGAGTCCCTATGGGCCCTGGTTAGTTGATTCAGTAGCCTGTGCTCTCATCCCCTCTGGCTCATACAATCCTTCCTCCCCATCATCTTCAGGTTCCCTTGGCTCTGTCTGTGTTTGGTTGTGGGTCTCTGCATCTGCTTCTATTGATTGCTGGATAATACGATGACAATTGGGCTAGGCACCAATCTAAAAGTATTTCAGAATATCACTAGGAATAATTTCATTGGCATTTTTTCTCTAGTTGTGTTCAGTTCTATCCTGGATCTCTAGGCTATCCTACCTCTTGTTTCTGGTCATCTAGGAAGCGTCAGGGATGGGGGCCCTCTCATGGCTTGGGCCACAACTGGACTCTTCATAGTTTGGCAACTCATACAAGTTGGGCACAAAAGTTTAACTGAAGACCTGACTGGTACAGCCTGTGATGCTAGGCTTGCTAGATAGTTAGCTGTTTCGAAATTGTCCTGGATATAGATTTTGGAGGAAATAGTTACTGAGGCCTTATCTGAGGTTCAGTCACCTGGGCTACATGTCTAGTCCTTTTGCTCTGCAAAATATATATACATTCAAAGGTATTATATAATTTTGAGTTAATATTTATGAATATACAGTGAACACAATTTCATTAAAGAATGATTCTCTGTTCTCTGTTCAAACAGATAAGAAACAAAACTGTTACACAATTTTTCTATGGTATTTAAAGAATGGCATAAATTCTGAGGATTTTATAACAAAAGATTTATTGGTCATGAAGAGCTAAAGTCCTGGCTGGTGACATTTTCATGTCTTAGTCTCAGTGTTGTTCCCAAGTGGAGGGTTCAGGAAATTATGTTACCTGTCTTCTTTGGTTTCTTGATTGTTTTCCTTATGTCTGCCACCAAGATCTTCAGGAGGTCTCCCTTATCAAATCCGATTTCCTTAAGTTTGTATGGAATACATAGCTTTTTGTTTCCTGTTGAAACAAGAGCATATTCTCTTCCCCAATGCAACACGTTTTCTGTCTTCCATTTTCGAATTAGGACATTGACATGATCTAATTCAGCAGTCTTTTCTAAAATCCAGTGTATTCTAGCAGATGTATTACTTGTTTCATTTAAACATTTTAAAATCAATATATTATTATTTAATCTATTTTGGAGAGATTTTATATTCCCTGTCTATTTATGACCAACTTTTAAAAAGTACTCTAAGACCTTTCCATAAATGTTTGACCTATAGGATTATAATTTACGTATGCGACAGGTTTCATGTCATAATGTCTAAAAATTGTTATATTCCAAAAGATGTGCATGCTGAAGCACCACAGCCCTAATTTGCAAAGGTCTCTCCAAGCCAGTCACCATTTCTAACAAATGTTTAACTTCAGAATCATACTTTCCAGAATTTGAGGCAAAATCTTATTAGAATTCTGAATATGAACTTATGGCATAATGCATATATTTTAGCTCTCCAAACTCTGTAAAATAGAAGATACAATTCATTGTAAGACCTTGTCTGAAGGCAACACTATACACGATCTATATTTCTACTTTAACATATAGACCTCCATCCAGTAATTGAATCTTGACAATACACACACACACACAAACTCACACACACACATACACACAAGCGCACACACATACTTTTCTATATGAGAATAAGATAATGATAGACACAAGGAACCAGATAATGTGCTATGTGAGGTTTATTAAATGAGCATGGGGATAGAAGGAAAGGGGGTACTCCAGAGAGAGACAGAGACAGGAAGAGAAAGAAGAAGAAAGAAAGTAGAGAGAAAGAGGGTAAAGCGAGTGGGCCACAAGGCCAGTTTGTTCTTTTAGATGGTCCTGGGAAGGGCCATGCCCCGCCCATGGCAGGTAAAGAATGACATCACAGGTAGTGGGACTGAAGCTGAGTCATAACACACACAATATTCAGTATAACCATGTTGGTCTATAGCTAAAGACTTTCTAACCAGCATGTCAATGAACTGCCATTCTGCAATTTCTTCAAGATTTTTGGATTTTCCTGATTGGGAACTACCTCATTTGATTTTACTAAGTTCCACAGTATATATCGCTGAAGGGTCCTGATTGTGATTCAAAGATTCCTCTAAGCTCTTTTTTGTGGCCTTTAACTCAGTTTCTATTTTCTAATTCTCATCTTTCTCCATGTCTGTCTTATTCTAATCTCTCCCAAAAAGAGAAATACAACTCTGTAACCATCACTAAAAAAAAAAAACAATGTATTCTAAGGGAAACAAACTCAAATGCAGTCCAAAAGCAAAGTGTCACTGTATCTTCTTCCATTTTCAACAAAATAGACCATCTTCTTTAATCTCAAAACCTCTTCCTAAGGACTTTACTTTCTTTTTAAAAATTTTAATGTATTATAATTTATTTAGATTACATCCTGATTGTTATTCCCTCCCTTGTATATTCGCATTCCCATACGCCATCCCTCTTTCACCTTACTCTTCTCCTATAGACCTCTGACAGAAGGGGACCTCCTCTTCCACCATATGACCACAGCCTATTAGTTCTCATCCGGATAGTCTGTTTCCCTTTCCTGTGTGCACAACAATCTAGATGTCCCTCAACCAAAGAATTTGATAAAGAAACTGTGGTACATTTCAACAATGGAATACAATTCAGCTACTAAAAATAAGAAATTCTTTAAAATTGCATGCAAATGGATGGAACTAGAAACGATCATCCTGAGAGATGTAACCCAGACCCAGACCATACATGCGTAGTATATACTCACTTATAAGTGCATATTAACCCAACATAGATGTCCTCTGAGAGATCGGTGGATTAGGACAGATCTTGGGACTTGTTGATGGACTCTGGGTGGAGCATTGTGCATGGTATGGAAAAATGGGGGTTTGGAAGGACCTAGAGGATTCAGCAGGACTTTACTTTCTTAGACCCAGATTCCTTTCTAGACCTTACCAGTTAAGATGCTTAAGGCTTCTCAGACTGTCTTTGGCTTTGGCTTCCTGGGGGAGGCTTTATTTTTTTTCTGCCTCCCCCACTGGATCCTGACCCTGCCCCCACCCAGCACTGGGAAGTTAATCAGTCCAACAAGTGCTTAGGAGTCTGGCCTGCAGGAGTCAGGCCAGCAAGAGCCCCTCTCAAAGGGATTTAGTTTCATACCTTAGCTAAGAAAGTCTGGCTTTGAGAAACTTCATTTGTTAAAGAGCATACGCATGCACACACATACACACACACACACACACACACACACACACACACACATCTTTTCTTTCTGTTTGTTTGTTTGTTTGTTTGTTTCTTTTTGCAAGGACTACATATAAACTGATTTTGCTATATCTCTTGGGGTTGTATCATCTTTTGTTTATCTGTATCTGGCTGGATCCCTTGCTGCTCCTTTGGGGCAGGGGTGGTCTGTCTAATCAGGAAACTGTGAGGTCCTACCTGGTCACTCTGTTAGTGAATAGAACTAAGAATCAGCTCTGTAGTTTTACTTTCTATGCGTGTTTGGGCCCACTTGGTATGGTAACATGTTAAAGTTACATGTATACATCCGTATTTGTGTCTTAGTTTCTTTCAACTCAGATATCACACAAATAATTGATACTTTATTTTTTAATAATAAGCTTCACATTACAATAACTGAGTGTTTACTACTCTAGTCTTAACCCCCTAGACTAATCTGGGTTCCTCCCAGCATACACCACAGAGATGCTTGTGTTATGTAGCTTCCAAGGCTTTAGCTCCTCTGCTAATGTCTTCTGGACCTCTCTAGTAACTGTATCCTGACTTCCTCTTCTAACTCATTCTCCCCTGGTTGGTAGGAAGTCCAGCCCTATTCTCTCCTCTGCTTAATTATTGGCTGTAAACTGCTATATTAGCATACAGGGAACAACTGAGGAGCTGTGTTTACACCTACTTGAGACAAGAGATTGTCAGAACAAGAATTACAGCCAGACGTGGGGAGTACAGAAATCAGCATTTGAATTACACAATAACCTTAGCCATATATGCATGTCCTGACATACATAGTCCTGTGTCCCCACCTTTACCAACTCCCTCAAGAAGGTCACTTAGCCTGGTATCCAGGTTAAACTTTCTCTCCCTTATAAGGTCATATCTGGCAGCACCTGAATTCCTTCTTGTCCAAATGAGACATCCCCAGAGAGCTGGCCCCAGCCAGAGATGTACATTCACCCTGAAAGCTGCTACCCACTTCCATAAGTTTTACGAAGGCCTTATTCCACCCATTAAATGACCGTCTCACTGAAGCTCCCTCCTGAGAGTCTGTTCTCATTGTGCTCAGAGCATCTGAAGTCTTCCCACTCCCAGCCATTCCCTCCTTGGTTCTGATCACAAGCCAATCATGTTGTAATGGGATGGAGGAATGAAAACATATCCTGAACAGCAGCTGTTGGAAGATTGTCAGGATGCAAATGAGGAAGATGAGTGATTCCCCAAACACACACACCACCAGAGGACATTGATCAGCCCCTGACCTTGCCTCCCTGTGATGAAGTTTGGCAGTCTGTTTTTTCCTTCTCTCTCTTCCTTGTGGTTTGTGTTGTCCCAAGGAATCAGATAAAGTGAAGTGCCAATTGACACTCTCTGGCCCAGGTTACTTCTTGGCATAGGTAGAAGTCCTCCAGACCTTTGTTTTGACCCCAACTATCCTTATGAGTGTCAGATACAACAATTATACTTCTCATAAAAATCCAGTGATGCATCAGTGAGGTAAAAACCACTATGGTGGCCACTGGCTTTATGAAATGTGTAGGTAGGCTTGGGTCTAGGACTCTGAGGAACCCCTGGAAGAGCTGCATGGCCCCCCAGGAAACATTTCCCATGGACCTTGGCATTTTCATAATCTCCCTCAATTATGGGAAACTCTTCATGTCATCAAAAGGACTCTCAGACCAGGGTCTAAAGCATCAGTCAAAGCTAATGGCGTGAAAATGACCCAAAGAGATACTACTTCCTTTCGGAAAGAAGTCCTTAAGGTAGTCCAGCAGATGATAGTGGGAGAACCCTAAGACCCTGATATGTAGACTCTCACTATTAAGAGACAGAGGAAGAAAAGCCCCCTTCTGTCCATTTTGTGACCATGCAATGGTCCCACTAAGCTGCAGTCTACCAAGCAGGATTCACTTCTCCACCAGATGACTCTGATGATGATGAATTTCTTAGGACCATCCCATGGCAGACCTAGGAGCCCTAGAAAGGACCATAGAGGACATTCACTAAACAGTTGCTTCTTCAATCTTGACAACGCACTCTGCCCTGTACTCTCCCTTGACTCTGTATGTTGCACTGCCGGAAAGTTCTCTCTCTGCCCTTTCTTCCACTACCCAGGAGCTCTGTAGCCTCTGGGATCCCACCACAGGTTTGGATCTCCAGGCATTTCCAGATAATACATACTCCACCTGGGCTAAGCCTCTAACTTGCAATCCTTAGCAGGCTAGAGAGTTAAAGGAGCTCATGCAGGCAGCAAGGAGGAAGGCATCAACACCCTTGGATTAAATCCTTCCTTTAAAGTCAAACTGCCAAGTTAACCTCACCCCAGGATTGGCAAGATATCTGCCATTCCTCTATACCCATGTACTCTTCCTATAATGGGAGGTTCTCTACAGGGATGAATGCCTCGTATAGGTTGGGCAGAATCAGGGTGGAGGTGATGGGTCTATGCTGAACTTTTCAGACAGAGATTGTGGCCATTTAGGATATTAAGCCAGCATCTGATCGGGCTGCTTCCATTGCCCAGGCCTTTGTTGCAGGGGTAAAAACAGTTCAGGTTTTCTTTTACTGGGACAAAAAGGGACACTGGAAACACAAGTGCCTAAAGGGGCACCCTCCACCAGAAATGCCATCCCCAAAGACAGTCTGTCTCTGGTGCCATTGGGGGTTCTACTGGAGGAGAAATTGATGCTCTCATCATGACAAAGTTAGCAAGCCACTGGAGCCTTTAAACTTAAAATAGGGTGGCCCTTAATCCAGACAGTAAGAGGGAAAATGCTCAGATAGAGGCCTTATCAGTCTCCAGCACCTCAGAAGGCTCCCACCCAAAGATAACCATGAAAATAGAAGACAACTCATTCAAATCCTTCATTGACGTTGGAGCAGATAAAACAATTTTTAAGACAACAAGAGGTCACACATGACTGGGAACTAATTACCTGACCTCAATTTCTAGGCATAGGAGGCTGCTCTCATGGCTCTATACCAAACAACCCTCCAAATGGGAAGTACTTTTATATTCTATGCACATGGTATGTCCTCTTGTGGCCAACATTGCCACCAATCATTATTCCAGATGCTGTGGTAGTTATTCTCACTCATCAGCCAAAAGGAAATTACTATAGGGTAATAGATTATATCTGTAATAATAATTACACTCATAAAAACTTAAAAAACTCTTCCCCAGGATACACTTATTTTAAAGGTGACTCTTAAATACAGCACTCCCTGCCTTGACTGGTTTTCCAACAAGCCTATCTGGGTTGAACAATGGATTCCATGAAGGACGAAACTTGAAGTGTTCACACAGTTAGTTGAAGAAATGAAGCTTCACCATATTTGCCATTCCTGCAGTCCATGGAAATCCTGTGTTCATAATAAAAACTAGCTCAGGAGGACAGAGACTGCTATAAGATTTAAGGGCAATTAATGAAACCATGCAGGCTTGGGGGTCCTGTGCCTACTCTGTTCTATCATTCCCAACAATGCACCTCTCTTAGCAATAGACACCAACGTCTGTTTTTTTCTTTACTCTTCTTCAGGCACAGGATTTCCAATACATTGAGTTCTCAATAACCCCTTTTAACAACTCTGGCCTGTCCTCCCTCAGGGGATGACAAACAGTAGTTGACAGTTCTCCCCCAAGGGATGACAAACAGTCTCACCAACTTCCAGAAGGCAGTTGCCACATCATTAAGGCCCTATTTAGACATACCTATTCACATTTATCATTAGATAATTTCTTGGTGTGGGGAGACTCTTCTAACTCTCGCTCTCTAATTAAGGATCAATCAATGCCTTCTCTATTCTCCATAGGATTTAAAATAGCTCCTCACAAAATACAGATTATTCTGATCATCACATTCTTGGGAAAGGAAATTTCTCTCACCTCAATATACACTCTTAAACCCATCTCTCCTTCCCCTAACCTTGACTCTTACTTTCCTCCAAAGCTTTAGTTTTTAATTTTTAATTTGTTCATTTTACATCCCAGTTGTAGCCCCTTCCCTCACTACCTCCACATCCCACCCTACTTCCCTCCCTCCCTCTCCTTCCCTCCTCTAGTCCTTATAAAGGAGAGACCTTCTCCCCTAACATCTAACCTCAACGTGTCAAGTCTCATATGTACTACCTGTATCCCCTTTCTCTGTGGCCTGGCAAGGCCACCCCGCCAGGGGGTAGTGATCAACATGGGTGGACCAGAGTCCCTGACAGAAATAATCCCTACTCTTCATATCAGGGGACCCACAAGGAGACTGTGCTGCCTATCTACTACATCTGAGCAGAGGGTCTAGGTCCACGTCATACACAGTCCTTAGTGCATCAGTCTCTGTATTGCAGTGCAGTTATTCTGTATTATGTGGCTAATATCTGCTTATGAGTGAGTATATACCATGTGTATCTTTCTGGGTCTGAGTTACATCATTCAGGATGATCTTTTCCAATTCCATCCATTTATCTGAAAATTTCAAGATTTACTTGTTTTTAATAGCTGAGTATTATTTCATTGTGTAAATGTAACACAGGTTGTTTATCCATTCTTTGCTTAAAAATTGGATTTCCCTCCCCTCTAGTACTGTTGGGGACAATAGGCCATATGGTCAATGTTCAGCCATCTTGTCAGAGTCTGCACCTTTACGTCTCTGTTTTTCCCAGAGCTTGCCTTTTACCAGAAACGAGCTGACCCTGTTTTGAGTCAGCAGTTAGACTAAAGGCAGATAGAGATGTAACAACCCTGTTATGGTTTAGCAGTTAAACTAGACAAAGATGGAACCTTAAACCCTGTGTGCCAGGACATTATGACCCTGCCTGGAGTTCCCTATGTTTTGAGAAAAGCCTGCAGTTGGGTTGCTATAGCCATATGCTTCCCTGTCTTCTGACTTATAAAAGCTTCTGCGTGACTAATAGAGTTTGAGAGTTTGATCAATCAGACTTGTTCTCCTTCTTTGTGTCTTGAATTTTCAACAGGTGAACTTCTTCCTGAGTTTTAGTCGAACCCCGCAGCCAGAGTATAGTACTCTACAGCTTCTCTTTGTTCCTCTAAAAGGGTATAAGAATCTCTCCTCTCTGAGGGCTCTCTCTTCTGAGGAAGTTGAGTCTGTAGATGTCATTAATGAAGCCCTAAAAGGTATGGTAGGTATGATGCAATAATGTCTGTACAGCTTTATATTTTTAACTCCTCCCCTACTTCTCATGGGAGCACTGTATCAGCTCCAGGGAGTGCTAGGGTGGCTCAACACCTGCGTGAGCCATGCACCTAGGTTTCTAACTGAGGTTGTTGCACTCAGTGTTTTGAATAGTTATGGCTAGAATAGAACCCTACAAACCTTGGAGAAAAACCCAACATCTTTGTCACCACCCCCTTTTCTATTTCTGATACTCAATGGCTACTCAGAAATCACTTCTGGTTTACAATTAACTGAACTGGATTTCCAGCATAAATTGATAATGCATCAAAAGATAGGTTTCTGTCCTACTTCTATTGTAATGGCTGCCCTAACCCCAGCTCTATGCAAAAAAGTCTGTCACTGAGGTCCCTCCAGTCTTTGCTGATGGAACAAATAGTAGAAGAGAGCCAAAAATATACTAATCCCTGAATGAAGAGCCCCCATTGTTCAATTTAGAGAGTTGTTCCATATTCCCCCCAACATAAGGAACTGTATGCTATGTATTTACTTCTCAAAGAAGTCAACAAGCTCTGCAATCTTTTCTCAGAAAGTATATATGCTGTTAATTTTTTTCTTTATTGTTAAGATCCTTCATCAAACTAGACTCCATTCCACTCTCCACTATGCTCATTTGTGTCTCTACCCTTTTACACTCCCCTCCACATCCATCATGGCAGATCTCACAGTTCCCTGCCAGGTCCAATATCTGAAGGAAATGTCTTCACTGATTAAACCACCTCTATAGGAGTATTCCTAGCCTCCATCTTGCAAGCAGATCAATTCCATTCATGAACACACACTCATATAAAGGGCTTCATGCCCATTTTCCCCATGTCCTTCTTGCTCAAATTCAAAGTATAATAAAAAATGCTCCTCTCTATCATCCCTTATTACTATCCCAGCCTCATAAACTATAGGCACTTGCTCCCTAGGTTCAAATCAAAAGCTCTCCTGCAAATTGATGTCACCCATATTCCCCAATTCATCTACCCAAAAATACATCTTTCTTACTGTTGACACATACTTGCATTTCATATAGGACACAGACCAAATGTGAGAAATGTCAAAAGATTAATTCACCACATGTTCTCAAAGGCATTCCTCAACAGAGAAAAACTAATAATAGCCCTGCTTTTACTACTTTTGCTTACAACGGGAGATTGCCCATCACATAAGTATTCTTTACAATCCCCAGAGCCAAGGAATTATAGAAAGAACACATCTAACTCTAAAAGCCCAAATTGAAATGCAAAGAACCAACTGTTTACCCCTGAAAATACAATTAGCAATGGTCCTGTCCACTGTAAATATATTAAATATTTGCAAAAGCTTCAAACATCATCCTCTCTCCCTTTACTGGCACACAACAGAGTAATTCTTCCCCTCCTGGTAAGATCACTTAGACTGAAATGGAGAGGGCTTGACCATCTACTCACAATGGAAAAGTGTTTTGCTTCTCTCTTTCCACAGAACCTACCCAGGCAGATTTGGGTCCCAGGCAGAACTGTCTAATATTACCACACCAACCAAGTGTCCCTGACCCGCGGGTTCAGTTATTCGTGGAGTGGCGAGGAGGGTTGCGACCTGTGAATAAAGAATTGGGCGAGAGAGAGACAGGGGCCCAGGAAAACGTTGCTTGTCAAGGGCCATTTATTGTAAGGGGGTATCCAAATTTAAAATAAGCTTCTGGGAGGGTGGGGGGTAGGAAGGAATGCAGTGGAAAGTTACAAAATCTTCTGGGCCAGGCCCAAGGGCAGCAGGTGTGGAGTGGGGCGATTATTCAGAAGTCGCGATACACCGAATGTTCTCTTTCTCAAGGTCAGGCTGGATCTTTTGTGGTTGCCAGGCAGAATAATTATCTCAAGTATGCAGACAGCTGTGGCTTTCAGCCAGCAGGGCCTCTCAGCCACTGGGGCAGGTCAGGCAAGGTCCTATGGCTCCTGACAACCAAGAGGGTGGCAGGGCTCTTGCTGACAGGCCAAAGACGGAAGATCGGAAGTAGATATCACTCTCAACAGGACCAGATCTCCTGAAAGGACATCCATGACTTGGTGGCTGATTCCTTATGTTCCCCTCAAAGGCCTCTTTCTCCTCTATTCTTATATCTGTCTTTGTTATTTTCCATTCTACCTTTGCTACCACTTAACCTCTCCTTAATTCTCCAGATATTCCCCACTGAGGTAGGTTTTAGAGACACCTATTATAGACACAACAAAGTTACAGGACCAGGGAATTGCTCTCCAAAAGGGTGTCAGGAGCCTTTGAGAATCTCAATATAGACTCTCTTGGCCATGATCATGCCTTTGCCTGCCTCCCATATCTGAGGTCCCATCTGAGACCTCAACATCTATGGGGACTACTGTTATTGGAGTTGAAGAATACAAATGGCAGGATCTGATATACTCAAAGCAAATATCAAACTCCAGACATTTATATCTGAGACCGCTGGAATAAATGTAGTTTGGAAGTTGTTGGCAAGTTTTGCTTAATACCCTGCCACTGACTTTCACAATTTCATCTTTGCCTTACATGGCCCTCTTCCAAGTCCCATCTTGCATGCTTCTATAACATTATTGTCACCAAGTCAATATGTGAACACCTCCCCTGGCAACACACACCACTGTTTGACATACCAGTAATGAGTACCCCACATATTTACCTCTACAAATCTACAGAAATCACTCGGCAGCTAGGAGGAGGCCAGAGAAATAAAGAGATCTTCATGCCCCTACTTGTTGGCTTTAGCCTGACTATATCAGTGGGAGCAACTGGATGCCGGGAAGGTCCTGGTATAGACACAAGACCTGGCTGATGACTTCCAGGACAGGCTGGACCAAGTCATGGCCTTCACCTGGACAGCCTTGAGTCCCTCTAGCCACAGATAATCTCTCTCATGGGGATTACCTTACAAAACAGGAGAGTACTGGACCTGCTGACAGCTGAGCTGGCACAGACTTGTGTTGTACTGGAGAGAAATGTTGTTTCTATGTTGATGAGTCTGGGTTGGTTGAACAGAACATGCGGGTACTTAAGGATCTCCAGAGAGTCGTCTGAACCTGTTATTCCTGCAGTACCTCCATACCATGATACTCAACCCCCTTGTAGCTTTTCTTTCTCCTCCCTTTGGTCTAATGCTGACCATTGGGACCTTCATCCTTCTGGCCCTCCATTTTATCCAATATCTAAAACAACAAGTAAACAACATTGCCAAATCATTACCAACCATGTTCTGGTTCAACACAAAACCATTCCCAATCTAGAGGCTGATGACAAAGATGGAACCTCATCTTTATAAAACAAACAAGGGGAGCTGTAGGACCAGGAAGCAATGGGATTTGGGGACACCAGCCCTGAGCAAGTGGGTTTGATGTGTGTCCAATCCCTAGAAATCTAATCCTGAGATCAGTAGGAGTAGGATTGTCCCGAGTCCCTTGGCTCTTGTGTCTTGATGCAAGGAGCCATGTATAACAATCTTTTCTTAATTCTTTCAGGATTTGATACAATGTATTTCTACTCCTCTCATAACCACTATCTTTACTCTTTAATTAATTCCCACCAAACTTATTGTTTCTTTTAAATTTTACTTTTGAAAACACAAAGTTATTATAGTTTCTCTTTTGTGAATTTTTATTTTAATTTCAAAATATAATCTGAAATCAATATATTATATCAATATATTATCTTTTCTATGTTGATACTTTACAAACCATTGTCTTAATTTGGAGATAAAATGGATATACTTTTTCCCTGTAAGCAAGCTGAATAAATGAGGAAATACTCAATCAGCTTGTAAAAACAAGTAACAAGATATTGCTTCTTGCTTTGTTTTCTTTTTTATGTTTTGTTGTTGTTGTTGTTGTTGTTGTTGTTGTTGTTGTTGTTTCAAGACAGGTTTCTCTTGTAGTCCTGGCTGTTCTGGACTTGCTTGGTAGACCAGTTTGGCCTTGAAATCACAAAGATCTGCCTGCCTCTGCCTCCCTGAGTCCTGGGATTACAGGCATGTGCCACCATGTACAGTCTTATGGAAAAGGTAGGTTTAAACACAAATTTGACTTAGCCTTCCTACATATTGTATCATCGCATGGAGAAGGTAGGTAAAGTTATATGGGTAAGATGACAATTTGAGATGAATAAGTAAACACAGTACAATATTGAAGAAAATGTAAGCTGAGACCTAAATTTGCCATTTTTCACTCTCAAAATATATCAAATTTATAAAAGTATATTTTTTCTCATACTAACAAGCTTCTATGTAATATTTAATAAACCACAGTGCAACTGAAGCAAGCTAGAAAAATAAAGCATGAAGTTTATTCTGCCCTCATAATTAAAAGGGTAACTACTAATTACTTCACAAAGAACTTAATATACCTTAAAATAAGACCACTCTTTCATAGTCCATATGCTCATTCAGTTCTCATACCATTCAATACCAAAAGACTCATTTATTCTTTACTTAAAACTTTCCAAAGAAGTTACAAGGATTATGGTCTTTGCTTTCTGAAGTAAATCTGATGATGATTCATTACCCTTCAAATTAATTTTCCCATAGTCATTTATCGTCATCAAGTTTCCGTCACATTACAGGTTAATTATATCATGCCAGTTGCTGTATCTTCCTTAGATTGACATTTCAATGTCAGAAAAGTCATATTTTCTTGCCACAGATATTTTAAATAGTACCATTCTTCTTCTTATTATTATTATTATTCTTATTATTCTTATTATTCTTATTATTCTTATTCTTATTCTTATTATTATTATTATTATTATTATTATTATTATTATTATTAATTCACATTACATCCCAATTGTATTCCCCACACTCTTAACTCCCTGTTCCCACCCTCCCTTTCTTTTCTATTTAATTCCCCTCCCCATGACCTCTTACAAGTGGAGCCCTCTGTGCTCACCATCTGACCACCGCCTATCCTGTCTCATCTGAATAGCCTGCATCTCCTTCCTCTGTGTTTTGTCCAGACCTCTCCTCTAAGGGGCAGGGATCAAATCAAGGGCTTCAGACTTCTGGTCAAAGGCTGTCTCTGGCTTCCCCACCTCCACTGTGGAGAATGAACTGTCCATTGGCTACATCTGATCAGGGTGTCTAGGTCTGCTGCTCACCATGTCCTTTGCTGCTGCATCAGTTTGTGCAGGTCCTCTCGGTCGAGATTGAGTATTATTACTAATATACAAAACTTGAGTTTGACTTGTATATGTGTGTTGAGAAATAACTTTATTTTACTAAAAATTAATGTTAATTTTGGTTTCATATATTCTGTTAAGTCCCAGGTAAAATTCACCCTCATTGTCGAGCTTACTTTTAATAGGATTGTTTTTGATGAATTTGATATTCCTTTTCATGTTAAGACTGCCAGATGTGCGTTCCCCCTCTGTAATGCATGATTTAGAAAGAAGAAAACTGATAATCATCTTTGTTGGCTGACTTATTACCTATTTACCCTGAATACTCAAGTTCAATTCCAAGCAAACATATCAGAAAAGCTCAAAACTTCCTTTTACTCTTGCTCTGTAGGACATAACTTTCTCCATTGGCAATCATTGGCAGCTGTATTTACATTCCTACACTAGCACATAGGTGCTAATGGGTACACCTACTAAAAATAAATTAAAAATTCCCTCTTATTGAAGACAGATATTTTTTCTCACAAAATAAATCCTGATTATGGTTTGCTTCACTCTAATCCCCTTAGTTCCTTCCCACAATTCTTCCCATCAGTATCTTCCTCTTTGCTGTCTTTAATTAGAAAAAACAGAATTCTAAAAGATAAAAGTAAAACAAAATATATTAAGACAAAACAAAAATTATCACAATGGATTTTGTTGCTGTTAGTTTAATAGTTTGGGGTAATAAATGTTTAATATTAGGCTTATAATTATTATAGCAGTAATATCTAATCTGCTATCATAATAAAAAAGACACAGACTCATGTGTTTTATAAGCCTTATTATACCTGTGGCTTGGCAGATATTAACCCCCAAACTTTCTTCCAATATCTCTCAATCTCCATCCCATGCCAACTGTTTCTAGTAATTTCCATTTGGGATACCTCCCATCCATAATTCCAAAAGTTTTGCTAAGGTTGTTCATCTGGGCCATTTCTTTTATGTGGAAGTTCAGAGTTCATGCTCTGGGACCATACTACGCTCTTTTCTAAACCATGACGATTCTTCTTCCTCTTCCTCCTCCAGAACCTTTTTGCTTCTCCTTCTGAATTATATTTTCTGTCTCAAAAGCTCAAGAACTTTCAGCCTACCTACCTTCCTCTGGCCCTGCCCAGGTATGGGCTTTCTTTATTAGTCAAACAGGGAGGCGAGGTTAAAGACCAATACTTGAGAAAATATGACAGTCTGCAAAAAAGAATCTTAGGGAGCAAGCAATTAACAAAAGCAAAACCCCAGACCATATTTAAACAAGATTTTCACAAAACAGAGGGAAAGAGACCAAAAGAAGAAACAAGAAACAGAAACTCATTTTCACACTCAGGATTCCCATAAAAAAACAAAAAAACTGGAAGCCATAATATATCTGCAAAGGGATTGTAAGGTAAAAATAGAGAAGAAAAAATAAAATAAAATAAATAACTAAAAATAAGATAATTTTTTTTACTAAAATTGTGTCATATATTCTGTGGACATGTCAGAATACATATTTCTGAAGCTGGTTATTTCTTTATAAAATAATTTTTAAAGAAGGAAAAAGAAAAATCCTTAAAAGTACATTATGAGATGAGGATCCTCCAATCAAAAAGTTGAATTCATTTTCTGATGGCTGTCTACAGCAGGTCATGTAGCCTACTCTTAAGATTAGTTTTTGATGATGAGCACCAAAGAACCTCCTTATGGAGATGGCTTCAAATGTAGCAAACAAGCCACTGGTCAAAATGTCCTCATTTCTGCCACAGACAGAAGTCTGCCTAAAAACGGGCAAGCTTGGATGCAGGCAGAGTCAATGACCAAACTACAGCAAAGCAGGGTAAGCAAGTCTTCAATACTTTCTGCCTCACAAATATATCTGTTAGACATATTGGGCAGAAGACTGAAGATAATATTCCAACATTATAGAGAATTTTGCGTGACTGTTCAGGGAACAAACTGTCATGTTCTCATTTTGAAAGCTACTAATGTGCATTCCCTGTATACTCAGGAATTTAATTTTATTTCTTCTCAAGACCTTGATGGGGTTGAAGACCAGATAGTTTAGTTTTACAGTTAAGCTTACTTATTTAGGAGTTATGATATTTTAGGTCTAGACAGATGTTTTAAGTTGATAATGATGAATATGGTAGATATTGATTTACATTCAGAATTTTAGAAGCACCAGGATAGAAATGATATTTTCTTCAAGGCTGCCAAATACAAATAGGCAAAACACTAAGAATGTAACATTTATATAATTTCTGATTGTTTCTTGGTTTTTCTTGCTATGGGTAGTTGATATATATATATATATATATATATATATATATATATATATATATATATATATATATATCTATATATATATATATCATGTATGTGTGTGCCCTTCAACTCCTCTAGTCATTATACTCTTTTGGCTCCTCTTCCTTGGGTTCCCTGATCCCTGATGTAATGAATTTGATGTAGACATCTTTTTCTAGGCTGAGTGTTCCAAGGCCTCTGACTGTTTTTGTAATAATCTCTGTATTTGTTTCCATCTGCTGCAAGAGGAAGCTCTCTTCTAATGGCTGAGCAAGGGTCTGAAATATGAGCATAACAGATAGTCATTAGGAATTATTTTATTGTTACTTAAAAAATTAACAGTAGTATTGGTTTTATTCAAGGTCCCTGTGCTGTCTATTCTTAGGTTCTTGGTCATCCAATCATTGTTGAGTATGGGTTACATCTTGTGGAATGGCATGTACCTTAAGTCAAATCAGATATTGGTTGGGTTTTTCTCACAAATTTGTGGCACCATTACACTAGCGTATCTTGCATGCAGGACACTATTATAGATCAAAGGATTTGTGCCAGGGCTGCGTTTACATTTTTCCTTTGGTATCATGGAGAGTAACTTCCTGAACCAAAGCCATTAGAAAATAGGGATGCAGGCCCCATGTAGGAGCCAACTAGACTTCTCTATGTAAAATGAAAGCTGTAGGTTTTGACTTTGGAAATGGGGCCTTTCCATAATTAGTGGAAAACAACATATAATCTTGGCAACAGCCTGGGATGTTTAATGGTTCCTATAGGACCCCTTTAGCCAACAACTCAATTGGATATAACAACATTCCAATAAATACTGGAACCATCTATTTTGTGACTAGAAGAGGTCATTTGGGGCCATGCATCCTCCATTATTGACTACTTTATTTAGATCTCCTTGGTTCTACAGATTATTGTGAGTTATCGTTGCCTTAACAGTTCATTCCCACAAATAAGAGAATGCATACCAAGTTTGTCTTTCTGTAATTTTGGTTACCCCATACAGTATGGATTTTTTTCTAGTCCTACATTTACTTGTGAATTTCATGTTTACATTTTACTTAATAGCAGAACAATTCCCTGTGGTGTAAATGTGAGACAGTTTCTTTACCTGTTCTTCTGTTGAGCGAGGTCTAGGTTATTTTCAGTTACTAGCTGTCATAAATGGAGCAACAATGAATGTGGTTGAGCAAGTATCTCTGTGGTAGGATGAAGTGTCCTTTGGGTATATGGTCAGGAGTGCTATAGCTGGATTTTCAGGTAAATCAATTTCACCTTCCTGAGGAGTCACAACACTGATTTCCATAGTGGCTATACAACAATAGGAGTGTTCCCCTTGCTCAATATCCTCACTAGTAGGAGCTATTTTGTTTTAAATTGATCTTCACAATTAAGATGGCTGTAAGGTGAAATCTGAAAGTAGTTTCGATATGCATTACCACAAAGACTAAGGATATTGAACATTGTTTATTTACTAGCAAATTGAGATTCCTATACTGAGAATTCTTGTATTAAGAGGTTTAGTTCTTTACCCTGTTTTAACTGTATTAGTTGTTTTAATTTGATACCTATTTTTGAGATCTTTCCATATTTTAGATGTTAGTTCTCTATTGGATGAATAGTTGACAAAAACCTTTTCCCGTGTGCTGTGGGCTGCTGCGTTGTTCAAATGACAGTATCTTTTAGTGTGGAGAAGCTTTTCAGTTTCATTTTTACTATGTTATTAATGATTAATGAACATGGGACATCTTTCAATCTTCTACTATCTTCTTGATATGATACCAATCTTCTTGGTATCTTCAAAGACATAAAGTTTTCATCATACAAGTCTTCAACTTGCTTGATTATAATTACCACAAGATTATTTTGTATTATTTGAAGCTAATATGAAAGGTGTTATTTCTTTGATTTTTTTCTCAGTCTATTTGTTTGTCATTTTTATATTGGAGAACTGCTTATTTTTGTGAGTTAATTTGACAATTCAGCTACTTTGCTGAAAATGTTTATAAGTTGTAGGTATTCATCAGTGAAATGTTTTTTGGTTTTGTTTTTTAAGACATAGTTTCTCTGTGTGTAGCCTTGGCCATACTAAAACTCACTCTGTAGACCAGACTGGTCTCAAACTCACAAAGATATGCCTGCCTCTATGTCCTGAGTGCTAGGATTAAAGGCATGTGCCACCACCACTCAGCTACAAATGTGATAATTATAAAGGTATTATGTGTATTATTCTTTAGATTGCTGGCCAGCAAGATTTTAGGTTATTTATTTATACTGCATATCATCTACAAGTAAAGATGCTTTGACTACATCGTCTACAATTTGTATGTTCTTGTTCTCCTTCTGTTACCTTAATAGTCTAGCTAATACTTCAAGTGCTACATTAAATAGGAAAGGAGATAGTGGACAATCTAGTCTAGGTTTTTATGTTAATGCAACTGCTCTGAGTTTTTCTTCACTAAAGTTGATGTTGGCTATGGAATTGCTGTAAACTCTCATTGTTATGTTGAGATATGTCCCTTGCATTTCTAATCTCTCCAGGATTTTTATCAAGAAGGAGTATTATAACTTGTCCAAGGCCTTTTATATATCTACATAAAGGATCATGTGTTCTTTGTCTTTCAGTCTGTATATACGATGGGTTATATTTATTATTTTACCTATGTTGAACCATCCCTCTATTTCTGGGGTTATGATGGATTCTCTTTTTTATGTTTTGGATTCAGTTTGCACCAATATTATTGAGAATATTGCATCTGTGTTCATAATGGAAATGGGTCTATAGTTCTCTTTTTGTGATGGTTCTTTATGTGCTTAGGGAAACTATGTGCTTATGATTCTCTGCATTTCTTTGGCTTCTGTTTTTATGTTCTTTTGTTTTGTAATTTAGTTAATTTGGATAGTCTGTCTTTACCTTTTAGTTAATTTGAGTAACATTTTGTTTATTGAATTGACATTCGTAACAGCTAACTCTTTGGTTCTTTGTACTGTTTGTGTTTATGTACTTATTTTGCTTCTATTTTATTTATTTTAGGCATCAGTTAGGTTATTTCTGGCATCTACTCTTTTTTGGTTTCTTCTATTTACTCTAGCACTTTCAGGTGTGTTGCTAAGTTACTAATATGAGATATCTCCATTTTTTTTTTCTGCAGTAACTTAATGCCATGAACTTGCCTCCTAGCCTACCCATCATTATGTGTCCTAAGTGTGGCTATGGTGTATCTTAATTTACATTCAATTTTAGAAAGTCTTAATTTCTTTCTTAATTGTAGTCTTGTCTAACTTAGTTTTATTTAAGAGTGACTTTTCATGTGTTATTTATTTATTTTAATTGAAAAATAAAATCATTCATATTACATCTCAATTGCTATCCCATCCCGTGTATCCTCCCATTCCTCTCTCCCTCCCACTTTCACCCCACTCCCCTTCCCTATGACTGTGAATGAGGGGGACCTCCTCCCCTCTGGTTTTCATATGTTTGTAAGTTCATTTCGTGAGCTTTCATTCATTTTCTTCTACTGTTCATGTTTTCATAGATTATTAAAAACACATTTATTTGTTTCCTCTTTAAGGACTTCCAGTATAGTCAAAAGGCTGTATTGAGGTATTCATCATTTGCTTCAGCTTGTTGCAATACTCAGAGCTTCTTATGCTAAGGTTGCGATATTCTAGTGGACACGTACTGTCCGGGTTGTTATTGACTTTGTTTTTATAAGGGCATCCAGGAATCTGGGTTTGGTGATTGTAACTTTGCTTCCTGATACCTAGTCTTTTCATTGTTGGTTGGGCATTTTATTCCTTTGATTCTCTTACCTCTACAGTTTTTATGGGAATGTGGTAGTGGTGTGGAAACATTTGGAGATCCTGATAGATATGGCCACTAGGATTCCAGGTAATATGTGTTTGGTAGAGGTGGCACTTAAGGCTCTGGGCACGTTGAGGAGTCCACAATAATGAGAAAATTAACATGTTCTGCCAGGATCTGCTTACTCCATTGATAATGGCACACAGACTAAGTTAAGGCCACAAATGGTAATCTGTTTTAGAGAGGGAAATGAGATTGGGGATTGGATGAGGAAAAGGGAATAAAGAGTAAAGATATGAAGCTTGTCAATCTGCCTCTTTTGTCAGTGTGGCTGTTGAGTTTACAGGGATACATGTTAGAATTGAAGACTGGACTATGAACAAGATTAAAAAGAATGTGTAGAGAAGAAGTTCTTCCTGATCTATTGGAGACTGGGACAGAGACGGAATAAGATGCAGCTGGTGGCTTTCTAAAAAGATGGAATTTAAACTTAGGGATTAAATTGGGAGGAAAATAGCTGGGTCTTGAGGAAACCCTATTCCCAATTTTCTGAAAAAGCACAAGATTGATTTTCAAAGTGGTTGAACAAGTTTGCACTCCCACCAACAATGAAGGAGTTTCTGCTTTCTCTACATCCTTGCCAACATGTGCTGTCATTTGAGTTTTTGATCTTAGCCATTCTCTTGGGTATAAGATGGAATCTCACAGTTGTTTTGATTTGCATTTCTCTCATGACTAAGGATGTTGAGTATTTCTTTAAGTGTTTTTCAGCCATTCAATGTTCCTCTGTTGAGAATTCTCTTTAATTCTGAGCCTCATTTCTTAATTTGGTTATTTGCTTTGGTAGAATTTAATTTCTTTAGCTCTTTGTATATTTTGGATTTTACACCTTTGTCAGATATAGGGTTGGTGAAGATCTTATCCTAGCCTGTAGGCTGCTGCTTTGTTCTGTTGACAGTATATTCTGTCCTACAGAAGCTTCTCAGCCTCATGAGGTCCCATTTATTAATTATTGACCTTAAGGCCTGGGCAGTTGATTTCCTGTGCCAATGAATTCCAGGCTATTCCTCACATTTTCATCTAATAGATTCACTGTGTCTGGTTTTATGTTGAGGTCTTTATCCACTTGGACTTAAATTTTGTGCATGGTGATAAATATGAATCTACTTGCATCTTTCTACATGTAGACATCCAGTTAGATCTGCAACATTTGTTGAAGATGCTAGACTTTTTCCATTGTAGATATTAGGATTTTTTGTCAAAAATCAAGTGTACAAATGTGTGTGGATTTATTTCTGTGTCTTCAATTCAATTCCAATGGTCAACCAGCCTGTTCCTATGCCAGTAACATGCTGTTTTAATTACTGTTGCTCTGTAGTACAGCTTGAGATCAGGAATGGAGATTCCTCCAGAGGATCTTTTATTGTACAGGATTGCTTTAGCTATTCTGGGTCTTATATTTTTCCATATGAAATTGAGAGTTGGTCATTCAATGTCTTTAAACAATTGTGCAGGTATTTTGATAGGGATTGCATTGAATCTATAAATTGCCTTTGGTAAGATGACCATTTTTACTATGTTAAATCTCCCAATCCATGTAAATGGGAGATCTTTCCATCTTCTGATGTCTTCTTCAACCTCCTTTTTCAGAGATTTGAAGTCCTTTTCAAACAAATCATTCACTTGCTTTGTTAGAGTTATCGCTAGATACCTTTATTGCTTTTGGCTATCACGAAGGGTGTAGTTTCCCTAATTTCTTTCTCAGCACGTTTCTTGTTTGTATACAGGAAGGCCACTGATTTTCTTTTTTTGAGTTAATTTTGTATCTAGCCACTTTGCTGAAGGTGTTTATCAGTTGGAGGAGTTTTCCAGGGGAATTTGGGGGGAACTTATGTACAGTATCATATCATCTGCCAGTAGGGATAATTTTACTTCCTCATTTCCCATTTGTATTCTTTTGATCTCCTTTTGTTGTCTTATTGCTCTCACTAGAACTTCAAGAACTATATTGAAGAGATATGGAAAAAGTAGACAGCCTTGTCTGGTCCATGATTTTAGAGGAATATCCATGAGTTTCTCTCATTTCATTTGATGTTGGCTATTGGCTTGCTGCATATAGACTTTATTATTTTTAGGTATGTGTCTTGTATCCCTAGTCTTTCCAAAACTTTAAATATGAATGGATGTTGGACTTTGTCGATTGCTTTCTTGGCTTCTAAGGAGATGATCATGTGGTTTTCTTTCTTTCAATTTTTTTACATAATGGATTACGTTGATGGATTTCCATATATTGAACCATCCCTGCACGCCTGGAATGAAGCTTACTTGGTCATGATGAATGATATCTTTGATGTGTTCTTAGATTAGCTTTGCAAGTATTTTACTGAGTATTTTTGCATGAATGTTCAAAAGAGAAATTGGTGTGAAATTCTCTTTCTTTGTTGGGTCTTTGTGAGGTTTAGGTATCAAAGTAACTGTGATCTCATAAAAGGAGTTTGGTAAAGCTCCATTTCTGTTCTGTGGAGTGGCTTGAAGAGTATCAATATTAGCTCTACTTTGAAGGTCTAATAGAATTCTGCGCAGCAACCATCTGGCTATGAGCTATTTTTAGTTGGGAGACTATTAATAACCACTTCTATTTATGAAGGAGAAATAGGACTATTTAATTTGTTTATCTGATCTTGATTCAACTTTGGTAAATGAAACAATCAAGAAAGTTGTCCATTTCCCTTAGATTTTCAAATTTTCTGGTGTACAAGCCTTTTAAGTAGGGCCTTATGATTCTTTGTATTTCTTCAGTGTCTGCTGTTCTGGCTCCCTTTACATTTCTGATTTTGTTGATTTGGATTTTGACTCTCTGCCCGTTGGTTAGTTTGGCTAATGGGTTATCTATCATGTTGTTTTTCTCAAAGACCCAGCTCCTGGTTTTGCTGATTCTTTGAATGTTCTCTTTGTTTCTAAATTATTAATTTTAGCTCTGAGTTTGGTTGTTTCCAGCCATCTACCCCTTTTGGGTGTTTCAGCTCCTTTTTTTCCTAAGACTTCCAGATGTGTCATTAAGTTGCCTATATAAGATGCTTCCAGTTTCTTTATGAAGGCACTTAGTGCTATGAATTTTCCTCTTAGCACTCCCTTTACTGTGTACCATAAATTTGGGTATATTGTTCCTTCATTTTCATTGAATTTTAAGAAGTCCTTATTTCCTTTCTTATTTCTTCCCTGACTCAGTTGTCATTAAGTAAAGATTGGTTTAGTTTCCATGTGTGTGTAGGCCATTTGTTATTTCTGTTGTTGTCAAAGTCCAGCTTTAGTCCATGGTGATCTGATAGTATACAAAGTATTATTTCAATCTTTTTGTCTCTATTGAAGCTTGTTTGTGAAGCTTGTTGTTGGGGAAGATTCCATGACTTGCTGAGAAGGTATAACTTTTTGTATTTGGGTGAGAAGTTCTGTAGATATCTGTTAGATCCATTTGATTCATGACATTGGTTAATGTCCTTGTTTCTTGATTGAATTTCTGTTTTGTTGACCTATCCTTTTGTGACAGCAGGGTGTTGAAATCTCCTACTATCAATGTGTGTGGGTTGATGTGTGGAGTAATCTTTCTTAATATTTTTTTTTTTTTACAAATGTGGGTGGCCTTGTATTGGGAGTGCAGATGTTCAGAATTGTGATGTCATCTTACTTGATTTTACTTGTGATGAGTATGAAGTGTCCTACCTCATCTCTTCTGATTAATTTTGACTTAAAATCTATTCTATTAGATACTAAAATGGATACACCAGCTTGCTTCCTGTGTCCATTTGCTTGTAATACCTTTTTTCCAGCCTTTCACCCTGAGGTAATGTCTAATCTTGTGGCTGAGATGTGTTTCTTGAATGCAGAAGAATGTTGGGTCTTGTTTATGCATCCATTTAGTTAGTCTGTGTTTTTTTATTGGAGAACTGAGACCATTAATGTTGAGAGATATTAATGACTAATGACTGTTAAGTCCCTTGACTTTGATGTTGGTTTCAGTAGAGTGTTTGTGTGGTTATATTTTTGTAATGGTGTAGTTATCTGTTTGGCATCGAATTTTGGTTGTAGTTTATCAACTTTGGGTTGTAGTCTTCCTTCTAGTAACTTCTGTAAGGCCAGACTTGTGGATTGTACTGTTTGAATTTATTTTTATCATGGAATATCTTATTTTCTCCATCAATGGCTATTGAAAGTTTCAATGCACAGAGTAGTCTTGCCTGCCATCTGAGGTCTCTTAGGGCTTACAGGACCTCTGTCCAGGCTATTCTGGCTTTTAGGATCTCTGCTGAGAAGTCAGGTGTAATTCTGATAGGTTTGCCATTATATGTTATTTGTCCTCTTTCCCTTTCTACTTTTAATATTTTTCCTTTGTTCTGTATATTTTATGTTTTGATTATTATGTGGCTAGAGGATTTTCCTTTCTGGACTATTCTATTTGGTGTTCTGTAGGCCTCTTGTATGTTTATTTGCATTTCCTTCCTCTTGTTGGGGAAAATATCTTCTATTATTTGTTGAAGATATTTTCTGGGCCTTAGAGCCGGATGTCTTCTCTTTCCTCACTTACTATTATCCTCAGATTTCATCTTTTCATGGTGTCCTTGAATATCTTGGATATTTTGTGTCAGAAATTTTTCATATTTAGCATTTTCTGTGATGTTTGCTTCAAGTTCTACGATTGTATCGTCTAGTCCTGAGATTCATTCCTCCATCTCTTTTATTTGCTTGCTTCTCTAAGCTCTATTGTTCCTGACATTCTTCTGTCTGTCCTTTTATCATTGTTTCCATTTTCATCTTCAGATATTGAACTGTTTTCTTTATTTCCTTCATCTGATTGCTTGTATTTTCCTGAATTTCTTCCAGTCTCTATCAAGCTTCAGCTCTTGAACTGTTTTATTGATTTCTTTTATATGATAGTTTGTCTTTTAGTAAATTTCTTCCAGTGCCTCTATATAGGCCTCTTTGATGTCTTCAATCTGTTTGGCTGCACCTTTATGCATTTGTTTACAGATTTTATTCATTTCCTCCATTATCATCTTCATTGCTATGGATTTTCAGTCATATTCTTGTGTTTCAATTGTATTTGAGTTCTCAGAGTCGATTTCTTTGGGATAGTTGGCATCTGCAGATGCCATATTGTTTTGGTTCTTCTTGTTTATTTATTTTTTATGCTGATCTCTAGTCATCTTACTGTCTCTGATGTTGGAACCCTGATATACGTTTCAATACCCCCATGGGCCAATGGGCCCACAGATTGATCAGAGAGGGAGACAGGGCACTGGGAAGGCGAGCAAGAAAGGTCAGCACTGGGCTTTGGTTTTGTGCCTGTGTGGTCTTCCACCCCTGAGGATTTCTCTGCACTTGGGTGTTAGTCTGAGGACAGAACCACCCATTTTCCTGCATTTATTTCTGGACTGTCCGCTCCAGGCTGGAGTTACACCACCCACAGTTCAGTCTCAGATAACAAGCTCTCCGAAACTGGTCCAGACACTGGGGAGTGTTCACCTTTCTTCCTTGTTCTTATATAGGTCAACCCAAGTGTGCAGCTTTAGAGCTGTGACTGGAAGGTGAGTCCACAACTTCCTGGGTCGTGTGTGAGCCTGAGTCCCTCAGTGGATCACTGGGCTTTGATTTTGTGGTTGTGTGGTTGCCTTCTACTGGGTCTTTCTCAAGACTTGTGGATTGGTCTGAGGATAGAACCTCCCATTTTTCTTTGTTTTCCTCTGGGACAGCAGATACAGGCTGCTGGGGCCAGTAGCTAGGTTCCTGCCTGGTCTTGTTCAGAGTGAGTGCAGTTGTGGTTGGATAATGTGTCCACAGTCACCGGGGCCTCTGTGTGGCACCTGGGGCTTTCTGTGAACTGGCATGGGGCAGGTCAGGGTCTGCGGACAGATCCATCCATTCTCTGGGATTTCCCTAGGCCAGGAGCTCCAGGCTACTTCATTGCCTGGAGTTTAGTCCCATATATAAGTTCCTGCAATAGGGTACAGCTGTAATTCGCATTTTACAATTGGGTTCCAGTCCAGAATCTGGCGACTTGGCTCCTGTCTTCTGCAAGTACTTGCATGATTAGAGGCCAGACCCGCCTGTGGTCTGCACTGTGGACCCCTCTTACCTACCCATCTCCAGGTCTTGTGGTCTATGGCTTCTAGTACGTTCTCCTTCCTATAGATCAGATACAGTGCATGGTCAGTGCTGCTGTATTGAAAAATCCCCAAGGTTGGGGCTTGAGACTTAGAGTTGGATTTTTAGGAGAGGACAGATATATGAAGGTCACCAGTTAGTCTACCTGATTCCATTGTCTGTGTAGCAGTAGTTATCGTAGAGAACTCCTTTTTGTGTGGGAATATGAGATAATGGAGTGAGTAAAGGGATGGAAGGTTGGAGAGGAAGATTTATATGATCTTTTGAGATGTGGGTAAGAGATAAAGCAGAGACTTTAGAAATTTTCTTCCACAGAATTGGAAATGAGCCTATCACTGGAATTGGAGGAGAGAAGGTGGAGGTGAAAATCTATTGTTTAAACTATTGCAACCTGTTCAGAGTGGCCTTTGGTTTTCTTTTGGAATGCCTACCGGATTAGGGGTAAAATATTTATATTCTTTAAAACCACCCTCCTTTTTTATAATCCAGAAGAAAGAAAGAAGGAAAGAAAGAAAGAAAGAGCTGGGCATGGTGGCGCACGCCTTTAATCCCAGCACTCGGGAGGCAGAGGCAGGCGGATCGCTGTGAGTTCGAGGCCAACCTGGTCTACAAAGTGAGTCCAGGATGGCCAAGGCTACACAGAGAAACCCATCTCGAAAAACAAAAAAAACAAAAACAAAACAAAACAAAACAAAAAAAAAAAAACAAACAAAAAAAAAAAAAAACAAAAAAAAAAAAAAAAAAAAAAAAAAAAAAAAAAAAAAAAAAAGAAAAAGAAAAAAGAAAGAAAGAAAGAAAGAAAGAAAGAAAGAAAGAAAGGGCTCAGATTGTGAATCCATGCTGAGGATTTAACATGAAACATAAGAATATCACTTCAGCAAGGGAAATCAGAAACTAAGGATGGAGCTAGTTGGAATCACTGCATAGAATTCATCCAATAAGAAAAATAAAAGACATAGGAAACTCTATCTCTAACATTGTAGTGATCAACTTCTTTGGTTGCTGGTATCCTTTTAGATTTTCATCACAAACAGACTTCTAGTTTGAATGAAAATATAGCACCAGCCAAAATGCAACAATGGGCTAAATTGTGGTTTTGCACAGTATTCATGTTGTTTCCCTAATCATTATGATTACTAAATTTGCAAACAGAACCCTGAGTAGATAATGAAAATTATGTGAGATAACAAGTGTAGAGCCTCAATCCTACATGACTTGAGTACTTATAAGAGAAAATAATAGCAAACATATTTATTTCTGCTTCCTTTTGTATGTAGAGAAAACTTGATGTGATGAATAAGCAAGCAATTTGACAAGTAGGAAAAAGAGTTACCTTGGAAACCATTCCTAAATGCACTTTGACAATGAACTTCCAATCCTAAAAGTCTTTGAAAGGAGACTTCTATTGTTAATCCACCAAATGTGTTCTATTCTATTTTGCTGTTGTACTTATTATATTACTAATATATAATTTTATCCAGTATAGTTATAAAACAAAGTGAATACTTAATACATGTATTTTAATAGCTAATAAAATGAAATTAGTAAATTATAAATCCTACTAAATATCACAAAATTTGATTGATTTTCTTCAAGTAACCCAGAAGAAAATTTATAGTCAGGATTGATCATCTTCTTGTTCTCCTGTTGAAAATTTTTATATTTTACTGTTTAGTCAAGTAAAATCTTATTGCAAGTATCTCTTTAAATACCAGGGATGTCAGAATAAGGATTCACATTCGGAAGATGGAAGTCTGATTTAACATGACTCAGTGGTTGGCGTTGGTTCAAACTTTTAGAGTCTGACCAGTTTATTTTAGGCTTATATAAGTGTAATGAAATTAGGTGGGGACAGTTTCCTTGTATGACACACTCATATTGTGTCATGTGCTCAATAAGGTCTACTTCAAAATTCTTGTCAGGGTACATGCCACTCCTCCACGAAGCTGGGTTCTACAGAAAAGCTATATGTCAGATCTTAAAGGCCTATGGGAGGATATGGTGTGGTTTCAGTCATACAAATAGCACAGAGGTTGATTTGGTTAGTAACCACTGCCAGTCTTGTTTGTGGACTACTGTGGCAGCTGCAGTGGCTTGCCTTACAGGTAGCACAGAGGTCTATGAGGCTATTATCCACCTCCTTTACCAGACTTCTCTGACAAAAACAAGTTATGCAGTCTCTTTCTATGGAGAAACAGTTCTGCATGCTTAACAATCCTATTTTCCCTAGCGGTTATCTATGAGTGCAAGGGAACTTGCACTCATACTTTCAGGAAAATCGCCATTATAAGGAGATTCAGCAACACCATCTATATAGTTGAGAACGAAGATAAAGCTTGAATGTATTCTTTTTTCCTAGACACTGGGAAACTATTCAGTTCCGGTGGCAACTGGAGGCTAAGGAAGGAGGATCAAAACTTTTTGGCCAGCTTAGCTACGTACTGAGTATGACCTTCTAAAACTAAGGTCAAAATTCAAAGTTGCAGAAGACCAAAGCTCAAAGTTTTAATGTTTAAGAAGCATAATAAACAAAGCAATATGTACTATTTGTTGCTTTTAGGTAGTATATGTATATTATTGTATGTTTGAAGGTTTAACATTTATTTACTTCAGCTTTTCTAAAGCCTCTAAAATATGACTCATTGCTATATGTTCTCTTATTGCGTTTCCTCAATTGGTGATTCTATCAAAACCTAGGAAATCCTGCAATATAAACTTCCTCATCTTCATACTTCCTATTTTTATTGCCAAGTCTCAAGTATGTTTCTTTAATATCAAACTAATTTTAATTTCTTATTAGAGTGGTACTTTCTTTTTGCATCTTTTGCATATTTGCCTTTTTAAATGGTGACTACTATGCTTTAAGATGTAACATTTTAAAAATATGTTTTTAATTGGAATAAAATTACATCACCTAACTGGCTATACTTTTCCTCCCAGCTCCTCTCAGATTCCCTTCCTTGAAGCTCTCACATGACCCCTTCTCAAGTTTTGGACTGGCCTTTTCTTTGATTAATATTGTTATATTCAGAAAAAAGTGGTTGATAACATTTATACATAATTAACATCCATGCGACAGAGTTACCCTTGAAGAATAATTTGGATATATATCCTTATGGAAAAAAAAACATCTAAATATTACACCCCCATGAGTCCTATTTATATAAAAAATCACCAGTATAAGTAGAAAGTCAGGAAGAATAAAAATTGTTTCAAAGAGCAAACTCCTGTTACCATGGTAACTAACTTCACCATATTCAATCTAGGGTTATATTAAAGCAATACACTTATGATACCGATTTTTAAGATCAATTTCTATAAAAGAGAAGTATGTACATAATAACATAATAGAAACTATAAACTACATATCCTTTTGTGTTATTCTCTTCTGAAAATCTAGAAACTATTTATATTAATGTCATACCAAGAAAGCAAGTAATATCTGATGTTAATATCAGTTGTATCTTTTTTGAATGCTATTAATATTTTGGTGAACATATTCTGAAAGTATTCACTTTAAGAAATAAGTAGATGTAATACTATTAGAAAATATTGATAATACTAAAATATATTTAATTTTAACGCATAGTTTCATATCTTTTTTAGTTCCATATCTTAAAATGAACCGTTAAACACTGGGGAGAAATAAACACCTAAAACAATAATGATTTTCATTTCTATTTTTGTTTTTGTTAATGAGGCCATACTACATTGATATTATACAATTTTCAACAAAAATATAAAAATAATTCAAATATAATACTTTAGAAATTGATACGAAGCATATGAGACAATGAGAAAGAAGAAATAAATATGTCTAAATATTTTGAGTGATACTTACAGATTTTAGTATTAGCATACATTTTCAGTGTTCAGTCTATTAATTCTAAAAAGCATTTGTTAATAGTGAAGAAATAATAAAGGAATAGGAATTACCTCATTTCCACATACTATTGTATTATTTTAAAATGTTATTTTACTTACTAAAATTATAATTATGCATTTCATGTACGTTTTACTGACAGCTGTGAAAAATTTATCTGCCCGTTTCTCATAGCTGAAAGTTTTGTAATATCATGCAAGTTCATGCAGTTAATCTGTGATAAATACTTCGGCATATGTTAGAAATTCTAAAAAAATAATTTAATCAGTTACAACAGCTGCTTTAAAAAGCAGACGTGCTAATCAAATTTCATTTACTCTTTGTGTGCTCATTTGTCAGCATGGCAATAGAATGAACACCAAGCTACTGTGTGGGTATGCCATCTGCACTAAAAAAGTCTTGGCCAAAGCTTACATATTTTTCTCTTATGAGTTTTACCCAAGAAACACTTTGGCTCATGCTTGTATGTGAGCATGCACACACACACACACACACACACACACACACACACACACACACACACAGAAAGAGAGAGAGAGACAGACACACACACACACACAGGGACATCATAGTCAAGTGTATTTTACTATGGGGGCATTTTAAGAGAAATTTTCTCTAGTGTTCTTAGACTGTTTGGTGAGAAGTGAATTATTACTTAAAAATCAGTTTTAGAGTTTAACTCTGCTGCATGCCTATAGTAAAATAAAATGTATTTTCTGTATAGTGATGGTGAGTTAACCTCTGTTTCAAGTTCGTCAAGGACAGTAACTCTTTAAATATTTAAAATTTGTCAGAGAAATTTTAGCTCAAATAGGCAGTCAATACTATTATTATTTTTGCTGAACTGCATATAATAAGCCATGAAAACACAGTCTTCCCTGGAAAGAGTAACTTTTGTATGCTCATATTCTTAAAATCAGCAGATGCCTACTGTGCAGCTCATGATTTAGAGTTCGCTGATGGACAAATTACTTGTATGTGTCATCCTGAGAGTCTTATGGTAAGAAAATGGAAATTCCAAAACACTCACTTATTAAACTTCTGTTTCTTCAGACCTTTTTATATAATATGTTGAAGGAGTGAACAATTCTTTTTGGGAAATTTGTGTGCAGGAACGCTAGATTTTACCTCATAGACACTTCATATCATAATTTTTGTTGATTTAAAAAATAAAAAATAAGGCAAAGCATGGTAGTCTATTCCTTTAATCTCAGCACTCAGGGAAGCAGAGGTAGGTGGACCGTTGTGAGTTCCAGGCCAGTCTGATCTACAAAGCAAGTGGAGGAATACTAAGACTCTACAGAGACATCTGTGTAATGGGTGTAAACATCCCAAGTGTGGGGTGGGGAACAGACTTGTGAGAGAACAGGTGGTGTTTATCCACTAGAATTTGAACCACCTCATGCTGGAGCTTAATTTTTGCCAGATGAAAGACTTCTTAGTACAGACTCTGAGAGGATATATATATATCCAAAACAGGAGGCTGGGGCTTTTTAGTATTGTTTGGTTGTTCATTGCTTCATTTCAGGATGCTACCAGAGAGAACAGAACCATACAATGCTTCAGGGCTCCAGGATCTGGCTGCTGTTCCAGGTTGCAGCAGCAACTTTGGTGGAATTCCTGGTCTGCTGAAATCCTGCCAACTAAGCCAGGGGAATCATTCCCAAGAACTGGGTCCAAAAAGTTATACTTCTCCATTTCCCATTAAATTCTTTTGTCTCTTATGTAGGCTAGGTGGCCTGGAAGTGAGGTACAAGCATTAAAGAACCCCAAATAAAGTAGGCTTGGAAATGTCGAAGCCTACATCCCTGTCTCAAGAAAAAAATTTTTAAAAAGAGTGAAGAAAATACTTCCACGTTTTGAAAGAAATGATACCCAATGAACCAGCATAGTTGTATTTTCTAAGAAATGGAAATGGTGATGCAATAAAGATTTCTCTAGACACTCGTTAAATGCTTTCATGTTGCCAAGGGCAATGTAAAAGAAGTTTAAAAATATGATTGTTCAATGGAAACAAATTGTTATTACAGATTATTTTTATCTCTGAAGATTCTTAACATGTAAACAGGATCATTTTATATAAAGAGTATTAATATCAAAATATACAATGCATAACTTAAAATGTTTTTACACATTGTATTTACCTAATGTATTTACCTAAGGCAAATTTAACCCATACATTAAAGGTGGTAAAGTCAGTAGATACATAGAGAGGGAAGACACTTCCACATACAAAAACAACTTTAGAAAGGAAGATGGCTAAATACCATTATATTCTGAATAGGCTTACAGTAAAGCAAAAGAATACATCAGGTGAAAGCAGAAAATATAAATAATGTAATTTAATTAATAATGTGCATTAATTAAAATAAATATCTTCTTGGTATAAAATATTAATAATGAAAACTAAATTGCCCAAGAGGTAATATTTCAGACATCTATGAAATGTATTCTGGGTAATATAGTAAATATAATAGGTTATTAGAGAATATTCAACTATTAAGAGATAAAGGCAAGAATATTAAGGATAGCAAAATATAGGCTCATTGTTGCTGAAAGCATTAAAAAAATAGGAAAATTGGGCAGTGTTTTCACATCTTTTTAATCCCAAATTCAGGAGGCAAAAACAGATGGATCTCTGTGAGGTCAAGGGTTGCCTGGTTTCTAGGATAGTCGGAGCTACACACAGAGAAAACATGTTTTGGAAACTCAAAAACTAAAAAGAAGACAACACAAAGAATAATCATTGTTTTTTTACTTGTTTGTTCATTTGCTCTTTCAAGATGTGCTTTCTCTTTGTAGCCTTGGTTGTCTTAGAATGGGCTTTGAAGACCAGGCTGGCTTCGAACTCATAAGATCCGCCTGTCTTTGCCTTCTGGGTGCTAGGATTAAAGGCATGTACCACCACTACCCAGCTAAAAGTGTGATAATTGTAAGGGAGTTATTATATGATTCTCTAGATCTCTGACTAGGATGAGCATATGTCTAATAATCAGCAACATGCACACAGAAAGATGAACAGATTTTTGGAAACTATCCTTAAATAACATATGATGAAGCTTCTCTGTGGGCAATTGGATAAGAAATCATCAAAAAGATTAATTCTGGTTAATAATATACTCTCTTTGTCTGTGTCTTTTCATTGTGAAATTAAAACAATTAAAATTCTGATTTATTATTGAAACGTTTCAGTTAACACTTGTCAATTTTTCTGATTTTGTAGTGTTTTATCATTCCTCTTCTGATTAATAGACCTGACATTGTCTATTTACTGTGTGTCACCTCTAGGATGTCCACATCCTCTACAAACTGAAGCATTTCTAGCTTCAGTCTGGTTGGAGTTGGTTATATCTTGGAAAGATTTTGATTTTATTTCTTTTTCAATTTATTGGATTTTTTGCTTAATATAATAATCTGAGTTAACAGGTTTGGTCTTTCTAGCAGACGTAAATTTAAAAGGATGGGAAAGCATTCCAAGCAAATAGAACTACAAAATAAACATATTATAATATTTGAGAAAATTAATTTTTAATTAAAGTAATCAAAGAAACTAGGGATATTATTTTATGTTAATTAGAAAAACATACCAAAAGAATACCACGATTACTCTTCTGTTTACTGTTCTAAGGAAATAAAGGCAGCCTATATACATATTAATAGATGAAAAAATGCAGAACTTACACACAGTGGAATATTAGTCAGCTATAAACCCTACAAGTATGAAAATTTATAGACAAATGTATGATATTAGAACTAATCGTTCTGAATGACTAACCTAACCTGAAATAAAATCCACACCATGCTATCTGTCATTTGATTGATTGCTTTGACTCTTTATATATGTGTAGGTATAAATGGGAACAGCATAGTTAGTGTGTATAGGAGAAGAGGACAAAGAAAGAGAAATATAATACAGCTGACATGACCGGCAAATGGGTAATAATAGAACAGGAGTATTTAAAAACGGTTTGTAATGAGAAAGGTAGGAGAGCGATTCTGAGGAGGAATAACTCACACTAAAGATACATGAATAATCAAAATGGGAAGCAACAACTGTAGAAACTCCTAAAAATATATACATGATTATATACAAAAGGAATTCAAATGGAGCAACCTTATTACAGGGATTAATTTTCTCCCCAAGATGTCATTGGTGTCAGATAACAGTCCCGGCATCAGGTACAGAATATGTTTTTATGTTGTTGGGTTTATTTGTTATGTTTTTATTGCTGTGATAAAACACCATGGCCAGAGCAATTTGGGGATAAATTTGTTTATTTGACCTACAGTTCCACACTACAGTCCACACTGAGGAAGACAAAGTTATCAAAGCAGCCACAAAGAAGCAGTAAATGAAAGTAGAAGGCATGGAAGATTACTGGCTTTCTCCCCGTGGCTTGCTTCATCTGCTTTCTAATACAATCTAGGACCACCTGATTAGGGAAAGCACTATCCAATGTGGGCTCTGTCTTCTACATCAATCATCAGGCAAGAGAGTGCTCCACCATTTCACCTACAGACAGATCTTATGAAGTCATTTTCTATATTGAAATTCATTCTTCTCAGATGACCTTACTTTGTGTTGAATTGACAAAAAAAAAAAAAAAAAAAGTAACTGGAAACGTATACTACTGCTATTGTTTTGGACTACATTCTAGACTCTACTGCTAATCATGCCATATATTTGAGTCACAGGACAGGGAGAAATCAGGGTGGTGTTTCCCTGGACCTCCATACCTATTAATTTTCATGTTGCTAGAAATGCTTATACATGGTAATGGTGAATAAAATGATCAATAGTTTTGCTCATCTGTGAACCTGCCACTTTTGTAAGGATTAGACTGGCAAGATATGAGCAATGGTAGAATAATAGCATGAATGTCGTGGAATTAACCAAATACTTTCTGATTGTACTTAACACATATTCCATGAAATAGAGCTCATACCTGGTACTGTAATATATATATATATATATCTTGACTGACTAAGACATAGGAGGTAGACTAATATTTTTCTGATAAATAAAGTAATAAATTGACTCATAAATTAGAACTCTAATAGCTAAAAATTAGTACTATTGTCAACATTCATGAAAAAATTGCCTTATTCTGTGCATGACAATTAATAAAAAGACCCAGGTCTGGTCACCATTTAGAGACCAAGGCATTACAGGGTTCTCAGCTATGAATAAGACATCTACATTACAATCTCTAGATATATTGGACCTTCCCAGAGGAAAAAAAATAGTATTTCCTGGATAGAATACACCTGTTGTACATATAAACTTGAATATACTGTCATTACCTGCTTAAAGCTTGCACCACATAAAATCAGTCAAAGCCCCAAAATGACCAGAGAAGAATTCTAAAGCCTCACTCCTAGGGACTGATGGTGCATGGCACAGTGAGAGTCCGTTTTCTCTAGGTATGTGATTTTGGAAAGGCTATCTATGCATCAGAAGATGCTCAAACATCTGCATCAATAAGACGCTCCAGGTAGACTCAGATGGTTTCATGTGAATTTGGGAAAGAAGAGTAGCAGGGGGTAGAGGAGAAAAGAATGGTTGGGTTGAGTTGGGATCTAGAAGTGATCAAAATACATCATATGTCATATGTATGAACATATCAAACAACAAAATGAATATTAAAAAAAAATCAATCTGTCAGCCAAGACATGGATAGAGACATTTATTTCATGTTGGCCACTTTCTTTAAAATGTGTTATTAAACTTCAAACCCTTACCCAGCTATAGCCAATGGACAGGACATTCTCCACAGTTGAGTGGAGACTGGGGCCTGACTTTCACACGAACTCTGGTGCCCTATATTTGACCATGTCCCCTGGATAGGGAGACCTGGTGGCACTCAGAGGAAGGATAGCAGGCTAATAAGAAGAGACTTGATACCCTATGAGCATATACAGGGGGAGGAGATCCCCCTCAGTCACAGTTACAAGGGAGGGGAGTAAGGTGAAAATGGAAGGGAGGGAAGAATGGAAGGATACAAGGGATAGGATAACCATTGAGATGTAATCTGAATAAATTAATAAAATATAAAAATGTGTTATTTTAGTGACAAGAAAGAATCTCATATAAATATATGATTTTTGAAGCCTAAATGTAGAATATGTATTCAGCATTACTATTAATTAACATGGTTAAAATAAAGTACATAAGAAATTGGAGTAAGCTAGGCATGGAGGCATATGACTGTAATTCCAGCACTTTGGAGGCAGAGGCAGTTGTATCTCTGTGAGTTCAAGGCCATCTTGTTCTACAAAGTGAGTCCAGGACAACAAAGACTACACCAAGAAACCGCGTCTTGAAAAACCAAAAAAAAAAAAAAAAAAAAAAAAAAAAAAAAGTGTGTGTGTGTGTGTGTGTGTAAATAATATCTATAAGAAACAAATAGTGGTAACAAAAAAGGGATCAGGCACATATTCTATGTTGTAATAAAGAAAGCAACAGTAAAAGTCTTTATGTGTGGCTGTGAGTTTTAAAATACTGAAAATTTTTTCAAAGGAACATCAGATTCAGAAAAGTGTATACAGCCTGGTTCTAGTTCTCTAAGCTCTGCACTAAACATTTAAAACAATGGTTCTTACCTTCCCTAATGCTCTGCCCCTTTAGTACAGTTCTTAATGGTGTGGTGATCCCCAACCATGATTATATTTTTGCTGCTACCTCATCACTATACTTATGATACAGTTATGAATCATAATGTAAATATCTGATATTTGAGATACCTGGTATGAGAGCCCTGAGAACAGGTCATATGACCCCAAAACGGGTTGTGACCCACAAGTGAAAAGCCATTGATTTAGAGGCATGAAAATTAGTCTACCAAAACATAACCTGATGTATATGGACATACAGGTAATACGAATATGAGGGACAGAAGATTCCTAGAATCCTGAATAAATGGTAAAAACAAGAAAATGAGGCTTTGTTGAATATTGAAGCCATGATATATATTTACCTGGCAGAGAGGACTAAAACAGAGTATTCCAGATGGAAGTAAAATGCTTGACTTAAAAATATTTCACAATAAAATCAGAAGGTATGCTATTTAGTACTTGGCCTTTGAGGTACTCTATAAATTTTATACACTGTCAAATCCAAAGAACTCATTCATTACAAGGAGTGATTTTAATATCAGATATCAAAATTTTCAAAAAGAACAAAGAAATATTTAAAGATACCATTCAGATGATAATAAATTAACTTGCTCTATAATTGCCTGGCGTAATTTTACTCCAAGGATATGAAAAACAGGAAGCAAGCTAAATAATTTTGCAAACCACTACTTTAAATAAGCTATCTATTTTAGCTAAACTAATTACAGTTTCTCACAGTATTTGGGGTTGACAATAATGAGGTTTCTTTAATTCTATAATAGAAATGGAAAATAATAAATTATAGAATGTTAGTTTCTTATCAGATAAATAAATATAATTAAATAGGCAAAAAGAGGTTAGAATATGTTCTGTGATATTGCATCAGAGTAGCAGCTGCTAGTAGGACTCAGGTTTAACAAATAAGAAGGAGTATCATATGATGGAAGATAAAAACAGAAGGAGAATTGAAAACTGATCAAGTCAATGTAACAAAGAGACAGGCCTTTACATAATATTCAATAACATAGAGTTACTAAACTCTTAGAATAAATGTTTTAGTTTATCTCTGTGGAAGATATTTAGTAGCTCATGTTCAAAGAATGATAAAAAACTATTAAAACTATTTGAGAAACATGATAAAATTGTGTCAATAAAATAATCAGTATAACATGTTATATGAGGTAAGTATGGTGTTTCCTATTCTACTAATTGATTTCATCTTGTGGTACATCATTCAGGCAAGTATCAGGATGATTTTCCATGGAACCTCCAATTACAGCATCCTTTGGTTTGGTTTTTTTTTTTTTATTAATTTATTCTTGTTACATCTTAATGTTTATCCCATCCCTTGTATCCTCCCATTCTTCCCTCCCTCCCATTTTCCCATTATTCCCCTCCCCTATGACTGTTCCTGAGGGGGATTATCTCCCCCTATATATGCTCATAGGGTATCAAGTCTCTTCTTGGCAACCTAAATGAGAGAAGCATGGGAGAATAGCAAAGTAGAAGGATCCAGAGGGTCCTAGAAACCTACAAGTAGAACATTATGATAGGTAGATTGGGGCCCAGGGGTCCCGCTCAAACTAAGGCACCAGCCAAGGACAATACAGGCGGTAAACTTTAAACCCCTACCCAGATCTAGCCAATGGACAGAACATTCTCCACAGTTGAGTGGAGAGTGGGATATGACTTTCTCACGTACTCTGGTGCCTCACATTTGACCATGTCCCCTTGAGGGGGAGACCTGGTGGCACTCAGAGGAAGGCATCTTTTGTTTTTTTTAAAAAAAGGTTCAGTTTCTTTTTGTGGAAGACTAATATTTCAAAATAAATATACGCTGCCACTGATATGACTTCCAATTATAAACAGAACCAACAAGGATATTGAAGGTCTAAACCAGGCATACTCATATCTGAAATCTATCTCATATCTATATTCTATCTATCTACCTATCATCTATCTATGTATCTATGTATCTATCTATCTACCTATCATCTATCTATTTATCTGCATGTATTTATCTATTATCCACTTTTACGTACTCAATTGAGATTTTTATTAGAAGCTTTTCTTATCCAGTGATTATAAAAGAAAGACACTTCATGTAAACTGATATGTGATGCACATAAAACAAAGAAGAATTAAGGATATTTATCAAGGCTTTCAGGGTCACAAAGAAGACCGACATATTTTTATATTCTGTGAACACAAAAGAGGCATTATAATTAAATAAACAATGATATGCTGTACTAAAACCTGGAATAGAAATACTGTATATTAAAGAACACTGACAATTATAAATCTGCAGTACAAAAGAAGGTAGAGCATCAATAATACTACAACAATGTATTCAGAAAATGAGGTTATCTCCTAATGAAATTTCATGTTTTCACCCAAGAGGAGTTAAAGGCTGGAAGTAATAAAATTCATGGCTGAAATCAATGAATTAGAAACACAGAGAATAACTCTAGAATCAATGAGACCAAGAGCTGATCCCTTGGGAAAATCATCAAGATAGACAAACCCTTAGCCAAAGTAACTATAAGGCAGGGAGAAACTACCCAAATCAACAAAATCAGAAATGAAAATGGAGACATAACAGACACTGAGGAACTCTAAAGAATAATTAGGTCTTAGTTCAAAAGGCTGTATACCAAACTGAAAATCTAAATGAAATGAACAATTTATTGATAGATTCTACTTACCAAAATTGAATCAAGATCAGGTAAACAAAATAAATAGTCCTACTTCTCCTGTGGAAATACAAAAGGGATTCAAAAGGATCCCAACCAAAAAATGGTCAAGGCAGACGGTTTCAGCTCAAAATTCTGCCCAACCTTCAGAGAAGAATTAATACCAATACTCTTGAAACTATTCCATAGAATAGAAATGGAAGGAACATTACCAAATTAATACTATGAGGCCAGAATCACCTTGATACTTAACCACAAAAAAAAAGCCAACAAAGAAAGAGAAGTTCACACCAATTTCCCTTATGAACATTGATGCAAAAATACTCAATAAAATACTTGCAAACCAAACCCAAGAATACACCAAACTATCATTTACCATGACCAAGTAGACTTCATGCCAGGAATGCCAGGATGTTTCAATATATAGAAATCCATCAATGTAATCCACCACATAAACAAACTGAAAAAAAAAAAAAAAAACACATCATCATCTCTTAATAAGCCAAAAAAGCATTTAACAAAATCCAACACCCATTCATGTTTAAAATCATGGAGAGAGTAGGGATACAAACCCATACCTAAACATAATAAAGGCTATAGACAGAAAGCTGATAGCCAACATCAAAATAAATGGAGAAAAACTCAAAGAAGTTCCACTAAAATCAGGGACTAGAAAAGGCTTCCTACTCTCTCCATATCTCTTCAACATAGTACTTGAACTTCCTGACAGAGCAATAAGACAAATATAGTAGATCAAGAGAATCCACATCTAAAAGGAAGAATTCAAAGTATAACTATTCATAGATCATATGATAGTATACATAAGTGACCCCAAATTCCACCACAGAATGCTTACAGATGATAAGCACATTCAGCAAAGTGGCCAGTACAAGATTAATTTTAAAAAAATCAGTAGCCCTCCTGTATACAAATGACAAACACGCTGAGAAAGAAATTAGTGAAAATACACCCTTTACAATAGCCACAAATGATTAAAGTATCTTGGAGTAATTATAACCAAGCAAGTGAAAGACTTTTAATAAAAAGTTTCAAGCTCTGAAGAAAGAAATTGTAAGAAGAAACCAGAAGATGGAAATATCTTCATGCTCAGGGATTGGGAGGAACAACATAGTAAAAATGGTCACCTTTCCAAAAGCAATCTACAAATTCAATGCAATCCCTATCAAAATACCTAGACAATTTTTTTAAAGACCTTGAAAGATCAATTCTCAACTTCACATGGGAAAACAAAAAAAGCCAGAATGCCTAAAACAACCATGTACAATAAAATATCTTCTGGAAGAATCTCTACCCCTGATCTCAAGCTGTACTATAGAGCCACAGTAATGAAAAGGGTATGGTGATGACATAGAAGTAGGCTGGCTGAACAATGGAATCAGGGACACAGAAACAAACCCACACACCTATGGACACGTGATTTTTTTTTTTTAACAAAGAAGCCAAATCCATACAAAGGAAAAAAGATAGCATCTTCAACAAATGATGGTGTTCTAACTGGATGTCTACATGTAGAAAAAATGCAAGTAGGTCGATATTTATCACCTAAGTAGATTAAAGACCTCAACATAAAACAAGACAAACTAAATCTGTTAGGAGAAAAGTGGGGGGAGAACCTTGAACTAATGCACATATGAGACAACTTCTTGAAGGAATGCCAATAGCTCAGGCTCTAAGATCAACAAATGATACATGGGACCTCATGAAACTGAAAAGTTTCTATAAGGCAAAGGACACTGTCAATGGAAGAAAATGAAAACCTACAGACTAGAAAAATATCTTCACCAACCCTACATCCTACAAAGGGCTAATATCTAAAATATGTTTTAAAAACTCAAGAAATTAAAAACCATAAAATTAAAAATGGGGAACAGAGTTAAACAGGGAATTCTCAACAGAATAACATCAAATGGTCAAGAAACACCTAAAGTAATGCTCAACATCCTTAGTAATTATTAGGGATATGCAAATTTAAACAGTAATAAGATTCCATTTTATACCTACCAGAATGGCTAAGATAAAAATTTCTAGTGACAACACATGCTGGGGAGGATATGGAGAATTGTTCTCTTCCATTTCTGGTGGGAGTGCAAACAAAAACCAGTTTGTAAATTAATCTGGTGCTTTCTCAGAAAATTGAAAATAGTGTTACCTCATGACCCAGCTAGCTATACCACTTCTGGATATATACCTCAAAGATGCTTTAGCATTCAACAAGGGCATTTGCTCAACTGTTTATAGCAGCTTTGTTTGTAACATCCAGAATCTGGAAACAACCTGGTTGTCACTCAACTGAAGAATGGATACAGAAACTGTGGTACATTTACACAATGGAATACTACTCAGCTATGAAAAACAAAGAAATCTCGAAATTTACAGGCAAGTGAATGCATCCAGAAAAGATCATCCTGAGTGAGGTAACTAAGACCCAAAATGACATGCATGGTATACTCTCACTTATAAGTGGATATTAACCCAACATAGATGTCCTCTGAGGGACTCCACCTAGCCGGGCATCAGATTAGATGCTGTGAGCTGCAACTAGAATCTGGGCCGATCCCTGACATGGAAGAATGGGGGGATAGAAGAACCCAGGATTCAGGAGCCCAACAGGCTCCTAAGGCCTAAGCATATGGACCCAGGGTGGCCAGCACAAACTGATGCACCAACCAAGGACAATACAGCAGAGACCCTAGCTGCCTGTTAAGATATAGCCAATGGACAGCTCATTATATAAGGCTGTGGAGGGAGCAGGGACTGTTTCTGTCATGAACTCTGGTGCCTGCAATTTGGTCACTCCCCCTTTGCAGGGAGGCCTTGTGGGCACACAGAGGAAGGGGATGCAGGCTATCCAGATGATACCTGACAGACTGTGGTCATAAGATGGAGGATGAGGAATCCCCCTGAGAGAGGTCTAGGAGAGGAGAATAAGGCAGAAGTGGAAGGGAGTAGAAACAGAAAGATACCAGTGTGGGGATAACAGCCAGGATGTAATATGAATAAATTTTAATTAACATAAAGAAAAATTATATGAAAACAAGAAAAAGGAATTTGTTGTTTTATTTTGTTAATCTTTCTAAAATATATACATATATAAAAACAAATTTCATAAAAAATTTATTTCAAATGTAGAGGAAAAACTTTGCATAGGCTTTTTAACATTTTCTTTCTATTCATTCCACAGATCACATTATATAAAAAGTGAATAGTATATTTGAGTGGAACAAAGAATGAAATAAAGGAATTTATATTTGAAATAAACCATTCAGTTTTGAAAATAATGTCAGATATTCTTTTCATTTGCAAGGGATTTTATTATTGACTTAGGTGTTGTGGGTGAATTCTCTGATTAGTTGAGTAGAAGGACCTTTTATTCATTTATACCAACAGTATGCACTTAACTGTACAATAATCGCTTCCTAGTGTCTTACATACTGAGAAGGTAGCTTTGGACTTGTGTTGGTGTGACATAAAATCAGGAGCTATATATAATCTAGATCACCTTCTTACTCATGTCACTATTGAGATTTGATTACCAATCTAAAACATGCTATATTACCCATAGGATGGTTGGTACTCTTTTCTTTTCTCTTCTTTCTTTCTTTTTTCTCTTTTTCTTAGAATTTTTGTGAAGCTCCATTATTCTCTAGAAAAAGCATTATCTTCAGCTCTTCCTTTTATGCATACTTACTTAACACCCAATGATGTTGGGAAGTAATATATAATACATAGTATCTTAGATGTTTAAGAAGGGTTGTGTATTTTCTAAAGAGTTTCAGCGAAATAAACGGTATATGAAGAGAAATGAGTGTTTGCAGATGCAGAATTCATAGAGATTGAGATTATCAGTAAACTTGGGAGGTATCTTCAGAGAAAGAATAGTTATGACAGTCCTGCCAGGCACATTATTTTTTACCTGTTCAAATTCCCGAGACAGATCACAAAAGTCTGGTCTGTAACCAGCAGGAAAGTGTTTTTTCAAACCTTTTACCGAATTTCCAGATTTATTTTGCAACTTGCTTAGGCTCACTTTCTGATGCAGAATAAAACAAATCAAGAATGTTCATGTTCTCTTAAATTCATGGGGGTGCAGATGGAATTTTTATGATTGAAAACTTCATTTTGTTCAGTTTTATCAAGCATGTTTTCTCTACTCTCCTCAAAAGAAAACACTTTTCTATTTATCTTTTCTATTTCAATAAAGTATTTCTAGATGGATGCTAGTTGCACATTTGTATCATAGAGGTATACTTAAAAAACAGCTCTCACCAGTACATTTGATTTCTCATTAGCTAACTGGATATGCATTAGTAGAAAACCTGATGATGCTATAGTTTCTAAAAAAAGAATAATTAATATAGTTTCCCTAAAATATTATCATCTATATGCATGCATTTCCATTAAGCACACTGGAATAAAATTTTAAAAGAAAGGCAAATGGAAGTATAAACTTTAGGTTTTCTGCATTTGCCTCTGAAAACTAGAGGTTCTCAGATTTTGATCATTAAAAACTTTGTTTTATGATGGGACAATAAAAAATTAACCCAATAGATGGAAGTTCACATTGGTTACAGTTCTAAGTTCTACTAAAGCATTAATAAATTAGTATTTTTAAAGCTAATTCAGCACAAAAAGTACAGCAATCATTGCTTCTTCCTATGGACTTTTATGTAATCAAGCAGGATATCCTTGTTGCTTGGGTCAAGATGAACCTATGAGTTATAAAGTTTGGATAATTTTGTTAGAATTCTTATACTATGAAATGAGATTTGGCAGTTTTTATAAGAAACTCACTATATGGTATTTTTTAGATACTACAATATTTTTATTGATTTTAAAGAAAGACTACTCAGGGGCTAGAGAGATGGCTTAGAGGTTATAAGAGCATTGTCTGTTCTTTCAAAGGTCCTGAGTTCAATTCCCAGCAACCTCATGTGGCTCACAACCATCTCTAATGAGATCTGGTGCCCTCTTCTGGTGCACAGGCACACACGCTGCCAGAATACTGATTGTACAATAAATAAATAAATAAATAAATAAATAAATAAATAAATAAATATTTTAAAAAAGAAAGAAAGAAAGACTACTCTGACAAATCATTTCATTGTGGTAGTAATGGGCTGACAACACAAGGAAATAAATATCTCATAACCAATTGTAAGTGCCAAACTGAAGAAAAGTTCATTCAATAAAAAATTAGCCAAGACAACATGAATCTAGAAAATGTACAAATTAATATACAAAACATAGTAACTATAGATTCAAAACCAAGAAACTATGCTTATAATGGTTAAATAAACAATAAGTGAAATGTTATTTAAGCCATCTTACCTAGGTCAGGAAAGTCAGGCACTGATAAGAAAATAATAACTTTTATTCTAAGATGAAGCCAAAGAGGCACATTTTGTTCCCCTTGGAATAGAAAATCACCTCATTGAAGTTAATCATTGTATATAGGACTTTTTAAGTCCACCATAGCTTAATTTTGTCTTAAACTTTCGTGTTTAAATTTTGAAAACTTTTTCTTGTAAGCTTAAATTTGACAAAAATTTATATTTTTAAATGTGTACTTAATTGAGCTCTCTATTACAGATGTTGCAAAATCAAAGTGCACATGGTCTCATAATCATGTATAAATGTGTCACATTAGCTAATCTGCAAGACAATTTCTACTTTCCATCTACTTAGGATGAAATAGTGAGAGTGCACTTCTCTTAGGAAAAAACTTCTTCATGCTGATATGGCTCTTATGTATATATGTGCTAAAATTACCACCTACTATGATCTTAGACTAAAGCTCACTCATTCCAAAATTTAAAAAATAAAATAAAAAGAATTGGCAATGTGACAATGTAAATGCTTATGTGTTAGAAATATCAGATCTTTAGAATAAGCTAATTGTTCTGATAGCCTCTTAGGACCTTAAAGTCACTAAATTTTGGAAATCATATTTATTAATTTTTCTGATTTACTTCAGCTTTTTATTTTTATTTCATTAGTTTTTAATTAAATATGTGAGTCTATCTTTTTTTCATACATAAGCCAATAAAATTGAATTTCATGAAACAAAATTCTATTTTAAAGACATCTCCAAATAAACTGCAATAAATTACAGTTTAGGGGCAGGCAAGTTAAAATGAGAGAGTCCATTTTAATCCATAAACAAAGCCTAATACTATGACTGAGGGGGACCTCTTCCCCCTGTATATGCTCATAGGGTAACAAGTCTCTTCTTGGTAGCCTGCTATTCTTCCTCTGAGTGCCACCAGACCTCCCCATCCAAGGGATGTAGTCAAATATGGGGCACCAGAGTTTGTGTGAAAGTCAGTCCCCACTCTCCACTCAACTGTGAAGAATGTCCTGCCCATTGAGTAGATTTGGATAGGGGTTCGAAGTTTACTGTAGGTATTGTCCTTGGTTGGTGCCATAGTTTGAGCAGGATCCCTGGGCCCTGCCCCACCTGTTATAATGTTCTTCTTGTAAGTTTCTAGGACGCTCTGGATCCTTCTATTTCCCTATCCCTCAGTCAAAGTCATAGGGTAAGGGAATAAGGGGAAAATGGGAGGGATGGAGGAATGGGAGGATACAAGGAATGGGATAACAATTGAATTGTAATATGAATAAATCAATAAAATATATTTTAGAAAGAGGCTCACAGTTCAAAGCTTTTATAGCCAGATGCTTGATATAATCTTAAAGTCAAGTATTTATCATTCTAAAACCACCCTGCCAATGAGTCAGTAGCTAACAGTCCAGCTTCTGAGCTACGGATACCAGTACACTTGTCATCTTACTGTTGGTAGCCTTCCCAAACTTTATATCACTCAAGCCTTCCAAGTTTGCTTTTGTTGTTGTTGTTGTTGTTTTATTTACTTTCAGACTGCCCCAAATTTTCATATCACTGCTGCCTTTTGGAGGTTCCTGTAAGTTCTTATCTCAAACTTATTAGTTGACCCCTGGTACTTCAGCTATGATCCAAGGATATCATGACCCTTAGCTCATTGGCTATCTGCTTTCTTTAGAAGACTCTTTGCTGCCCTCACTGTCACTGTCAAAGCTGAAACACTATATTCTTCCTTACGCTTCCTCAACAAAACCAGATCCTTTATCATGAGAAAAATTATTGTGCCTAGTGTTGCAATACTATTAGGAACCACAGCTCCTGCTGAGTTACAATGATAAAGTACTCCTTCTAGCCTGGGTGGGGATAGCTTCAGGGAGAATAAGACTATTTAGACTCCACCAAGACTTTTTAATCTTTTAAAATATTTTATGTTTTCTTTACTACATATTTCTTAAATTAAAATTAAATACGTCCTATCTCCCATTCTTTTGTTCCCTTGAGTTCCTACTGAGTTTCTTCCTTCAAAACCTTTCCATGCCGCACTTCACTGAAATTGACATTTTTGGTTTCTGACGCCAGCATCACAAACAGATTATACTGCTTCTGCTGTACATGAAGATGTGTTGTTCTTTGGAGCTCACATACAGTATTCAAAGTACTGGAATGTTAAATTGTCAATGTGTCTGTAGTCTAAAGAAACAATGCTTAATTGCCAACTTCTTAGTTCAGACAGCCAGGAACGTAAAAAGTGATTCCAGCTGTGCTGAAAGAGCTGTGATATACCATTAAATGATCTTATAGAAACATGAAAAAGTGTATGAGTGTGTGTGTGTGTGTGTGTGTGTGTGTGTGTGTGTGTGTGTGTGTGTGTGTACATATATATGGTCATAAAATATAAGATGAAATTATTTTATTTTTATATAAACATTTATATTATTACACATATATACAATAAACTACCTACAGCAAGAAAAACCATGACATAATCAGGAATTATATAAATGTTACATTCACAGTGTTTTGACTATTTGTATTTGGCAACCTTGAAGAAAACCTCTTTACTGTTTTGGTGCATCTAAAATTCTGAATGTAAATCAGTATCTATCATATCTTGTCATTATCAACTTAAAACATCTATCTAGACCTAAACATATCTTAACTTCTAAACATCTATGCTTAATTGTATAATTAAACTCTCTGATCTTCAATTTCATCATAGACTTGAGAAGGAATATACTTGATTACCTGAGTATACGAGTAGTGCAGGTTAGTAGCTTTCCAAATGAGGAGATGACAGAGACAGTTTGATACCTGAATAGTCACCCAAAATTCTCTTTAATCCTGAAGTATCATTTTCAGCCTTCTTGCACACTATATCTGACAGATATATTTGTGAGGCAGAAACTATTGAGATCTTGCTCACCATGTCTTAATAAGGTAAAATAGTTAGTTAAGCTTTTTTTTTGTTTTGTTTTGTTTTTTGTTTTTTTATCTTGTTTTTTTTATTAATTTATTCTTGTTACATCTCAATGGTTATCCCATCTCTTGCATCCTCCCATTCCTCCCCCCCCTCATTTTCCCATTATTCCCCTCCCCTATGACTGTTCCCGAGGGGGATTACCTCCCCCTGTATATTCTCATAGGGTATCAAGTCTCTTAAAACCTCCAAGATGTACAGTATATAGCATTTAAAAAGGTTTATTATTTGTAGGATTCACTGACAATGAGATAGGTTAGCTGCTGGCAACACCCAATCTACTTTACAGAGGATGACGAGCATCAGAGATCCCCATTATGGAGATAGCTTCAAACATTTCAGACAAGCCACTGGATAAAACGTACTCATTTCTCCCACAGACAGAATTCTGTTTAAAAAAGGAAAAGCTTGGATGGAGTCAGAGTCAACAGCCAAAATTAAATTCTTAACAGTGTTTAACACAGCTACATTCTTAAAATATTTTACAGATAATCTCATGACAAACTCTAAGTGCCTTAATTTGAAGATAGAGTTTTTCAGTCAAAATTCAGGAACAAAACCAACCATGAACACTTCCATGAAATTTTCAATAATAATACTAAAAAAAAATATGGTGTGACTTATTAAAGATATAAGAAAATTAGTACTTAAAACACACATTTAATATTTATTAATCTCATATATCACAGAAGGTCCTCAATAATACATTTACTATTTGATACTTGGAGCATAGCAGAAGGTATTAAATGTTAAATGAATGAATAGCAAATGGATAGTACAAGAAGAAAATTATTTTAGAATGCATTCTTCATTATCAACATAAAATGTATATCTAAATGAGATATGATAGATATTGATTTACATTCAGAATTTTATACTCACCAAGACAGGAAAGATGTTTTCTTCAAGGCTGCCAAGTACAAATAGTCAAAACACTAAAAATATAATGTTTACATAATTCCTGATTGTTTCATGGTTCTTCTTGCTGTAGGTAGTTGTATATACCATATATATATATATATATATATATATATATATATATATATATATCATAAATGTATATGTAAAAATATTTAATAAAAAATAAAATAAAATAAAAACAAAAAATTTGTTCTTAAAGAGAAAATAGATAAAAATACTGCATATACTAAATCTGTGAATACTTTGACATATGCATTATTAAAAGGAAATTTTACATGAGAAATTTGATATATTTCCAATGATATCAACAATTAATTTGCCATTTTTTCTTACATGCAACTTCTCTAATAATCAAAGTAATATTATTTTCTTTGAAAATTTCTGAAATGTTAAAATCTATACCATGTATATACAAGACATAAGTATCACTCTTAATTTCATGAACTTAGTCAGTATTAAAACCATAGCTGTCTGAGATAGCTAAAACATTCTACAGTGTAGAAATTTTATACATTAAAAATATTATTTATAATTATCTATAGACAAATATATGCTATATAAATTATATGATTTTGTGATTCAATAAAGAATATCAATGACTGTCAAATAAACATATGCAGTTTATTTGCATACATCTTATGATTGATCCTTAGTTGAGTTATAATTAATAGAAAATGCCAGCTTTAAAACGTGTACATGTCTGGTTTTCTACATGATAATGCTAAATTTGACAATAGAATGTATTAAGACATATAACACATGATTTTGTATAGTAGTCTGTAGTAATAAAATCTTGGATATATGAGTGGGAATATACCTACTTAATGCTATGAAAAACTATTATAATCAGGGATGAAAAAGGAGTTTAGAATTTATACAATAAATAATGAAGTGACTTCTTATTTTCACTAACTTGTTACTTCAAGGAAAGTGCCACCTGCAGAATGTACCGCCTCACTAACTTGAATGGATGACATTTTCAGTGCCTGCCAACTCATTATCATGTAGTTGCCTTTTCAAGTCATTAGACAGAGACCTCTTCCCATTTAAAGCACATTAATTTTCCTGCTCTTCTGAAACCTTTAGCCAGACGTAGAAATTGATAACTGCTAATGCAAAGTGTAAAAAGAAAGGTGTGGATTAGTAATGTATCTGTTAATAGAACTAATGGCTAAAATATCTTTAGCAAAGAAACACATGACTATTATTTAGCTTCTCTTTTCCAATGCAATTAGTTCCTTTGTAAAATATGGTAGTTTATTTACAATAACAATTTTTAAGAAGGGATCATTTGGCGTTTATCAGTGGCAAAGTAAGTGTGTGTGGATGTGTCTGCCCAGCAGGCTGTTTGACTATACCTACTCTTCTACAATTGAGTAAGCTAAAGAAGTAGCTGCATTGGGGAATGATGTGCTGAGATTTCCAAGTCCTCCCATGATACATTTGTAGATAAAGGTTGCCCCACTTGATAATTTGGAATTTACCTAAAATCACTGGTTCCAGCTGGATAGACAATCAAGCATTCTATCTGCCTTGGAAAAGAGTAATGAAACAGAGATAACACCATAATGCTTGAAAACCTATTTTTAACATTTTATAAGATATGATATATATTATTATATACATATACCTGTATATAAATTTATAATAGACAAGCACATACCTACACACAAAGATATATATCTATCACAGGGTAACAATGCTCTCTCTATGATCCAGACTAGCTAACAAATAGTTTAGTGCCAGGCAAAGTATTGGTCAAACATTTCTAAGAGATTCACCCCAAAACATAGGCTATATAAATTGCCATTGTTTGAATAAAAGAATTTGAAAGTAAAATCCTTTTTTTGATGATACCACAAACTTAAACACACAGGATTTGGAGTACTCAAGTTGCTATTGACCTTGAAACATCTTCCCTGAGGTCTAAATATTATGTTATAAGGGAAAAAGTTGCCAAGAGAGAAAGTAATTCGTATTCCTACCCAGATGTTAATTCTGTAACCCACAGAAATCACTGGCATGGAATAATATACACAGCAGTGCAATAGTGGTAGTCATATATTGGCATTAACCAATGGTTGCCTAATTGAACTTAAGGCCAATTCAATAGGAGGCAGTCTGGTACCACAAACATAGCCATCTACCTATGACATAAGAAGTCATACACCTTAGATGAAAAATAACCACTAGCATTTTTCTAAATTCTAAATAATCTAAATAATTGTCTTATAATTAAAGAAAAATGTAACTCTCATCTATGATCAAAAAACAATTTTGAAACATATTAAATCTACTACATAGATTCACCACTGGTAAAACTGTAGAAAAATAAATGGTCTTATTTTCCTGTCCAAATAGATGCATCCACATCAGAAGCCTTACTCCTAACACTTGGGGACTGGCATGAGAGAAGCTGTACATAGCTTGTAAAAGCCAGAAGACCAGGATGCCTGCTATATGATAGTATGTTCTCAACATTGTTGGTAAGCTACTTTCATAAAATCTCAACACTTTTTTTCACCTGAACAAGAACTACATGATGAAAACACCAGCTGACATGCGAAGAAGGATCAAAGAAATCTCACAAATCCACACTCCTAGATGAAGACTTACTGGCGAATAAAGACTGTTGAGAGATGAACAATCCATCCTTTCCCAAAATTAGCTTACTTTAGATTATCCAATCTGAAGTGGTCAGCCTAAACATATGTAAATATGAGCAACACTATCAGGCTTAATAGGTATGTATATATACAAATGTCTATATATATAATTAACAACAATAATAAAAATTTTAAATTATAAAAATAATTATAAAATTATAATAATTAATAATAATTTTAAAGAACATAACCGATCAAGTGGGTATGCAGAATTTGAACAATGGAGAAGAATGATGGCAATTTTATTATATATATTGTATATATTGTATTTATTGGATATATATGTATATATAATATATATTATATATTGTATATATATATACAAATATACATATATCAGGCTCTTGTATATAAAATGTTTAGATTACTTATATAGACTAACATTAATCTACACTACTATTGGTTGTACAGAAATGGAATATACTCATCCGCTATTGAATTAAAGAAGAATAAATTTCATCAAAGGGAACCATTTCAATGTTTTTGAAGTTGCTGGTGGAGGTGCTCAGTCTGTGAACTATCTCTCTAAACTATTATAAGCGCACACACAAAATAAACAGAGCGTAGATCTTCACCACCTGTGAACCTTAGCATGGTGGTAAACACCTGTTATTGTTGTTAGGGATTAGGTAGCTAAAGGAAAGTCCCTCTATACAGCTACACGACCAGCACGGTCTTCTCATTTGGTGTGCAACACATTATTAACTAAAATAATAATAAAATAATAAAAATTAAAGTATATAAAAGCATTTAGCTCCTTTATAAAGAGTATTTACCTTGTGACTTAGAATTCCCGGACTAAATGTCCTTGAGAAGAACATTACATTCTTTCACTATTCGGACTTATTCTGTATCATCTTGTGCCACATGCTAGTACAGCTAGCAGAAGTGAAAACCAGAAGCGCTCACTTGTTTCTCTTCTTGTGGGAGAGCATCATTTATTCTTCAAACACTATTTGCGTATTTTAAACAAATATTTTAATTTAATTTGCTATAACATCATGAACATTGTGTATTAAATAGAAGCTTCATACCTTATCTATGGCTATCCTACTGAAGGAAAACACATTACATTTATTCAACAAGCTTATGCTATCCTATCTTCTACTTCTATATTGATATTTTTATTTCTATAGTTAGAGGGTATCCAATTTCGTATATTCCTCTTTTAAAGCTTATTTCCCAATGCCACATAAATAATAACCAGTAGGAAAACATTCCAAGTTAATAATGAAGATATCATGTATAATAAGAGAAATAGGTCACATACTACATATCTGTAATAGACTTTCTAGTATGTTATATAAAGTCATTTAATTAATAAAAGAGTGATCAGCACTGAATTGAAAGGTCCAGATAGACGGAAGTACTAGAGAAGATCTACACGTCCCTCATGAAATGCTTTCCCTGGGTCGCAGTCATGGGGGAGAGGAATAGAATGAAATCGGGAGGGAGGGAGGAACAGGAGGATACAAGCGATGGGATAACAATTGAGATGTAATCTGAATAAGTTAATAAAATAAAAGTTAAAAAGAAAATGCTTTCTCAACTGCGGGAATAATATCCTATGGTAAAAGTTATACCAACCTTTTCAAAATAATCTTTTTACTTGTTTGTTTGTTTTTTGCTTTATGGAAATTTTATTGCAATATTCCAACAGCACGTTACTTTTTCTCTTCAATATGTTGTTCCCCAGCTTCTTTTGCCCCTTTTGCTCCAATGTCAAAGACCCAGGCATTGGCCCGGGCCATGTGAAGACGGCAAAAGCCTTAAATTTCTTTTCTTCTGCGATGACTCTGGCTTTCTCCTTTTTGTAGATATTCTGGTTGGATTTCACGGGTCCCATTAACTGGGTGGACAATTTAAGTTCTTCAGCAGAGCTGTATCTCCCTTCTTTGGAGCAGAAGGCTTCCTGGAGAAAGTATGCTGGCCGCAGCCAAATGGACACTTGGTTCAATTAGCCAATATGTAAGATCTGTAGACACAAGTGGAGCTGGCGAAAGCATGCCGCATTGCCCATTCTCCCGCACCAGGTCCCATCAGCCCCATAGTGAAATGCCCTACAGTTAGATACCGCAGCAAGGTCCAAGCTGACTGGGCCTTCAGACTGGAAGAACTCCGTGTGGCTGGTGTCCTTAAGAAAATAGCTCCCGCCGTCCGCATCTCTGTTGATCCAAGGAGCTAAACAAATCATCACTAAAGGCAATATGCGAGTATCCAAGCTCATACTTTTACACCAAATATTCTTTTTATGTAAGCAAACTATCAGTAAATAAATCTCCTACTACAACTGACATTTACCAGCACCATGTTTTCATAAACAACTTTAACTCATTAAACATTGAGTCAAAAATAATTTTAAAATATAGATGTCATCTTGCCCATCTCTAAGTGTTGGTATCATGAGTGGACTCAGGTGGTAGTTTTAGAGTTGTTTAAGCACCCTAGATCAAGACTCAATTATTTGCTTAATTTTCTTAATTTCTTACTCCCTGGTTCTATATACCTCCATACAACATTTACTTTTGTTTTTGTTATTGTGTTTTTCTTTGATTGTTTGTTATAATTCTTGGAAATAAAGTAACCAAAAGGCTCATAGGTGTGCTCTTCATTTAGCAATATGAAGTAGTCACTAGTCTCTCAGTGGAAGCAAATCATATCAGTTTTTATAGTGATCTTGACCTCAATCTCTCTTTTTCTACTTTGTTTTGTTCCTTTCATTCCTATATTGGGTTATTATGTATTATTTATATGACAATAATCTCTCCCCAGTAATACCTGGGTAACAATTGTTTGTATTGAGAAACATATTCATGTAATAACTTTAATGGCAAATAAAACTTCTTGTCTCTGTAATAATCTATAAGGAAGCATAGAAAGCACAATTAATATCTTAAAATATAATTATACTTATCTCTGATATTAGTGATTGAATAAATATCTATTTAACATATTTTCATTGTTTTACTTAAACTCAAATACTTTTAAATTTCTGTTATTTAGAAATATATATATATATATACACACACACACATATACATATACATGGAGGAACGTGTTCCCCAAATTTAATTCAGAAAATAGTTTCAAATAAGAAATAAATGGTGTCAGGTTTTAAGTGATTATATAAAAAGTTAATGAAGAAAAAAATTAAAAATAAAAATATAGAAAACAGAACAAAAAAGAAATAAATGGTTCAACGTAGAATAAGTCATGAGTATTCTAACACTGGAATCAAAATTATTTTTGTTAAAATAATTTGACATTGTAATTTGAATTTTTTCACTCACTCTTCACAGGATAATAAACTTATCAAATCAGTAGGAGTTTTTGAAGTGTGATTTTTAAAAAAATAACCTTCCTATAAACGAAACTAACTAAAAACATGTTAGTGCACAAAAAGTCAGAAAGAATGAATCTTTTATTTAGATAGAATTAGTTGTGTCCTTAAATATTTGTAAAGAAAGCTTATAAGGGATTTTCTTATATGATGTTTTATGATATGACTTTTCTACCAATTTTCCTTTTATTCCTATAACTGTGATGCTTTTCAGTAACTTTGGATCAGAAACAAAGAAAAATTATTCATTCTGATAAATCATGTTTTCTTATGAAAAACATTAACCAGCCTATGAAACTTAATGAAGTCTATATTAAATAGTAAGACTTCATATAATCTAAACTTTGACAAACATTACATAATAACTTTGGGACATATTATGACTACATTAAGTACAGGTGACTGAGAGTCTATTATGTTCTTGTGAGCTTACATGCAAAATGATATTCTACGAATTGTGATAACCATTGTAGGTCAAAAATTATATTATTGTGATATATTTTCTGATATTTTTGCCCTTAATAATGTTTAAAAGATTCTGATATATTTCTTGTCTTTTAAAATATTTTAACTACTATATGCTAACTGTATAAAATAATGGGCAAATTATCAGTTTTATTAATTTATTCCCAGGTGCTTTTTTTTTTCACTTTCAATGTACTAGCCACTATTTCCTTCATCCATTTTAAATAATCATTACCAATGATTATAGAATCCAATCTTCTGCTTTTAAAACTGAGTCTCTGAAATAAATAATAACTTTTTAAAATTGTAATTATGTTTTTATTGGAAAAATCTTATTTTTAAATTTTTTATTGTGTTTCTTTTTTAACATATATATTTATATTATTACACATGAATAAAATAATTTCCATATAGCAGGAAGAACCATGAGACAATCAGGAATTATATAAATGTTACATTCATAGTGATTTGGCCATTTGTATTTGGCAAACATGATGTAAACATCTTTCTTATCCTGTTGAGTCTAAATATCTGAATGGAGATTATTATCTATCATATCTCACCTTTAATAACTTAAAATACCCACCTTGATCTAAAAACATCTTAACTCCTAACCTACTAAGCTTAATTGAAAGACTAAATTATCTGGTCTTCAAACCCACCAGAGACTAGAGAAGGGATAAAACTCAAATACCTGAGAAACCCGGTGTGCAGCTTCCAAAATGAAAAAATTACTGAGACACTTTACTGCCTTAGAGTCATCCAACACTCTCTATAAATGTGGAGCATCATCTTCTGTCTTCTGTCCCAATATAGCTGACAGACATACTTGTGAGGCAGAAACTATTAAGGACTTGTTTACCCTATCTTGACAGAGTGTGGCCCTCAACTCTGCCTGCATCTAAACTTGCCCATTTTTAGGGCAAATTCTGTCTGTGGCAGAAATGGGGACTTTTTCCCCATCTTACAACCATCACAATTGCTAAGATCAAAATCTCAAGTGACAGAACATGATGATGAAGATGTGGAGAAAATGGAACAATCCTTCATTTCTGTTTTGAGTGCAAACTTGTACAACCACTCTGGAAATCAACCTAGTGCTTTCTCAGAAAATTACCTCAAGACTCAGCTATTCCACTACTTGGAATATACCCAGAAGATACTCCAGCACACAACAAGGACATATGTTCAACCATGTTCATAGCAGCCTTATTCAGAATAGCCAGAATCTGGAAACAACCTTGATGTCCCTCAGTCAAAGAATGGATAAAGAAACTGTGGTACATTTACACTATGCAATACTACCTAGCAACTAAAAACAAGGAAATCTTGAAATTTGCAGGCACGTGGAGAGACCTAGAGACAATCATCCTAAGTGAGGTAACTCAGACCCACAGAAACACACATGGCATATTCTCACTCAGAAGCAGATGTTAACCACTTCATTCAGGTTAACCATATTACAATACAGATACGATGAGACAACCAAGGTCCTTCCATATGGGATGTGGACCTAGACCTCCTGATGAGAGGTAGTAGATGAGCAGAAAAGTCTTTGTGTGGGTCTCACAATATGTGTAGTAGTGACCACTTCTGACATGGATTCAGGTCTCCTAATGTTGTTCACTTCTACCCTGGTGGGGTGGCATTGCCAGGACACAGAGGAAGAGATTACAGGTAGTTTAGAGACACTGGATAAACTGAGGTCAAACATTAGGGCAAGAGGGTTTGCCTTTCTAAGGACTAGGGGAGGGAGGGAAAAGGGGTGAGGGAGCAGATGGGATCAGGAGGGGATGAGGGAGGGGGGCTTCAATTGGCATGTAAAGATTTCAAACTGCAGAACAAGCAGGTAACTAATATTGCTAATCCCACTACATGGGACTAGATCAGAGACTGCCTTAGATACGAAGGTTTATGCATAGACAAGGCTTCATGTTTGTCATAGATTCTCTGTGACTTATAGTTAGAGGCCATTCTTAGTACGGCATGAAGGGAGATTTGCAGATGATTCACTTCTGTTCATAAAACGAGCAGAGAACCAGCCTTAGTTGTTCCGTACATCCTGCACACTTCATACCATCACAATGGTAGAACTATAATGCTTGTGAGAAATTATATTTTCAGAACAGAAGAACTAGACACCAACACTGGATCAGACCTGACAGGATTCATTACTCTCAACAAGCTAAAAGCTGACATGTTGCACCTTCCATGTTTCAGCCCCAGGCACCTTAGTTTCTGCTACCCATCAGAACAGGACAGCTTCCAGGACAATGTGGTAGAAAGCTTCTGACCTCAATTGGTCCAGAAGTTCAGACTGTCCCACACAGGACTCCTACAAAGCCTGGATCATCACAACTTTTGAAAAATGGACCACAAATGCTATCTCTGGCTTACTTAACCAATTTCTTCAATTGGGGCTTCAAAGGAATTATTCCCCCCTAGCAGCTGGAGGAAACCTTAGGAGAGTGACGTCCCATTTCCTTGACGGGGATTGGAAAGGTTTCAGTTAACTTTCTTGGTCTACAGATGCTTATTTTCACTGGGAGTTGGTTATAAGTTTCCTCCTTTACAGAGAGGAAATTAGGTTTGACTCAAGGACATATCTCTTTTCCCTTTATCTTTCTTTTGTAGGTAAGGAGATAGGAGCTGAAAAGAAGGAAAGGGGGATATAGAAATATAAAGGGAGGATAGAACAAAAGTAGATTATTGAATCTACTCCTCACCTCTTGATTTTAATTGTTACTCACAAATAAGGTTATTTTTTAATTCAGTGGTGCTGAGTTTTGTATATTGATGCAAATCACGGTTGTTAAAAACTAATCTAATTTTATCACAAGAATATATACTCTAGGTCCAAATACTTTTTTTTTTTTTTGCCTACAAAATCTTCTGTTTATGTATTGTAATAAATAATTAGGGAAAGGATATTGACCTAAGGCATTTGAATGACGTCTGCACTTAAATTTCTGAAAGCATTAACTTTATTGTATCTAAATTATAAGATATTATGATCAAGTGAAATGACATTAATTGAGATCAGGAAGATATTAAAGAATAATGTGGTGGCATGAACTAGGATGATAACCATAATTGGATACATTACTTCAAACATTTTCATGTGGATTCTTATCAATACTTTCCAGTGAATGATTGCAACCTAATGATTCTCAACACTTCAGAATATAATTCTTATTTAAAATGATCACACACTGAAGCATAGATGTGCAAAATAGTGCACATACCATATGGTGCTGCAACAAAGAACACTGGGCCATCAGAATGTACTGCAACTCACCACTCCAATTGGGAAGTCAATATCTATAGTCATCACTGTTCTTGGGCACATAATCTTTAGTCTATAAAAGGCTTTATAGTGTTTCTTTCCCCTTCAAGTTAATGAAGCCCTCTCTGTAATATCAACGATATACAATGTAATCAGGAAGTCATGTAGTCCTCAAATAAGTCTAAATTTCTGTAGTTCTAAATTACAGAAAACTTTACATCTTTATTTTATATATTAGAATTATTTTTATCCGAGGTTAGTTAATTGTACATTAAGTTGTAGTGGCTGCTAAAATTTCAATTTCCATTGATAATGGCTTTATGATGTATTTATTGGTTTTTGTCAATCCTTGAATAATTAATTTCAGGGAAGAAGAGAAATACATATGGGTGAACATGAAAAACAAAAAGGAGGTAAAGGAATAACATAGGATTGGAGAATGCTTTGCAGATTTGTCAATTCAGTATGAATGTTAAAGTATAGGAAAAAGTTAATTTATAGATATGAGGACACTTTTACATTTAGTGTTAGATATGTGTCATGTTAATTTTTAAAATATTTCACAATGATTTTCTGCAAAGTTACATTTCCATTTTGGAGATCACAAAGGGTCACCATAATAACATAGGCAATTTTTTTTTATTTCAATTGTCTACTAGAACTCAATTAAAAGACCCTACAACTAAGGATACTACACAATTTGGTTAGATCATAGAGAAATAAAGCTGGAACTGATCTGGAAACTTTCTCTATATTTGTTATCTTTCATTGTCCAAAAGAGTTTCTGGAAGCTGCTGAGAGAAAAAAGTGTTGATTATCTTCCTCAGCTATGAACTTAAAGCCTGTGAGCTATTGTCAATGAGATGTGAGGAAAAGTGTACCCTCTGACGCAATAGAGGCACAACTTCTGACCTATTAGAGCTGAAACTTGCTCTACAAGCAGTGGAAATTTATGCCTGGTTCTACACAAAATATCAAGCTCCATTGACAAAGAAGGTCAGAGGCTTTATGGGGGAGTTTACTACTATGCTTTTGCTAAGCAAACATGTATTCAAAGTACCTCCTAAATACTAATTTTTATACCCATAAATGAGTTCTATATCCAGTGGTCATAAAAGAACTTCTACCTCCAGCAGGTGATACATAATTCTGAAACATATCTGGCTAAAATGTAAAGACTCGCTGATGATGGAGTCCTCATCCTCTACAGAGTTAGCGATAAAAATCTTCAAGACTACTCTTAGATTGCAAAGGAAAGGAGTAGAAAGAAATAAAAAGCCCAGTCATTTGCTACAGAGTTAACTATAAAGCTCTGCAAGACTACTATTAGATTGCAGAAGAAGTTATATAAAGAAATAAAAAGCCCAGGATGAGGAAATGTGCAATAAAAAAGATATTTTCTGCAAATGAAATAGTCATTGCACTCAGCAAGTCAATGCCACAACTGTTAGCTGTACAAATTTAATCCATCAACATTTCATCATGAATAAAAGAGGGGACCAGTACCCTCAACTGTATCAGAAAAACTATTGGTAACTAATGTTTTCTAAATAGCAGGGTATCACTCTCTTCAGTTTTATAGTAACAGATAAACTAGCCTTGCTTCCTTGAAAAACTTTAAACCAAACTCAGGCAAGCCTACTTGATCACAAAATAAAATGAAGACATAAAAATAAAGAATAGATTTCTTATGTACAAAGATCACAGGGAGAAAGCTAGGGGTGTGAGAGAAATGAGCTGAGAGGGACAAAAGTGACTGAAATTCATTATGTAAATGTATGAAAGTACCAATCAAAAATAATGGATAAAAAGAAACTATCAAGTAAGTCATTCCTCAATTCTTCAAATTAAAATCTCAGAGATATGCTAATGCTCTAGAAACACATTATTTCTTGAATTAATTTAAAATAGGATATCGGAAGATAGAAAAATCTAAAAATGAAGTGGCATAAACTAATGTAGTAAGTAATAGAAATCAAAGAAATAGTACAATTTTGAATTTTGTGATACACAGCATCAGTATTCTACTCTTCTGCCTTTATTCCCCTTGCCTCACCCTCTATGTGTTGACAATGCAGCTGGTAAAAGTAAAGTTGAATCCTGAGCCAGGAGACTCAGTAGATGAAAGTCTTGAATAAGGTTTTTATTGAAAACTGTGTGGCAAGTAAAAAATACCTAAAGATATGCATCTAACTTTCTAAGTGTGATCTTCACTACATTTCTGGAAAGATGCACAGATGTTCCAAGTATGATCATAGTAGATGCCACCAATAGATTATTGAATAAAAGATGCTTTGACTGGAAAACTGGATATGGTGAGATTTGTGTTTATATCTTATATTTATGTTTCTGTTGCACTCACTGTGAAATTTAATTAATTTTCTCCATATTAGAGATGATGGATGTTGATTTTATTCATAAAACTTATTGTGAATTTTACATTGACTTATAAGCTACATTTTCCCATTATTTTTAACGTATACATCAAATTTTAGCTATACTATTTTTATCTTTAACATAATCTAATATACTTAAATCATAGAACAGTATGAATGCACATAACATACTTGTTTGAAAATTTGCCTCTCTTTAATGAAGGAAAACATAACACTGAATATACAGGGGGAGGTAATCCCCCTCAGGAACAGTCATAGGGGAGGGGAATAATGGGAAAATGGGGGGGGGGAGAATGGGAGGATACAAGGGATGGGATAAACATTGAGATGTAACAAGAATAAATTAAAAAAAATATTCTCAACTCAATTGTTTGAATCAATTGCTCATTCTAAAATTCAAAATAATGGCCCTGTTTGAGATGGTAGTGAAATGCCATCCAAGTCTTTCTCAAGCACAGATAAGAATAAGGTCAGGAATGCAGGAACACTCCTTTAGTTAGTGCCTTTAGCAACCACTCTATGGCTGACTGACAGGACATTTGTTGAGCTTTAATTTGTACAAGGCCCTGGTTTCCATTTACAATGTTGATAATCTAAATAAACAAAAATAACATTGGTTTCATTCTGAAGTTTTGGTGATAGTCCATTCACCATCTAGGGAAGTCTGTGTTTTAGACCATCAGGGAATTTTATCAAGAAAATGAGGTAGGTTAATTTAGTTTTCTATGGTCAAGCTACTTATTTACATGTATTTATTACCTGTGACCCATGTAAGTCATAATTGGTAGAGACAGGACATGAAAAAAGATTCTGCCAGTAAGTATGGAAGTGTATTATGTGGCAGCCTGCGGCATCCTTATAGACATTCATGTCTGAGGAAAGTATTCCCCAACTACAGCTACTGAATGTCCATTTGTACTGAATTCCTGTTTTGTGTTGGTCTTTTCCTATCATTTGACTTAGAAAGAAAAAGGAAGCCCATACATAGGGTATGGAGTGAAAGAGTAAAGGGGTATTTTAGCTGAAAAACTGTCTACTAGCTTGAGCTATACCTAAGGCCTATATGTATGTCTGAGATATTTTATCTTTCTCTTCTGTCTAATTGCTATTAAGAACAGGTAGCTTTTTAGATTTTCTCAGTACTTTTCTTAATGTTCACAAGCACTGCCTTTGACAAATCTCCTAAATGACACATCCTCTAAATGACTTATTCCATCTTGTCCTCTGTCTCAGAAGTTGCAAGCTAACTTACAGAACTTAAAAAAAAAAAAAAAAAAAAAAAAAAAAAAAAGTAGTGAGACTTATACAGCATGTTAGCTTTTAGATAAGAGGTAGGGAGAAACAAAAAATTAAAAGAGAAGACAGGAAGTAAGAAGTAACTACTTTAGTGTACATGAATACCAGAGCTGACAGAACACAGACCACAGCTGGAAGCATGCAGATGCATCAGCAAGACTGTATCCCTGTCCCTAGATCTGACATTTTAAATATTAGCCTTGCTGGTACAGTTAAGTGTGAGACTATATCCAGAGGAATGGAAACTGTTTCTTCTTTCTTTGTTTTTTCATAGAGAAGCATTGTCCTTCATTTTTAGCCACTGCTGTTTAAGAGTTATGGACTCACATGAATAAAATCTAAATAAAGATAGAAAAAAACCCTTGTTCTGGGGTGGGCAACAATCTTATAGAGGATGTTCACAATATTATCATCTTAGTTGATTTTACCCAGTTTTGCATTAGGATTAGAAAAGTGCATTGAGAGACCTTGGTACTTTATTTTTTTATTTTTATTTTATTAATTTATTCATATGACGTCTCAATGGTTATCCTATCCCTTGTATCCTCCCATTCCTCCCTACCTCCCATTTTTCCCCTTACTCCCCTCCCTTATGACTGTGACTAAGGGAGACTTCCTCCCCCTGTTTATAGTCATAGGGTATCAAGTCTCTTCTTGGTAGCCTGCTATCCTTCCTCTAGGTGCCAGAGACCTTGGTACTTTATGAAAGTAAATTATCTGTCTGTCTGTCTGTCTATCTATCTATCTATCTATCTATCTATCTATCTATCTATCTATCTATCTATCTACTCAGATAGTTTATGTTGGCCACATACTGCTGGCCATGGGTCCTGCTCTAAAGCATGCTTTGTATACACAGTGAGACACTGTTAGAGAAAACTAGGTTTTTTGTTGTTGTTTTGATTATTGTTTTTTGTTGTTATTTTTGTTTTTTGTTTCTTTGTTTGTTTGTTTTTTGCTAGTGGTTAACAGTAGAAATAGTTTCTGGGTTAGGGATAGGACTCAATTCTGCTTCCTCTCTTGGTGCTGGTACCCCATCCGGTTTAGACATAAGCAGGCCCTGTGTCTGCTACCACCATGTCTGTGAGTTCATTATGCTATGCCTACATGTTTTGTGTTTTAAAGGACTTCTTCCTTGATGTCTTCAATTCCAAAGGGGTTTTCTATTCTTTCTACCTCTTTTTTTTTTGCAAAGTTTCCTGGGCCCTGAGTGGAGGGATTTGATGAAGTCATCCTATTTAGGACTAAGTGTTCAAAGTTTCCTTACTTATTATACGTTTCTAGTTGTGGACCTCTGTTTTAGTTCCCAAATACTCCAAGAAAAAACTTATTTGATAATTGTTGAGACAGATCCTTATCAATTGATTCAGAAGAATGTCACTAAGAGTCATTTTATTGCTATGTCCTTTATCAGAACAATTGTGTTTGGGTTTCCCATGTTTCTGGTCTAATTTTTTTCATGTGCTTGGTCACCCATGAAGTGCCAGGAATGAGTTCTTTCTGATAGAGTGGGCCTTAAATATTTTCAGATAATGGATAGTTAATCCCATAATTTTTGTGCCACTATTGCACCTGCATATTATGCAGGTAGGTCACTATTATAGATCACAGAGTTTGAAGCTATATTGGTAGTTATCTTACTTCTCCTGTAATTTATAGAGCACCTTTCAGTACCATGAACATTAATTAGTAAAGGTGAAGCCTCTAGTTACTCAGCATCATGACTTTCCTATGTTCAATGAGATGTGTAGGTGTTGTCTTCAGTAATACGGGCTAACCATCAACTTGTGTAGAACAACCAATACCATTGACAAAAGCATAAGTTGTTTCAAGGATTAGACGGTGTCTCTTCTCTTCAGCCAACAACTCAATTAGATGTAGCCCACTCCTGCTATTAGAGATTTTACATGGTGGCAAGAGATCATTAGTTTGGGATTTGTTTCTCCCATCATTTGATGATTCCATTTAGAGTCTCTCATATACGCATACATTTTAACAAGTATCTACTGTAATAGGTTTCTTTGTGATGTCCTAAGACTATGTAGGGGCAGCTGGGGAAAATTTCAACCATGGAGAATGCAGATGAGAACAGGAAGTGTTGGCTCCTTCCCTCCTCACAACCTAGCACCATAAAGTCAGCTGCCCCACAATCAACCATAGTGAGAATTCATTACCTTGACAGTTATGAGACATCACTTCTTGTTTGACTTACTAATGTTCAACCCGACCACTACCCTGCAGAGCCTGGGAAATTGTACACAGACACACAAATGTTGCCCCAGAGAGTCTGGCCACCTCACCAAGGGGATAAAGATACCTTGGTTCCCTCAATTAAGTGAGCTGTCTCATTGAAGCTATCTCTGGAGAAGGCTGTTTCTTGCACACTCACCACCAACCATGAATCTGCATTACTTCCCTCCCTCCCATCCAGCTACAGGACCTGGATACCCAGATAGGAGAAGTGGATATAAGGCAGATGGTTTCCACAATATGCTTCAAATAGTCATAGTGGTAGTTGTATTTCCTCATTCTCTTCCTTACCATCCTCTTCCCTCACCCTCTCTGTTTAATCCTCCATTCTAGTTCCCTCCCCTCTCTATAACTACTGTTTCTACATGCTTTTCCCGGAGAGATCCTTTCTTCTCTCCTAGTTCTTTACTCTATACGTTATCTTGTTGTTATAGGTACTATATCAAGCCTACAGAAAGGCTTAAAAGCTATTAGCTACATAGTATGATAATTTCCTTTTGGGATTTTGGTTACCTCACTCAGTCTATTTTCTCTAGTTCCATTCATTTACCTGTGAATTTTGTGACTCTTTTATCACATGCATGGTATATGTATTGATATCCTGCTCACTTCATTTAGTGGTATTTCTATGCATATGATTTCAGGGCTGATGACTTAGTATTGGATAACCAATTAGGAGACTTTTTCTAGCTTTCAACATTCCTATAAGTTGACTATAAGTCTTTGTGTAGGTATGCGATCCATGAAATGCCCCCTTTAATTTTATCATGTCTGTTATTTTACTTATCATCTCTACACAAAAGTGTAATATTAAAGAGAAAAAAATATCCTGATATTGCATTAAACTTTAGTTAAAATTTCAGGAGTGAAATACGATACAAATTAAAATTCCTTTGATACCATAAATAGTGATGGGTAAAATACTATGTCATCAAAGTCATCACCTCAATGGAGAACTGATAGTGAACAAGTGTGAGCCTTGGAAGAACTTTTGCAAATGTTCTGCTTCTTGATATAGTCATTGTTTGTATAGAGAGATTATTTTGTGAATAGCCAGCTACATGGACGGATAATGATTCTCTACTAATTTTCTGTATGTTCTACATAAATAAAAAATATCCACAAAATGCTATCATATGGTCTACAATAGGAGAGCTTCATTTAAGAGGGTTGTGGGGCATAATAAAATATTTGTAGATTCATTTTATAATTATTGTATATCAAGTTAATAGAACCCTTCTCTTTATGAGAACATGAGAACGTATGTAAAGCTTAATTCATATTTTCATGTGTTAGCTGTAAGAAACTTCAGTATAAAATTATGCATTTTTATACAAGTTGTCAACTTTTTACTTGTTTATCATCTAGTATTTTTAGTATGCTTTATTTGCAAGTTGTTCAAACTACTTGGAAGAAGAAAAAACATGCAAACATAAATTATTGGAGCTACCAACTGACATGTCTAGAAATATCTTTTCTACCTCATTTGCATAGTCATCAGTATAGTGAGTAGAAATAATATTCTCATGCACAGTAATTTTTTGTGTATTCTTTTATTATACTTCCAGAGCTATGCTATATAATTTTAAAATGCTACTTATTTAAGTTAATGCCACAATATACTAATTACATAAGATATAATAGATGCATTGGATGCATTGAATATAGATTTTTAAGTTATTAAAAGGTCTGTTTCTTTAGTTAGAACCTCTTTCTAGTTTGAGTAGCAAGTGGTACATGTAGGTCTTCTATACACCTGTAATAGTTAAACTTAAAATTAGTTTCACATAGAGTTGGGGTGGTAGCTCAGTGTGTGAACTGCCTGATTCTTGAGCCAGACTAGGTGCAAATCATGAGCACTTATGTAAAATTTGGTGTCTGTGTACTGTGTAAATTCAACAACAAGGCATGGAGATAGGTTGATCCTTAGTAATTTGCTGGGTAGCCAATCCAAGGTAAACAAAAAGATACCGTATAAGTCAAAGTATGTGTCTCAAAAAAGTAACATGAGAAACAATCAAGGAAGACATCCTGACACCCAGGGGTGTGGTGGCATGTGTGTAACTGCACACACATACAAGTCCACACAACTCACACATATACACACAAATACAAACAGCACATACCCATATACACACACACAGCACACAGGCAACATACACATACACACACCACCGACACATGCACAAACACTCTACACACACAAAGAAATTTTATGGAAATAAATTATAACTTAAATATCATACAATATAACTCAAAGACAGGGAGAATGTGGACTTTAAAAGTGTTTTTATGTACTCTGTAGGTCATTATTGACATTGATTTTGTTTATACTTTGCTTATGGGGAAATTGCTATCTCAGTGTATTTCTTCCTCAGCAACCTGGAAGACCTCAGAATTCAGTGTTAATTATTTAGTGATATGTTATCAATTCCATCATGATTTAAAAATCCTGAAAAATAGAGTCTCAATTATTTTATATTAATTCCATAAGTAAAATATAACTCCTAGAATATGCATTTATTCTCCTGGTGATGTTCTCTCACACTTTCCAATTTAAACACCATGAAATAGCAGACATAAAGTACTCATTGAAGCATTAGGTACCCATATTCCCATTTTTTACTACTCAAGATTAACAGAACTTTTTCATTAAATTCAAAGAGAGAAAACTGCACATGGCCATTTCTCCCTGAGGATTAGAAAGCAGAAAACTTCTTTGCTGAGGGAGATAGAAAGAAATGAACTTCATGTAGAGTTTTCCAACTGGTTTAGTATGTTCAGTAGGGGTGCCATCTACAGCAAAGCCAGAGGGAAAACAAGATCTTCCCTACCTGTGCAGCTTCCAAAATTAAGTAATCTTCAATCTGCTAAGACAGAGGTACTAAACATTTTGATACTGTCTCTCGAAGTTCCCAGTATTATTTATCTCTTATTCTTTCCAAGCTTAATGTGACTCCTCTTCTTTTCTTTATTCAGTCTTCTGCTGTGTGGTCTTTTTGTCCATTGTGACAACATGTTAAGATGGTTTTAATACAAAAACCAAACCAAAACAAAAAAACTAAATATTCATGGTCATTGGAAGCTTGGTTTGTTGAGCAGAGACAAAAAACAGAGCTCCACACTGTTGCTCTAGGAAGCCCAAAGAATTCCCATAATTCTTAGGGACATTGACTCAGATAAAGCCTGATTCTTAGTTTTGATGCAAATAAACATTGAAAACATATAAGTGTGAATCAAAATAAGGTGTGTCAAATGTAAGGGTAAAGGCACTTAAGGAAAAAATAGGGTACATTTAAGAGTAGGAATGTGGGCTTCTCAAAGAAGAGTTACAGATTATTAAATGACAATTTTTGTTAGCTGTTTATTTTTATTTGTATATGCACACACACTTGTGTGTGTGTGTTTATCCATGTGAGTATATATTTATATCTGTGCAGATGCCTGCAGATGCCAGAAAAGGGTGCCAGATCCATTGTAAGTGGAGCTACAACTTCTGCTAAATCCTGAGTATCCTGCTTAGAACGGAGTTCTGGTTCTTATGGTTCATATCATAGAGTAGCACTCATTCTAACTGCTGAGTCACTCCTCCAGCTACAAAGAAAATTTTCAATATGTGTTTTAAGAGGAAAAGGACACTCAGAGTAAGAGTAAGAAATACTCAAGTATGCATATGGGTCTCTCAAGAAGCAGAAGTATCCTTAAGAAACACTTCCACTCCTCTCTTTCCACTCTTTTCTATAAGTAAGATTGTAAGACATTTCCAGAGGTCCCTTAGAGGAAATTACAACTTGATAAAAATAAAACGAGCAATCACCAGCTTTGCACAAGTAGGTGGGGATATATCCCTTTACTATAAAGGGACTTTCTAGTGAGTTTCTGTCGAAATTACAGGTTTATCGCTGGGAGAAGGGGAAAGCAGTAAGCTATTGTGAAAGTGCTGAAATTCTTGTTTCTCACTTCACAAGAAGCCTCAAGTAAACTTTGAGGTGAGCACAGCTTTGACTTTATGGTCGATAAGGTCAATATTTCCGTTGTCCTTCTGTCCTGCACCATGATGTATTTTGCTTTCTTTCTGTTCTCCTTTGTATTAAATTTCTGGGGAGTTTACTTGTCTAAATATTTCTGTCTAAATAGTAGTAATTTTTTTTTGCCCAAGTCGATTGAGCAAAGAATGACTAATAGCTAAAATGAGGGTCTAGAGAGATGGCTTGCTGAACAGTTACACACTCTGGTTGCTCTTCCAGAGGACCACAACTCGGTTCTTAGCATTATGTTGGGAATTTCACAGGTACTTAAAGCTCCAGGCACACCTCTACACTTTGCAGGTCCCACATATATGAGAAAAGCATACACACAAAAAGAAATAAAATAAAATATAAAAATAACTAAGGTAATTATTATTGGAGAGCATAGTTAGTGATTCTTATTTGGCAAAGGCAGTTGCATCTTTTTATTCCTTGTCATTTTGTTTGTATCTGCGATGTCACTTGGGAATGTGGATTTCTTTCCTGACCCTGTCTCTGTTGAGCATCATCTCATATTTATCATTGTTCACGCTTCATTGATTTCAGGTCAAGTATGGATCATTAATAGGTCAATCCTCCATGTGCCCAGTGTTGAGTTGTGATTGGAGAGATAGCTTGATTGTAACTAGAATAACCAAGCAAGCATGTGACTGTGACTCCCGGCTGTGTCTGTTCGGGGCCACGCGATGCTACCTAAGGCCTGAGAATGTGGTAATAAGGAAGGGGGAACCCAACTCATCAGACTTGGGTTGTTTATAGGTTTTCCAAGTAACCCTAATTCAGGTATTCTGGGAAGACACGGATGGCATGGTGAAGGCTGGGATCTAAATCGGTCTTCTGTCTGGGATGCCTTGCTTCACTACACCTATGCCTGGGAGTCTGGTGGAGGCATTGGTAGCCAAGATTTCACATGTATTAAATTTTGCTTAAGTCTTTTATTAAATAAAGAACTAATCAAAATTTCCAATAAAATTGATTCATGCTTGCATAATTTTATTTCTTATATTTTGTCTTTGGGACAACCAATGTCCCCTCATGTTTAGAAGTGTGGTATAGCTGGGTCTTGAGGTAGAGCTATTCCCAATTTTCTGAGAAAGCATCAGATTGATTTCCAAAGTGCTTGTACAAGTTTGCACTCCCATCAGGAATGGAGAGGTGTTCCCCTTTCTCCACATCCTTGGTAGCATATGCTATCACTTGAGTTTCTGATCTTAACTATTATGACAGTTGTAAGATAGAATCTCTGAGTCCTCTTGATTTGCATTTCCCTGATGAATAAGGATGTTGAGCATTTCTGTAAGTGTTTCTTGGCCATTGTTGAAGATGCTGTCATATTTCCATTTATGGTTTTGGGTTCTTTGCCAAAGATCAAGTGTCCTTAGGTATGTGGCTTTATTTCTGGGTCTTCAATTCAATTCCATTGATCCATGGTCTCTTTCTATGCCAGTACAATGCAGTTTTTATTACTGTTGCTGTTATCATTAAAAATATATAAAGAGATGAAGCAGATCTGACAAGGAGAGATTTATTTGGGGGAAGGAAAGTGGAAATGAGTTAAGGTCAACCATAAGGGTTGAGAGATACAGAGACAGAGGGAGAGAAAGAGATTGGAGAGGTGCACCAGAATCATGGAAGGAGAGAGAGACCAAGGCAGAGAGGGTGGAATAAAGAGAGACAGGGTGCTAGGTTGGCTCTTTTATATTTGCTGCAAAGCTGAAGGGCTTCTGACACACACCTGGTGGCAGGTGATGATGTCAGAGGTTGCTAAGTAACATAGAGGCAGGCTAGTGAATCTGTGAAATAACAGTTGCTCTGTAGTGCAGCTTAAAATCAGAGATGGAGATACCTGCAGAAGCTATTTGATTGTACAGAACTGTTTTAGCTATTCTGTGTTTTTGTTGTTGTTGCTGTTCTTTATGACATTGAGAATTGATCTTTCAAGGTCTGTAAGTAATTGTGTAGGTATTTTGATAGGAATTGCATTGAATCTGTAGATTGCTTTAGGTAAGATTTTTACTATGTTGATCCTACAGATATAAGATCTTTCAGTCTTCTGATATCTTCTTCAGAAATTGAAGTTGTTGTCACTTGCTTGATTAGTTACACCAAGATATTTTATTTTATTTGGGGCTACTCTGAAGGGTGTTGTTTCCCTAATATCTTTCCCATCCCATTTAAGATACATTTCTTAATAACTATTCTATGTTTAGCTCTATATTTACAGTGACTAAATATTGTGTGTGTGTGTGTGTGCTATAGTTTCTGCAAAATACTGAAAAATTGGGACACTAATCAATTCTCCCTGCTTCCTCAAAAAAAAAAACAATAAAAATAAATTGGACTATATATTAATTTAGGAACCTGTCAGGTAGAGGTATGATAACCATTGCAGAAAATGTAGGAAAATGACATATAAATGAATATGAATGAATAATCACACCTAGTGAATAGACTATAAAATGGACACATTAAACCTACATTTTAATTTTTATAAACTATTAAGTGTTCTGTTTAGGATACATATGATATAAACAAAATAGAGAAGTAGTTTACCTTCTAAGAACTAAAAATCCAAATACAGTGATCATTAAAACATTTGTATGATAAGGTTGTTATATAAAATATCAATGTCAGGCTGGAGAGATGGCTTAACAGTTAAAGGCTAGGCTCACAACCAAAAATAAAATGTCGGTGTAAAATGTAAAGACAAATTTTTAAGCCTTAAATCTTTTTTAGGATATTATTTTATATTGTGTAGAAGTAATGGAAAACTATATAACCAGATTACTGCATTTGAATAAAATATAATTTCTTATTATTGAATTTGTAAGTATTCTCTTTTTATATATTTATCAATACACATATAATTTTATATTATCTTCTTTAAGAGCAGTTTTCTTGATAATGTTCTTTGGTTTATATTCTCTACAAAAATTGAGCCATTTTTATTAGTTAATATCCCTATTAAAATTTATTTTTATTCATTGTTTATACTGGCACTACTTCCCTCATGGACATTCTTAAGTCATTTCCAATCACAGCTATATCAATTCTTCTCTCTTCTAGTACAAAACAGTGGTTTCTCGTGTCACTCTTTCTGTGCTTTCAACATACAGTTTTAAGTATTATAAACCTCTCATAAGTCTTCAGTACTAAGAAAATACACTTCTTTAAAATTTATTAAATATATCAGTAAAGATTCAATTTAATGAAAGTTATTCATATTTTTCCTTTTCTTGACTTAACATCTTTATTAACATCTCTGAAAAACTGATGAGGTGAACCCTAGCCCTTTTTATTTTATTTTAAATATCAACTTTGGATCACAGCAGTGTATTATAATCTGTTTGAAACAAGAGATTACCAAAGTGTATGGATTTCTCTAAAAAGCTCTGTGCCAGTGTGGCATGTGTTGTATGAAATAAAGCAGTTAGCAGTTGGCAAATAGGAACCTTGCAAACGTCCATCTCCTTAAATCTGGAAGCACAGAAGTATTCAGAGTTTCTTAATCAGTGACTTGGAATTCATTTTATATGAGAAGGTGCACTACTGGTTGTACATTTAATGTGGTAGTGATATGTATGGTGCATGAATTCAATAGGAAAACTATGTTACAAGTGGAACATAGTAAAAAACACACATTATGCAAATGACCTAATGTCTGCATTATTTAAATTATCAGAAAACAATCACTCACTACATGATAAAAATTTGAATATGTTGTATAACATTGCAATTTGAGTGAAAATGTTTTTGCTCATAAAAGTTTTCTCTTTTGACATTAATTCTTTCTTAACCAAGTACTCTTGCTTTGCCTGGTGCTGTTTATTTATCTCTGTCTGAGTCCTTGTTCCTCAATGAAAGCACTTAGAAACCATAAAAACATGCCCAATGAAATTCCAATATTGACTAACCTGATCTCCACATTGTATATGGGTACTTTTGAGGGAGATTGTGCTTTGTTACTTTTAAGTGTTAAATTATGCAATTAAACCATCCAGTTGTTGATTCTGATTTCTGAAACTTCATTCAGAACATGTTGTTATTTGTTGATAGACCTGTTGTATACACAACATATAAAGATGAAGTCTTAACATGAGTTGGATGTGTTCTTAATCCAAACTCACCACTGTCCTTATAAAGACCTTGATTTGGACATACACAGGAACATAAGAAATGTGTCATGAGACCTAACAGGCAATGACAGAAATTTTGTTTCAAGAAAGAGAACGGAGCCACAAATTTTATAGTACTTTTAAGAAGCTAAAAAGAATATGTGAATAGATTATCCTTGACAAGGCCTAGTGGGACTGAAGTATGCCAGTGTCATCATCCCCAAGTTCTGTAGTCAAGAACTGCTAAAATGAACACTTATACCGTGTTTCACATGTACTCCATGTAGTCATGGCAGCCAAGCCAAATTAATAAGATAATTATTTTTTTTTCATAGACAGGGTTTTTCTGTATAGATTTGGCTGTCCTGGACTCGCTTTGTAGACCAGAATGGTCTCGAACTCACTCACAGATATCCACATGCCTCTGCCTCCCCAAATGCTGTGATTAAAGGTGTTAACCACCATGGTCAGGTATGATTATAATTCTTTAAGAAATCTATTTGTGGTATCAGGTCAAAATATAAGCTTTTCAGCACCAAACATCATTATTTGCATTTGACAGTTTACATGTTTTCATACTAAGATTTGCTGCTAATTCACATATTTTTAGAGTGTGTGTTTGTACATGTATGTATACATGTACAAATGTGGTGTATTGCATTCATGTGTGTTAAGATATATATGCCTGTGCACTAGTTTATGGTACAGTAGAATGTGTTATACCACAACTGATCTATCAAATTGTCTGTATAGATTTGCTGTCTTGGCTTTTACAACACTTCAGCACTCAGGTTAACAGCATAATCTCCCTTCTTCCTTCCTTCATTCCTTTCATCTTTCCTTCTTTCTTTTCTTAATGTCTCCTTCTTTCTATTCCTCTATTTCCTTTTCCTCCTTCTCTTTCTTTCTTTTTGTTAGCTTTAGTTTGAGTATCCAAATACAGATGCTCCAACTGGAGGCTTAGTCTTTATTACCTCCTCAGCCATATCTCTAAGCTTTCTCACTCACTTTTGATATGGGAGATCATTCTTTATTACATTAAAATATGGCAAAAGAGTTATAATTTTTCGGTTCTTTGATAATGGCCTTTGTGGACATACATTTCAGTCAAATTTTAGTCTATTGCTTTGCCTTTTTAAGGCCTTTTTCCCTCAAATAAGAAGCATTCACCTTAAAATGCTACATAGTAATGTATAAACTTATTTTAAGTTACATAGGGTATATATGCATGTATGTGTAAATTATATATAATATATTAAAAAGTATATATATATATACTTTTATGTACATTTAAAATATAACATGTAGCATATGCTTATGGGTAATAAGTACACAATAAGTTATACCCAGGCATATAGTATTGTTGAGGTAATATTTTGTGAACTGTGTGAAGGTTGAATTGTTACTTCTGTACCAGCAGATAGCTGAGACTGTCCCAACTTTGGCATTGTTATCCTTGTGGGTCAGCACCTGCATCAAATTTTGTAAACACTCTTCTTCCCTCATCTTTTTATTGGCTTAAAAATGATGTTTCAGGCAATGGCTATGCAGGAAAGAAAAAGCAAGACATCTGGATTAAGAAAAGGCTCTGGAGAAGAATCAGACACTAGAGATTCATTATTCATGTGAGAAGGAACAGGTGCTGGGACTGGGTAGGAGAGAGGTAGAAGGCCAGGTGACAGGCTCTGGATTTGAATAATCAGGTCAATTCAGTTAGACAACATAGCTGGGAGGTAGCTCAAGCTTTGGCCTAAGGTATAATAAAATTAATAACTTTTTTCAGTCTATTGTCCTGAAGAGCAGTATTTGTGCTAGCATATTATCTAAAATTATTTCTAAAACTGTTCTTCAAAGATCCTGACAGGATGGACATGAACAATATAGACCTAAAAATGCTGCTTTTTACTAAGATTTTATTTATGTGACATGCTTTGAACAATCTTTCTTTTCTTGTTTGATGGCAAAAGCCAGAGTCTGATTACTGATACCTGACAAAATTTGTCCTAAAATGCTCTTGCTTTGTCTTTTTTAAAAATTTGTTTTGCTTGCATTCATTTGAAATATGTATAAGCATTTTCTAACTTTAGAGAGAAAGGCTACATCTTAAAAAATTACTTTTCTGCATTTAAACAAAAAATTCTTTATTTTAAAACAAGTTCATTTTTTATATTTTTTAATTATTTTTTAATATTGGGGGTTGCATATTTAAAATTTTTTACATATACATTTATATTATTACCAATATACACAATAAACTACCTACAGCAAGAAGAACCATGAAACAATCAGGAATTATATAAAAGTTATATTCATACTGTTTTGGCTATTTGTATTTGGCAGCCTTGAAGAAAATATCGTTCCTATCTTGTAAAATTCTGAGTGTAAATCAATATATATTAAATCTCGTCATTATCCACTTGAAACATCTATCTAGAGCTAAAAACATCTTAACCCCTAAACAAGAAAGCTTAATTATAAAGCTAAACTATTAGTTTTAATATGGTTTGTTAAATATTTCTTCCTGTATTACTTTGACTTAATTTAAAAGGTAAATACGAGTTTCAAATTTAGAATATTGTCAAAAAGATTTAACAGATATTTATAGAACTTTTCACTCAAACACATGGGATTATACCTTCTTCTCAGCACCCCATAGAACCTTCTCCAAAATTGATCACATAGTAGGTCACAAAGCAAGCCTCAACAGATACAGGAGGTTGAAATAATACCGTGTATCCTATCAGATCACCATGGTCTAAGGTTGGACTAAACACACATGGAAACTAAACAACTCCCTACTTAATGACACCTGGATCAGGGAAGAAATTAAGAGAGAAATTAAGGACTTTCTGAAATTCAAAGATAATGAAGGAAACATACCCAAATTTGAGGAAACACATTGAAAGCAGTGTTAAGAGGAAAATTCATAGCACTAAGTACCTTTACGAATAAATTGGAAACATCGCACATAAGCAACTTAATGATACATCTGGAAGCCCTAAGGAAAAAAGAAGCAGAAACACCCAAGAGGAGTAGATGTCTGGAAATAATCAAACTCAGGCCTGAAATCAATAAATTAGAAACAAAGAGAAAAATTCAAATAACCAACAAAACCAGGAGTTGGTTCTTTGAGAAAATCAACAAGATAGACAAACCATTAGCCAAACTAACTAAAAGGCAGAGAGACACTATACAAATCAACAATATCAGAAATGAAAATGGAGACATAAAAACAGACACTGAAGAAATACAAAGAATCATAAGATCCTACTTTACAGGCATATATCCACAAAATTTGAAAATCTAAGGGAAATAGAAAATTTTCTTGATCAATTCCACTTGCAAAAATTGAATCAAGATCAGATAAACAAATTAAATAGTTCTATTTCTCCTGTAGAAATAGAAGTGATCATTGATAGTCTTCCAACCAAAAAAAGCCCAGGGCTAGATTGCTTCTGACTAGAATTATACCAGATCTTCAAAGAAGAGCTAATACCGATACTCTTCAAGCTACTCCGAAAGATAGAAACCAATGGAACATTACCAAATTCATTCTATGAGGCCACAGTCACATTGATACCAATACCCCACAAAGGCCCCCCCAAAAGAGAGAATTTCAAACCAATTTTTCTTATGAACATTGACACCAAAATAATCAATAAAATACTCTCAAAACAAATACAAGGACATATAAAAGACATCATTAACTATGACTAAGTAGGCTTCATTCCAGGCTTAATTTACAGAAATCCATCAATGTAATACATGATAAAAACAAACTGAAAGAAAAAAAAACCACATGATCATCTTCTTAGATGCAGAGAAAGCATTTGACAAAATCCAACATTTTTGCAGAGATTGGGAATACAAAGTACATAACTAAACATAATAAAGGCTATATACAGCAAGCCAATGGCTAACATCAAATCAAATGGAGAGATACTCAAAGAAATTGCTCTAAAATTGGGGACCAGAAAAGGCTGACCACTTTCACCATATCTCTTCAGTATAGTTCTTGAAGTTATAGCCAGAGCATTAAGACATCAAAAAGAAATGGATCCAAATGGTAAAGGAGGAAGTCAATTTATCCCTATTTGCAGATGATATGATAGTGTACATAGGTGACCCCCAAAATTCTACCAGAGAACTCCTACAGCTGATAAACACTTCAGCAAATTGGCAGGATACAAAATAAACTCTAAAAGGTCTGCAGCCCTCCTATGTACAAATGACAAACACGCAGAGGAAGAAATTAGGAAAACTACACCTTTCATGATAGCCTTAAGCAATGTAAAATATTTAGGAGTAACTCTAACCAGGCAAGTGAAGGACTTATTTGAAAAATACTTTAAATCTCTGAAGAAAGAGGTTAAATATGACATCAGAATCTGGAGGGATCTCCCTTGTTCATGGATCAGAAGAATTTACATAGTAAAATTGGTCATCTTACCAAAAGCCATTTACAGATTCAATGTAATCCCTATCAATACCTACACATATGGAAAAACTAAAAACCCAGAATAGCAAAAACAATCATGTACAATAAAAGATGCTCCGGAGGAATTTCTGATCTCAAGCTATACTGTAAAGCAACAGTAATTAAAACAGCATGGTACTGACACAGCAATAGGCTGGTAGATCAATGGTATTGAATTGAAGACCCAGAAATGACTTCACACATATATGGTCATTTGATTTTTGACAAAGAAGCCAAATCTATTCAATGGAAAAAGGATAGCTTATTCACCAAATGGGGCTGGTCTAACTGGATGTCTACATGTAGAAAAATGCAACTGGACCTATATTGGTCACCATGCACAAAACTCAAGTCCAAGTGTATTAAAGACCTTAACATACACCAGAGACACTAAATAGGTTAGAAGAAAAAGTGGGGGAAGAGCCTGGAACACATTGGCACAGGAGACAACTTCCTAAGCAGAACACCAACAGCCCAGGCCTTAAGGTCAACAATTAACAAATGGGACCTGATGAGGCTGAGAAGCTTCTGTAAGGCAGGAGACACTGTCAACAGAACAAAGTGAAGGATCTTCACCAACCCTACATCTGACAAAGGTCTAATATCCAAAATATATAAAGAACTCAAGAGATTAAACACCACCAAACCAAATAACCCAATTGAGAAATGAAGCTCAGAATGAAATAGAGAATTCTCAACAGAGGAATATCAAATGGCTGAGAAACACTTAAAGAAATGCTCAACATCTTTAGTCTACAGAGAAATGCAAATCAAAACGACTCTGAGATTGCATCTTACACCCATTAGAATAGCTAAGATCAAAAATTCAAGTGACACCACATGCTGGTTTAAGATGTGGAGAAAGAGGAACACTCCTTCATTGCTGGTGGGAATGAAAACTTGTACAACCGCTTTGGTAGTCTAGCTGGCACTTTCTCAGAAAATTAGATATAGCGCTTCCTCAAGACCCAGCTATTCCACTTTTTGTAATACACCCAGAAGATGCTCTAGCACACAGCAAGGACATTTGCTCAACCATGTTCATAGCAGCCTTATTTATAATAGTAAGAACCAGGAAACAGCCTAAATGCCCCTCTGTTGAAGAATGGATAAAGAAACCATAGTACATTTACACTATGGAATACTACTCAGCTATTAAAATCAAGGAAATCACAAATTTGTGGACAAGTGCATGGGACTAGAAATGATCATAATGAGTGAGTTAACTCAGAAGCAGAAAGACTCATATGGTATATGCTCACTTATAATTGGGCACTAGCTCAAAAGGCATGTACCAAGAAAGTCTTCACTTACCAGGAAATTGGGATAGAGTCCTACTGAGTCTCTACTTAAGGGAAATATAGGAGAGGGGGAAATAGAAGGACCTGGAGTGTCCTGGAAACTTACACAAAGAACATCATGATGGGTGCATCTGAGTCTGCTCAAACTATTGCATTAACCAAGGACAATACAATAGTAAATATCGAACCCCTATTCTGATCTACCCAATGGACAGGATATTCTCCACAGTTATGTGGAAAGCAGGGTCTGACTTTGGTGTTATCCTCCCTCTACTAGGAGACTTCTACTTAGAGAAGATCCTCTTCAGTCTCTATAGCTCCTTCTACTAGAAGTCTCTACTACAGTCTGCCTCATATCCTCCCAGAAAGCTACCCTAATTTAGGTCTCCAGCTTGTCACAGAGTTGCCTCTGCCCACAGTTTCACTTTTTTCTATAGGCCTTCTGTCCAAACTGGACCTATGTCCTCTACAATGATGTAACCAATGCGCAGCTCAAGCTTCATGTAAATCTTCTAGTAAGGGTACTCTCATGGAATTTGTTACCAGCTTTTTTATCACTTCCGCATGTTGAGGCTGCCTTGCCCAGACCACAGGGGAAGAGGACAAGTCCAGTTCTGGTGTGACCTGGTGTGTGTGCATGTGGGTGGCATGATGGGAATAGGGGCTCCACTTTTTAGAGGAGAGAGAATGGGGAAAGGGAGAGAGGGAGGAACTGGAAGGTGAGAAGTGGTGGAGCTATAGCTAGGAAGTGAAGTAATGAGAGAGAGAGAGAGAGAGAGAGAGAGAGAGAGAGAGAGAGAGAGAGAGAGAGAGAGAAGAAGAAGAAGAAGAAAGAAGAAAGAGAAGGAGAAGGAGAAGGAGAAAGAAGAAGGAGAGAAAGGAAAAGGAGAAGAGTAGAAGAAAGAACGAAGAGAAGAAGAGGAAGAACATGAACATAGCACAACAAATTACAATAAAACTAGATATATACTCTTATATCAAGGCTGGACGAGGCAACCCAGTAGGTCCCAAGTGCAGGCAAAAGAGTAAGAAACAACCCTCACTCTTACTGTTAGGAATATCACAAGAACACAAACTATATAACCAGATGGTACACATAGAAGACCTAGCTCAGACCAATATAGGCTCCCTGATTATCACTTCATTCTCAGAGACACCCTATGACCCCTGCTTAGTTGATTCTGTGGCCCTGTTCTTGTGGTTTCCTTGGTATCTCTGGCTCCTGCACTCCATCCTGCACTCCCAGGCCCTTACAGGGTTCCTGGAGCTCTGCTTAATGTTTGGCTGTGGGTGTTTGCAGCTGCTCCACTGCAGATGCTAGGAAGGTCAGTGAGAGATACCATACAGGAAAGAAATATGGAAAATTAAGAAAGAAACACACTCAGTGGAAAGAAAAATGAGGGCAGAGAGAATGATTTTACTACCGCATGTTTGTTTTATGCCATTCCCAGAGTTTTCTGGCCTTCTTTGCTTTTTGCTACTGTACCAGAAATGATAAGTAAAAAGTAAAGACAGCAGAACATAGATTACGGTTGTGTTTGAGCAGGATCCCTATACCAAGAAGAGATTTTATACCTTATGAGCATATACAGGGGGAGGATGTCCCCCTCAGTCACAGTCTTAAGAGAGGGGAGTAATGAGAAAATGGGAAGGAGGGAGGAATAGGTGGATACAATGGATGGGATAACAATTGAGATGTAATATGAATAAATTAATAAAATATATTTTAAAAAATAAGGTTGTGTTTGAAAACTCAATATTTACACTCATTTTACTAATCAACAAACCTCATGGACAAAAATCTATGTATTGTTTGAGTTGTTGGATTTGAGGTTCAGTGTTTATACTAATCAGAGTAATGTGTTATAGTTTATAAAGCAAATTAACACACTACAATTAAAAAAAGAAGAGAAAATATTTCACGTATCTGTAACAAGTTCAAACTAAATTACAATGTTTCTCAGAAATTTTTAGCAATTAAATTTTCTCCATTTTCATATTGTTGTAATAAGAAATGTCATTTTTGGTTATTTCATCTAGTTTCTTTAAATTTAGTATTTTTTATATTTAAATTGCTTCATATGCTAAGTTACTCTATGTACAACATTGTATTCCAATATAGTATATAGGAAATAACATAACTTTTATTTAAAGTAACTCTCAAAGCTAAATTAAAAGAGTTAAGAAGGAAGTCATTTTGATAAAATATCATAAAGATGACCATTCTAACACATTTATAATATTATATGATTTTATTCCATCTATAAAATATTTGAATAAAATTAAAATGTGAATTTAGTCCAAAATAATGTATTTTATTAAATTCTTCACTATCAAATATCTTCTGATACATGTTCTCTACAGGACTCCTCATAAATTGAAAAATAAATCTAATAGATTTAAAATTTATTATAAATAAGTAACATATTTAAAATTTATTACAGATATTACTAAGATCCCATGAATCAGTAGCTATAAAACTGCATTGTTTATTTCAGTGTCTATATCACTGACTGTCTCTTTTTGTTTATGCCACTCTCACTCTCTCTTTTTCTCTTTTACACACACACACACACACACACACACACATGCATGGTGAAGAAATAAAAACACCACATTGCATTCATAGTTTGGGGCTGAAATACATTTCTGAAGACTAGTTACTAATATTAAGATTTCAAGTACTTAGAAGATTTGTAAATATTTCAGTTATTTTAACATCAAATGTTCATAAACCTCATTTTGAAATTCAGAGAAAGAGAGAGAGAGAGAGAGAGAGAGAGAGAGAGAGAGAGAGAGAGAGAGAGAGAGAGAGAGAGATTGCCATTTTTTTAAGCAAAATTCTGTCTGTGGTAGAAATGAGGACATTTGGTCCAATGGCTTGTTTGCCACATTTGAAACCATCTCCATAAGCAGGTTCTTTTTTGCTCATCATCCTCTTTGAAGTAGACTGGGTATTGCCAGGAGTTAGCCTGTCTCATTGTCAGAGAAGCTTTAAAATAATAAAACATTTTAAAAATACATTTATTTTATTACACATGTATAAAACAAACTACATGCAGCAGGGAGACCATGTGACAATCATGAGAATCATGAGTTCTATAAATGTTACATTCATAGTGGTTTGACTATTTGTATTCGTCCAGCTTGAAGTAAACGTCATTCCTGTCTTGCCATATTCTGTATGTCTCTGAAGTTTTTGAATATGTCATCTGACTTTTTTACTGTACCTTTCTATAGAATCACTTCTATCTGTTGCACGTAAAAGGTATATTCTTGTGCTAAAAGTAGACTAGTAATTGCTATGACCATGATTTGATCATCTAAAAACTAATGTGTGTAACTTATTTTTCCTAAACAGCCTGCAATAGCACTTTCAAAATATTGGAAGCAATTCTTATATTATAAATAAGTTATATGGGTACCATAATCAGAGTAGAAATATATAATGAAGAATAAACTTACATTTAAATTCTGTATCACTGTATTTAAAATTAAACTTAATTTGCATCTACATAAAAATTCTATACCAGTAAATTAAAAATAACTTTCTGAATGACAATTGTGGCATTCAGTTGAGGAATAGATTCACTAATCTACTTTTTATTCTTTCTTCCATATATATATCTTTATACCCCATTCTTTATTTGCAACTCTTATCTCCAAACCTCTGAGTCTAACCTTGTTTTATCTCTAAATAAGATCAATTATAACTTGTAACAAACTCCCATTGATAGTAACCCTCTATAGCCCAAAAAAGCAAGCAAAAACCTACAGGAGTCCCCTTAACGGAAATGGGGTATCATTCTCTTACGGGTTCTTCAGACATATTTGGAATGAATAATACCTTTGTAGGAGCCCATATAAAATTAGGGAAATTGATAAACAGGCTAGGAACTACATTTGTGGCCCAGTTTCTAAATGTTGAGTAATTCCAGGCTTAATTAGAGTCCTATGTGAGACAGTCTGAAATGCTACACCAATTGGAATGGAAGCTTTGTTTGAAACTGTACTGCAATGATGTAGTTATCTTTTTCCTGTGTAATTTTGGTTGTAGCTTGTCATTTTGGGTTGGAGGTTTCCTTCTAGTATCTTCTGTAAGGCTGGCTTTGTGGATAAGTACAGTTTAAATTTGTTTTTGTCATGGAATGTATTGTTTTCTCCATCAGTGGTTATTGATGGTTTCACTGAGTAGAGTAGTCTGGCCTGGCATCTGTGGTCTCTTAGGGTTTGCAGGACCTCTGTCCAGTCCCTGCTGGCTTTTATGGTCTCTGCTGAGAAGTCGGGTGTACTTCTGATAGATTTGCCATTATATCTTACTTGGCCTTTTTCCCTTGCAGCTTTTAATGTTTTTTCTTTGTTCTGTATATTTTGTGTTTTGATTATTATTGGTAGGAAGATTTTCTTTTCTGCTCTATTTTATTTGGTATTCTGTAGGCCTCTTCTGTGTTTATGTGCTTGGGGAAATTTTTTTCTATGATTTTGTTGAAGATATTTTCTGGGCCTTGGAGTCTGGGATCTTCTCTTTCCTCAATGCCCATTTTCCTCAGGTTTCATCTTTTCATGGTGTCTTTGATATCTTGATTGTTTTATATCAGGAAGTTTTCAAATTTAGCATTTTCTTTGATTGTTGCTTCAAGTTCTATGATTGTATCTTCTAGTCCTGAGATTCGTTCATCCATCTCTTGGCTTCTGTTAGAGAAGCTCACCTCTGTGTTGCTTGCTTTCTTCTCTAAAGCTCTCTTGTTTCCAGTTTTCTTCTCTGTGCCTTTATCATTGTTTTCATTTTCATCTTCAGATCGTGAACTGTTTTATTTGTTTCCTTCACCTGATTGATTATATTTTCTTGAATTTCTTCCAGTGCCTCTCTATAGGACTTTTAATGGCTTCAATCTGTTTGGCTGCATCTTCCTGCATTTTTTTTATGGATTTTATTCATTTCTTCCATTATCATCTTCATTACTAAGTTTTTGAGGTCATTTCTTTTATTTTCATTGTGTTTGAGTTGTCATTGTTGCTTTTGTTGGGATAACTGGGATCTGGAGATGCCATATTGTTTTGGTTTTTGTTGTTTGCATTCTTATGCTGGCCTTTAGTTATCTTGCTGTCTCTGATGTTGGGAGGTAGCTTCTGGTGTCTTTCACTGGTCGTTGAGACCTCATAGTTGGTGAGTGATTATAGGCCAGGGACCCTTGCCTGTGTGGATCAGGGAATTCTTCCCTGGGACAGGCAGGTGACCTGGTTTCCACTCCAGGTAACTTTGCTCCATACCTTAGGCTCCACACTGGGTCAGCAGAGGTAGGCTTCTGCCTGGTTCTGTTTGCTCTTCTGGGAGTCATATCACCTTATAGTGATGGATACCAGTGTGCTGAGACACCACCATGATTCTAGGTCCTCCTGTCCCAAGGCATGGAGTTGGTAGAGAAAAAAGGACATTAAGTAGTAGAAATGATAATTGTTTATGTGAGAAAGATATACTTTTAAGGAAAGAAGTAAACTGAACAAAGAGAAGAGTTTCAGAGTTCAACTACAGTGCTGTAGAAAGAATGGGAGGTTTTATGTCATATGACATTTGTTTTGTGATTGTCTGCTTAGGCGGGCTTTCTTGAGCGTGCTGTATCAGTTACATAGTTCTAATCCAATGTCATGCATCTTGTGTAAGCTCTGCCATCTTTACTGAAGATTTTTTATTTTAGTAGTACAATGAGCCACAGGAAACTTTCAGACACTCTAGAGTTCCTCTGCACCTGTGCCAATGGTTGGCTTCTGTAGAGATGTTTGACAAAGGGTTTTTCTCATATGCTGCTTTGTAGCCTTTGTGTGGGGCTTTCCAGACTTTACTTTCTTTCCTGTTCCATTGTCTCAGAAAGTAAAAACATGATTCAAGAATACTGGCCTTTGGAAAAGACAGAGATGTCTTCTGACCCTAACTGCCAAGATTATTGAGATATGTTACTTAAACATGGTACTTAAACTATGTGGAAACAATAAAAGTAACTGAGTGTAAAGAAATAGTGTTTGCAAACTGCTTTCTTGGTCATATATAGGAATTGCTGCTACAGTTAAGATGCTACCACTATGTACTGTGTATCGTTAAAATAAACAAATAAATAAGATTCAAAAAGAAACAGAGAGAGAATTAATGAAAGGAAGAAAGAAAGAAAGAAAGAAAGAAAGAAAGAAAGAAAGAAAGAAAAGAAAAGAAAAGAAAAAGAAAAGAAAAAGAAACGGTCCTGGGAGCTGTCCCACTGGCAGGATCACCTTGCAAGATTACAGAGGAAGAGGTTACAGGGAGTACAGTTAAGACTTGATAGGCAGACATCTGAAGTTGAAGAGGAGTACTCCCCTTTCTGAGGACTAAAGGAGGGAAGGAGAGGGGATGAGGGAGGAAGAGAGATAGGGTGGTAATGAGGGAGGAGGATATAATCGGGATGTGAAGAATTTAAACTGCAGAACAAGCAAGTAACTTATATTGCTAGTCCCACTATATAGAAATAACTCTGAGACTGGCTGAGACATGAATGTCTAGGCATAGACAATGCTTCTTGTTGGCTACAGAATCCCTATGAATTGCTATTAGATGCCATTATTCATATGGAATGATTGGAAATTTACAGATTACTTTTTTTCTGCTCATACAATATCAGAAAACCAGCCTTAATTGTTCTGTCCATCACGCATGCCATATACACTTACAATTTTAGGACCGTATAATGCTTGTGATAAATTATACGCTTTCATAACAAAAGAACCAGACACTGACATTGGATCACACCTGACAGGATTCATTCCTTTCAGCATGTTGGGCACTGACATCCTGCATCCTTCATGTTCCAGCTCCAAGTGCTTCAATTTTTGTTCCTCATCAGAACAAGACAGCTTCCAAGACACTTTCTATTGAGTTTTCATGATTGACAAATACTCAATTTCTTCTATCTCCATGAAAATAAATATTTTGTCTTTTGTTTTATTTTCATATTGTAACAATGAAGTATTTTATCCCTGTTCTTACAGGTTTGTTTCTCGGGCTTCCTCTTATGTGTTCAGTAAAATGTGAATGGCTTTAGTTACTATTTTTTATGAAATTATTTTTGTGTTTATGTGTAACTATCTGTGTATGGTTTAGCGTGTGTGTGTGTGTGTGTGTGTGTGTGTGTGTGTGTGTGTGTGGGTGTGTGTGTGTGTGTGTGCAGTTGCCCTTAGAAGCAAGAAGTGTGTTTCAGATTTTGTGAGGACAAAATTTCAGGCACTTGTGGGTTGCCTAAATGAACAGTGATAACTGAATAGGGTTCCTCAGAAGAGAAGGGAATCTCCTTAACAAATTCATCTCTCCAGAGTCAGGATTTACTCTGCTATCACAGGGGCCCAAATCAAGATCACCAACATCAGGACTGAGAGTTGTCAGTTTGTGGAGCTTTTATATGGATGATCACTAGTGTTGTTTATCCAACAATCCATATTTTTAGATAATGGATGAATTTCTTTCCATAGCTCATATTATCTGTCAAGATTTGCACTGAGAGTCCTTTGCATCATCAGATTTGTTTTGTGAGAAGCAGTTTGTAACAATAATTATTTAGAGTCCTGTGATTTTTAGTTTTTCTGCATCACAAAAATGTAAATAATTGGGTAATTAAAATAAAAGAATATTTTGTAATATTAAGCTTTTTAAATTGCTTCTTTAAAATAGTTAGATTTTCTTTAATTTTATACATTTTGATGTGTCATAATTCAAAGCCACAGGATTCAATAATAATATGTCTGATCAATCATAGGCACTGTACAGCAATTAGATGGATCTTATTCAATAACAGACATGCAAGCAGATGTGAATTCATGTAAACATGTAAAAAGAGAAATTATATATGTATATTTATATGTACATACATATGTACATATATAAATGTATATATATATATACATAAAACAGATAACATTGATCATGTTTCTAAGATTTTATTCACGGTGATGAATTTCTATGTTTGCATGTTTGGAGAAGGAGGTTATTTAATTTTATTTTCTACTTTTCTTGATTTGAGACAAAAATCTCATTTGTAGGATAGGTGTGCTAGGAATGCACTGTGTAGCTCAATCTTTCTTTGGCCTTTAAAACACTTTGCTTCGACTCCAAAGTACTGAGGTTGTAAACATACACCACAAGCACAGTGAATTTCTGTTCTTTATTGTTGAAATCCATTAATTATAATGAAGCAATTTGATAACTTAAGATTGTTCATATGTGTGTAACTTGGAATGTGTGCACATTATATTTTACTGAGTACATGTGTAACTTTTTGAAATATTATTTGATAAATTTTTATTTGTCATAGGAATATTCTGGAGGAAGAAATTTATCTCGTTTTTTCTCTACTCAGTTTAATCCTTCATGTTAACCTGTTCCCTTCTTATTTTTAGCTTTCTTATTATATTAGGATTTTATAGACAAAAATAAAATTGTATGCCTTGAGTAAAAATTCTAATTAACTTTTGATTGCAACTTATCCATTAAACTAAGGCCCTAGAACAAAATACAAAGCAAGATTTCCATAATGCAATTGCTAGTATTAATTGCTGAATGAATATTCCTCAAGAAAAACATCTAATCATATTGACAACACTACACAAGAGATAACATTACAATATTAAAAACCAAAGTGTGTTTTTTCATAACAAAATATACAGGCAAATTTTGCACCATGTTTGAGGGAGAAGTTGCAAATTCCTATTCAAATGGGCATTAAGTCTGCACAAATCATGTTTTTCACATAAATGCACACTTTAGTAAATTTTATAGACATATATTTTTCTACAGCAAATCACAAAATCATATAAAGGAATCAAAATGATAATCTCAAACTTCTACTCAGGAAATGCTGATATATTTTATTTTGGCTATCTACAAAAGCATAATCATGTGTGCTATTTTACAAAATGTGAAAAGGAAGAAAGCTGTATACATTAAGAAGATGATATTTTCACAAATCGCTAACATTTTCCACAGTCTTCATCAATACACTGTAAGGACTTTAGATAATACCAGCAAGCCAGTACTCCAAGAAACTTAAACATTTTTTATGACTTTTATTGCTATTCCATTAAGCATCTGAGCCAATCTTTCTGTCTCCACTTTTTGTCATTATTAACTGAGTTTGATGGCATTTGAAGCAAAACAGAAACAGGAAACAGTGAAGCATTAAAAGCTTATGACATTTATTGTATCTGAGGATAATATTTAAAATAATCTTTTCTGACATTTTAAAATACAATTCTATAATTTAAACAAAGATATAAAATTGTTTTGAATATATATACATACATGTATATGCACATAAAATGTTTATCTTTTCCATTTCTTAACCCACAAAGACTTTTGGGTTTCTTCTGTCAGCCTGATTAAATACTGTTTCAGTCATGTACTTTAAAGATAATACAAATATTTTGGGTCCCAAATAATAATATCTAAAATTATTTATGTAAATACAGATTACACCAATAATACTACATTTATATTATAGATAACAAGAAATAAAATTTTTGGAAGTTGTATAAATTATATCTATAAATGATGCAAAGTTTAATTGCTTATATGATTATTAAAATTCCAAGAAAACAATATAAAACATAAATACAAAACAATCACATAAACCCTTCTTATACGGATATCCCAGACCTTTAAAATTTAAGACTTAGTTTTAAACTTCCATATTTTAAAGAAGTTGAATTATACTAACATCTTAAAAATTGCTTCCATTATATAGGTGAAATACTAGAATATAATTTTAATTTTGAAACTAATCACTATTCTTTTTGTATGATATTGGATAAAATTTGATAAAAATTCATGTTTTTTTTTAAATTTCTTAACTAAAAAATATACAAAGGGCCAAAAGAAATTGTGATAAGAAACAGTTAAAGGAATACTTAATTGCTTGATTTGAGATTGTAAGTATGTCAATTTATCTATGGTGAGTGTTACCAAATGTTTTTGTTTTCTTATAATGATGTTGTGGTTAAGGCTATAAATTCCAAACATTCAAACATTTCTTTAAAAAAAACTTTTTTTAATGTAAAAAGGGAAAAGCTTTGTCACCACTATTTGTGGTCTGCTTTTCTGAATCTACTCTCTGCTCTTCCACTTAGTTATACCAGAGAAATGGAACAGTCCCAGACTGCACTCTTCTCCCTGACCCCTGACCTTAATTGGTGTTGCAGCATTCAAGAAAGGGGGCAACAATTTGGAGGAGACTCTTTACATTCTGTATTCAAGAAACAATATCAAACAATAAAATGACAAGTTGCCTATAAGTCATTAACCTTTATGAATGGCATTAGTGCATTACTAAAAAAGCATGCAGCCCAGACACAGTGGTGGATTAGAGGAAGGCAGATTTCTGTAAGTTTATGATCATCCTGGTTTTCAAAGGATTCTGGCCAGCTAGGGTTACTCACCAGGACCCTGTCTCAAAAAATAAAAAACAAAAGGCGTGGTATTAATTTCAGCATGCCTGCCTTGTAAAAACATGAAAAGAAGTCATGATTGTGAGCTACCTGCAAGCTTTCTTCACAATCAACTCTGTCACCTTAACTTTCCAGCACAAAAACTTTAGAAAATACATTATGTTACTTATAAAATATCCCATATATATATATATATATATATATATATATATTCATAGATGATTTGGTTCAATAATACAGCCTTCTAATTCACTGAAGATTGAGAGGAAACAGAAATAAATACCCTCAAGCTACTGAAATGTTGGTATAATTTGTAGTCTAGAATTCATTACTCATATAATCTGAAACTATTATAGGACATTGGAGTATTTTCTGGTCAGTGTGAGCTTTCAGAATCTTGATCACTGATAACTAAAATGTCAAAATTAAAATTACACTAATAGCACCAGGGAAAAGACATTGATGTTTTATTTACTCAGAAAACAACATTAAAAGAGAAAGATAATGTTTTGTCTCTTTTGATATTTTTCTTGCTATAGTTAACTTAGCCTTTTACTCTTCTGACTGTATATCAGATCATCGATATAAAACTACCATTAACAGAAAGAAGACAGATTCATAGAACAAAGAAAATATGGAACGTTGAGGAGCAGAAGGCATTCAAAGTTCCGGAAGAAGAAAACATAAAGTGTTTACTAAAATCTGAGCAGACTGGGGAGGAAATTAATCTAATGAACTTATGATGTCTGCAATCTGTGACTCAGCTGTACCATCTGGACTCTTGCTTGAGCTCTGATCAATCAAGGTTTCAAGCTTTGTCTGGCTTAGAGCCCACTTTCTATACTGGCCTTAAAATATTTGTACTGTGCCCTTTCCCAGTAAAAATTAAGACCTAGTAAATACCAGCAACCTACATATTTGATCCTATAGCCATAAACACAAAAATATCTATTTGCTAACACCTCTACACCCTAAGTTGACAGCATTAGAAGCCATAACTAATAGAATATTTTTATGTACATTAAATGAGGTCACAAGGCTTTCAGCAAATAAGCCAACTTTATGAAAAACAACTTCTGTACAATATATGAAATAGCATTTGGTCCTTGAATTAGAAATAGGTTAGGGTAGATAATTCACAGGTTATTGTTACATGACAAAAGAGTGATAGACTGGAATAACTAAGCAAATTTTGCTAATTACAGAAAAAATATTAAATTATTCTTAAATAAAACATATATACAGAAATCCTGCATCAGCATCACTTTGTTTATTTCTCTTTTACCTTTCATTTATCCTTAAATCTTTAAAATCTTACATATCTCAAGATCATAAAAACTGATCACTAATTAAGGGAAGCTCATAAGTATCCTTATAAAACTTTAAAAACACAAAGAGTAAAAACAACAATGAAGTCATAAAATTCTGTTATAAGATTCGATTGAATTATGATGTAAAATTAACACTTTTTTCATGTCAGGAGTTTTGCGAGAAGATAAAACTCAGGGAAAGTTCCAAAGATTCCATATATGAATAGACCCTCATCTTTCACATCCTTCACTAGAAAGGTTCTCTGGTAATATTGGCAAGCCTCCATTGACAAATTATCATAAAATAAATGAACAGTTTGGAGATATGTATATATATATATATATATATATATATATATATATATATATATATATCCACTATTATGAATTTTTTGCAACACAAGGAATTGCCTTTATTTCGGTATGCATCTACATTTCAACATTTAGTGGTCCTGAACAGAGTGGGGAACATGACAATGAGCCAGGAGGTGCCTGCAAACACGGTGACTCAGAGCTCCTCCGAGTCCCTGCCTAGGGTCTGAGGAGCAACACTGAAACACGAGTCCACAGGGTCAGGGCCTTGAGTTCCCATCAGACCCTATGCGTAGCCAGGGTGACACAGAGCCCTGTTCAAACCTCTTCAATGTGTAAAAGCAAAGTGATTATGGGGAAAGGAACCAGCTCAGAACTGTGTGCACGCAGGACTCTCTGCACGACCTTTCTCTATGTTGAACCACCAAGGACCCTGAGGGCTGGCGGGTCTGAGTTATCCCCTGACTGTTCTGTTCACCTTGAAACCTGAGCTCACAGCTCATGGGTTGATGGTGGTGGCAGGGCCGAGGACCTGGCCTTGCCTTCTCAGACTGGTGGCAAATGAATGAGGGTGGTCCCGAGCTAAGTGAGGGAGGCCAGGTTCTTCGAATCTCATCTCATAGCTTTTGGCCACAGCAACTGTTGGGTGGTAATGGGCAACAAGAGAATTGAGGAGGAGGAAAGCAGCACCTCTTGATAAAGGTGGGGAGACGGGGAGCCCTGAATTCCTCACCCATGGCCAATTTCAGAGGGAGGGGAGGATTACAATCTAAGCTCTGTCCAAAGGTTGCAGTAGAGGAATGGTGACAATGGCTTGGATGTGGCATCACTTAAGACTTAAGAGAGTAGGGGTGCCGCCAAGGCACTCCAAGCCCAGCAGTAGTCCCACGGCTGCCACTTGAAGCCGTTCCATCTATTCTTTTTTTTTTTTTTTTTTTTTCCTTCCATCTATTCTAAGGGCGGGGTAGGCAAAGGCCGACCCAGGGCACGTGCCAGCAGCAGGTGATTGTGTGACCTGTCTATTCACAGTTGCATTAGTTGTGCCCACCGCTCCCAGAGGAAACCAATTTCAACACACCTTCTTGATCCCAGAAGTTCAACCAGGCAGACAGCGGTTACACTCAACAGAAGATGGTACACAGCACAACTTAGGGATTTCAAATGGGCAAGAAATTAGTATCAGAACAGTGTCTCACGATGAAGTCTGAGTAGAGCTTCCTCTCCAATACTTTGAGGTTTACAGATGTATCTAGAAAATTCACTACTGTGGAAAATGAAGACTTAGGTGGATGGAGAGGGGAGCCATGGCCCTGGTTACAAGTTGCTGTAGCACCGTCCTTCTTATGGCTGTGGCAGATTCATGGTCTCTTTTGACATCATCAAGCGTCGAAGTTCATGCAGGACGACTTTGATGCTGTGGGAATTCTGCCATTTCGCCAGCGCTGCTGTGGCCCTTGGGTCCACCCCTTCATTTGAACTATTTATGCCACTCATATTGACTTTTTTTTAAAAAATATATTTTATTAATTAATTCATATTACATCTCAATGGTTATCCCATTCCTTGTATCCTTCCATTCCTCCCTCCCTCCCATTTTCCCCTTACTCTCTTCCCCTATGACTGTGACTGAGGGGGACCACCTCCCCCTGTATATGCTGATAGGAGGCCTCTTCTTGGTAGCCTGCTATCCTTCCTCTGAGTGCCACCAGGCCTCTCCATCCTGGGGACTTTTGTTACAAATCTTACAGATGGGGGTGCTTTTTGGTATTTAGGCCTACATTCTAATTTTAAGGCTGCATATTCAGTTTTCATAAAATCTTCTTGTTGGCCCAGTTATCATCCCTTTCCAGCTTGTAAGCGTCATGTTTTTGTCGTCCTCTAGACTCCAGCTAACTGTGCCATTGCCTACTCCTTTCTGGTCTTCTGCCAGCTCTTCCAACAGTCGGAAATTTTAAGAGACTTACTCCTAAGCCTGTGGTGGCTGCCATCTTACATCGTTGTTGCTTGACTATTATGAAATTTAAAAGGATTCTTTCACTCTCATAAAAATATTGCTTTGATGATTATAGTTCTCACACCACATATCATCAAAGAAAATTCTGTCTGCAACCGACAGAGACTGCTGCAGAGATCCACACCTGGTAAAAATGCAGAGAATCCATGACCATTGAAACCTCTTCTTATAAGACCCTGGGTAGGGCACATAAGTGGAGGTAGAACCAATGTTAGAGCCAGAGGCTAAAAATGATTTCTGGTATTCTACATCTTCTATACATGCCAGAGATGTTGTACCCACGAAATCTTAACAGTGCCATATTCTGAACAAGGTCTAAATAATAATAACACCAACTTACATCTCAGAGTGAATGTGGGAAAATTTCACAAGGGCCTATAACCTAGAAGACATATGGCAATCAATGGCTAATGAGGCAGGGAAAAATCAACTTAGTCTAAGGACAACTGTCCTGATCAATCTTGTCTTAAGTGGTCAACTCTAAAGACATGTACCGCAACATTGACTGGATTCAATAAGTTTAAATATTTAGACAGTACAATAATATACACATATATTTATGTGTTTGTGTATGTTTGTATGTGTAACAACGATAATTAGAGAAAACAAGGTGGGCGTGGAGAGACAGAGCAGACATTCCAGTGAAGGAAGGACCACTGAAATTGATGTAAATATGATGTCTTTATTTATAATGGTCTCAAAATACAAAAAAATGAAAATTAAAATTTGCAGTGTCCAATATATTTTGTGTGTGTGTGTCTAAAAAGTAAAAATAAGGCAAATATTCTGTCTTCCACATCTTCATCCAGCCTCATTAGTCATACTACAGAAACTACATAGTATTGAAGTCCAGCTTCAACATCAACTGGGGAAAATTGGGGCAGGGCATGAATCCTGTGGCTGGCTGGCCGGTGACCATGTGTACTTTCTCTGAGGGCAACCTTCCAAGATGGAAATGATTGTTACTGGTAATAGATTCCACTGATGGTAGCATGTGTCTAAAAAAAGGGGGAAAGAAGGAGAGAGAGGAAACACCCACACACACACACACACACACACACACACACACACACACACACTGGTGATGAATATAGACTCTGGCAGGTAGATTTTGACAACCCATTTCTTCTTTCAAGTTTCTCTCACTTTAAAATTCGTACACACACACACACACACACACACACACACACACACACACATGTTGGTGGATAGAGCAAACTCCAGAGTGAGTTCCAACCCAACCAGCTATTGTACATATGTACTTTGGTGGATGGAACAAGATTCCAATGAGCAATTTCCAACCACCTTATACACATACATGCATTGTTGAGGATGGAAAAAGATTCTAACAACTTTATGCACATACACTCATTTTTGTGGATGTAAAAAGATCCCAACAACATTCTTACTTCTCCAACAACTTATATATCTGAGCCAGATCTTCCAAGTAGTATAAAAATCACGTTTTGCTTGCATTCTATTTTCTTCATATGAATGGTTACAATGAGTATAGGCAAGAAAAACGTGTTCCTCAATACCTTCACATGATTAAATATTGTACTTATCATGGGAGAGAAACAAACATGAAAAACATGTTATTTCAAGAATCTACATACATTCGTAACTAAACAATTTGTTATATATTAACAGGTTATAAACAAGTAAGGTAATTTCTCAGCCAGCTTTTCTTTACTGACAGGCTGCAATCTGCGGTTACAAAGAAGGAATCAATTATCTTAAGAAGTAATCTTAATAGATCTTAAAAGAACCACAAATCTAAACTTCTATATAAAAATAATCAGCTGTTACTACTTTAAATCCTAAAGATGCTCATCTTTTTCTTAATATGTTTTATTAAATCAAATCAGGAAGCTGAGGGCAAAAAAAATATAGAATAAGGAAATTAATCGTCATCTCAGTCAGCAGCCCCGCTTGATAGAGTCACATCAACCAAACTGCTACGGGCCACTGTACATTGTACTTGCTTGGCCAACCTCAACCTCTCTTAACTTCAGTTATCCTCCAAGATATCATGCATCAGAGCCAATAGCAAAACACCTTTACCTAACCTTGCTGAACGATATATTTTGCCAAATTCTTTTTAGGAGTAATGAAAATATTAGCAATCTACATCTGTAAATTGTTTTCAAAGGTGGTGCTTGAATCATTAATCTGCTTCAGCTGCAATGCCTGAAAAAGATCAATAATTTTTATTGAGTATGTCAGTGATACTGCCCAGTAAGGGGCTGGAAGCCCCGTTTATAATACTCACACGATTCATGTATTAAGGGAATTATAAGAACTGCAAAGTTAACAAGCAGAGCTATGCTCCATAACAGCGTGAAGTCTCCAGACATGTAGATCTCAGGATTATGTCTCACCGAGACAAAACCAAAATGGGTTCGCTAACCAGTGGGCCCCATTCCATGAGTTCTAGAGCCGTTTGCTCTTCCCCTTGCACAGCCGCCAACATACATTACTATATTATATACACCTGCATAATCTTCATTGCATAGGCATGACTATTCATATTTAATATTAAGATTTTCTTAAAGGGGCTAGATAGACGGATCAGTCAAAAAAGGCTAGTTCACAACCAAAAACACAATATAAAATAAAGACGCAGATAGTTTGAACTAAATGTCAGAGAAGTATAGTTCCAGATATGTATACGTAAGAAACACTATTAAGAGATGTAAGATAATTGTTCTTAGAAAATAAAAATTATGACTTAAGAAAGATGACAGTCCCAGATTTAAAAGGAATGACTATGTCCACACAATGTTGTTTGAATGTTTCACACAATAGTATAGACAATATCTAATAAACTTGGAAGTATCAACATTCAAAAATGTATATTCTCTTTACTAGGCAGTTTCTGGTACATCAGTGGGTTCCACAGAAATGTTGTCAATAATTCCATTTATTACATATATCATTAAGGAAAGTATTTGGATGCTGTAAATTAGACAGTGAGTGTGCTTTTAGCATTTAAACAGTGAACTGTGAAAAAGAATTAAATTACTGGCATACAACAGCAAAAGAAGGTCAAAACACTCTGCAGTATTGTTCCTAAATATTATTAGTTCACTATAAACATAGCCTACAAAGGCTTCATGACAGAAAGATAATCTATGTAAATCTTTTCTATATCACTGTATCATATATTATGGTAGTTATCTGATCCTTGTGGATAATTAATTGTTCAGTTACTACATCTTGGATGCACATATTTTAAAGGAACATGTACAGGTACTGAAAGAGGTCATATAATCTTAGTTGCCCAAGACAACATAATTTGGCCTTACTGAAGATCCAGAAATCCCAGATTTTAATGGGATATCTGTTCTTACCTCAAGAAAGCGCTTCTGTCTGTCAACAGCAGGAGATTTTGCATTTTGTTTTCTTCCAGTTAAATCCTTCCAACATGTTTCTGACAAAATTTGAGGGTTTAGGCTCCAAATTACAATGGATAGAAATAATGAGATTTTTAAATTCTAAAATTCTATATGTTAAGAAAGAGATATTACACAGTTGCTTCAAAATTTCAAATATAAATAGCTCTCTGAGCTCATTATGTTTAGCAGGAATTTTACTCTTTTAACACCAATTGAAATATTGAATTCTTTGAGAATGAATCACAAAATATGTGACATTTTCCTGATGTCTCTAGCTAACTTCTCAGCAATATGGAGTCTTTCATGGGGTGATCTATATAGGCTGGGACAAATGAACAGAACCTCTGATTTCAGTAAATTAATTTTTAGCTTCTATATTTGTGGTGTAATTATATTTATTTTATAAAAATAGTTTTTACTCTGTAGTCCATATTTTATTTTGTGAGATATTAGCTGCATTCTCTTTCCTAGGCTGAACTAGTACACAGTGTGATTCCTTGGTCTGTTTCTTACTCCTCCAGTAATGAAGTTTAACAGTTCTTTTTGAGCTTGTTTTATGCTGTTTTTCACAGCAGTTATTCATGAGACATCTAACAATAGTAAGTTAAAAAAAAAAAAGGTACTATTTAAGCTCAAGCACCCACTGTTCTCATCCTGGAAATTATCAGTGAAAGTCCTTCAGCTAGACATCCTTGTTGGTTTCCTACCTTGATCTTATTTATTATGACACCAACATACTCTTGGAAGAAGTAAAATAACCTATATTTTAAGTCTTTTAAAGGTCCATTTCATATGTTTCTGATATCATGCTGGGCTCTCTTGCAAAGATTTCTATTACATTCTTATCTTTTTTATCTTGAGAAGTATCACTAAACAAAAAAATATACATATATATAAAGTTATTTGTATGTTATAAAAACTAATGCATGATATTTAGTCTATATTGCTAGTGTTGTAAATGATTTGTTATTAATTATTTTAAAATTCAGTATATTTCTTAAAATGAAAATGGCCAGCCTTTACCAGACTTTTAAAATTGTATGCATATATACATAGTATTTTTATTATAAGTATTTGTTATGTTTCTTATATCTTATAAAGGTTCTAGGGTATTGAAGCTTTAGTAAGAAATCAAAGTCTATATATGTCATGAAAAGTTTCTGTATTTTGTAGCTTAGCAATCATTCAAACTGTACTATATAATACATTTAGAAAATTATTCCTTTTCTTTATTGCAGCTGGGTTCCAATGTTCTGATAGAGTGTTTTCATTTCTTAGTGACTACAGTGGCATGTTACTATGTTTGGTATCTATTCAGTTTAATTATTTTCTTCATACCTAAGTAGATGACCTCAGCAGTCCTTGATGAAGATGTTGATATTATTTGACTTACAAAATGTTGTACCATCTTTCATTGTTTTTTAAGAACATTATGTAATGCTTTATCCTACAGATAAAATTTTTCCAAGTTAAATTTAATGAAAAGTTTTTGTTATTATTATTTTTAAGGAAATTAGAGAAAGAGGGACAGTGTATATGTTTGTGATTCCAGTCATCATCTGGAATAGTTTTACATTAATTGTATACAGAAATATTTATGTCAGTAATTTTACATTAAATTGTTCAAAAAGTAAGAATTGTGTTGACAAATGTGGTATTTAATGAATATAATAAATCTAACAACATGAGAATGTTTCTAAGGTATTTTTCCAAAGGAATAAGAACTAACAGAAAATGAATGATACAGAATCTTGGAGGATATCCAGGGCATATTGTATGACCAGTATCTGATGTTGTGCCTTAATAAAGTAGGAAGTTTATGTGGGGGAAAAAAGAGCTAATTGCTTGGATGAGTAGCTGAAATAGCTACTGTGTTTTGGCTGTACTGTCTCTCTGTCGCGACCCTTCCGACCAGTGGAAAATAAGGACACGACCCGAGTGTTCTTCTCCAGACGGTTTATTCAGGAATTTTTTTTAACAAGCTTCTTTTTTTCCCCAACCCTGGATCCCCGCTAATATGCTATACCTCATCTAATCAGCAGCCCTTATGTCGGTAGCTCCAATTGGTTCCCGATAAGGCGGGATGCATACGTCAGAGCAAAGCGCGGCCCACAACCCAAATAAAGACTTGTTTACCAGAAGCAGAATTGCAAGTCATTTTGCCTGGCAGGTTGCCAGGCGCCATCTTAGCGAGGGTGATAGCTTCAGCTTCCCACATCTCTCTAATACATTTAGGTTATAGTGCTAATATATTTTAAAATAATACTAAGAATGGCAGTGGTGGGACATGCCTTTAATCTCAGGCAGAAACAAGCAGAACTTTGTGAATTTGAGGCCAGACTGGTCTATAGAGTCAATCCCAGAACAGCCTTGGCTGTTACATGGAGAAACTCTTTCTCAATAAAACAAAATAAGAACAAACAAAAAGCAAAATAAAATAAAACAATAACAACAGATATACATCATAAAAACGCATGTTATTCTGTATTCGTGACCCATGGTACTTCTTGTGTGTGCACTTTTAAACATCTAAACACAATCTTGACAGTGGAAGTAGAAGGGGTTGTTGCAGGTTGTTTATGTACTGGGTTCCTGACCATGCTTCAAAGAATGGGCATTATTTGCACATTTAAGTGTTTACACAATACTCATTAAAAATTTATCTCCTTTGTAATCCCACCTAAGCCTAAAAGAATTATTAATATGTAGTGAAAAAATAATTTGCAGTTTTTAATGTTAAACATCTGTGAAAAAGTGTCATGAACAGAAAATAAAAATACAAATGGAAGATTTTTCCTCAACTGGCTTCTTTTCACTAACAAATAGAGGATGATCAGTAAATCGTTTTTTAAGACAGAAGATCTTCATTGTTTTCTCAGACCCAATTATGCCAAGGGAGAAAATGTGTAAGCTGTCAACATTTAGGAGTCCTATTTAGTTTTTAATGTTCCTAATCATTTTGTTCAATACTAGCCTGTTCCTACAAGAAACAATTTACTGTACTTAAGAGGAAAAGAAATTTTAGTTTATCATTTGAAGCACAGAGAATTGCAAAGTTAAATTGTATATGTTATAAAAGTTAATTTTGAAATGAAGTATTACAAAGTTAAGTGGAAGTTCTGAAATGGATGGTCTCTCAAGCAGAAGAAAGACCCAAAGGGAAATATAAAAATTCAGTTATTAATGAATTGCAAAAGGTGATAATATACAATTAAAATTATTGATAACATCAGTAAAGAAAACAAAAATAAATTACTTATAGAGAAATGAAATCAGTATTTTGAAATTTCATAAATTTATAAATACAATATGTTGTATATATAAAAAATTGTAGATTTTAAGTATTGACTTAGAATAATAAAAAACTTCAAGCTACATATATGTCAAGAATTAGGTTTATAGTAAAATTTGAATTTGAAGGCAAGTGACATGGCCCCTTGGGAGAACATGCTCATACAACTCAGCCAAAATAAGATGGATTCACAGAAAGCCTTGGGAAAGGAACAAACCAACTGTAAAATGTTATTTTCACTTATCCATGTGTGACATAGCACACATATGGATGGGCAGGCACACACACACACACACACACACACACACACACACAAACACACACACACACAGTCATAGGGAATTATGATAAATTAGTATAATTAAAATAATAAATAAAAATTAATTTCCATTTAACCAAATCTTGGTGTGGTTTTTTTTTAAAAATATGCATTAGCACTAATAGAAGGGGACATATATTTTAAAATCTTGATTAATCTAAAGGAAGCAAAAGAAGGAAAGAGAATATGACAGAACTTAAGTAAGCAGTAAACAAAATGCAAGCCATAAATTCAAGGCAAGAAAAGATCACTGGGATGTATATTGGAGACATAGAAGGATATGAACCATATTATATTTTTTAAAAGTAAATTTTGAAAAATAGTTGATCATATATATTTTGAAAGTTGAATGAGAAGTAAAGAGAAGGTGCTGATGGGGAGTGATTGGTGAGTTTAGAGTTACAGTACGATATAAAATGGTTCTAATTGAACTACTATGTGTTAGTATACCAATAGATCTATATGTTGAATATTTAATGTCCTAGGAATCATATTCCTAAAGTTCTTATCAAAGCAAATGGTAAATTCTTGATGATCTGTGTTATCATGATTGACCATCATCCAACGGTTATATGTTTAAAGTTCATGTGCTACATTAGGATGTACATGTATGTATGTTATGTATTGGTCACAAGATAAACTTAAATTCACTTTAAAATAAGAGCATGTTAAGGAATAAAATGTTCTTACTGAGGCAAAAGAATATATACATATATGTGAACAGAAACACAAATATATACACATGGGACAAATACACATATTTGTTGTAGACTATCCACTGGTCCTTACAAGCATTGAAGTTCCTAGATTACCAGTCTTCTATTGTTTCTGTAGAGATTTCTGAAGATATGAAATTCTATGTTATTCTATAAAAGCCTAGCCATATGCCTTTGAGGATATTTAAATAGATTTTCATCAAGTAGGCTTGGGATAGTCAAAATTATATTATTGGGGCTAATCAAGAATACAGTTTCCTATCAGGAAAAACAATGGTGAACCCAGGGTTGGGCCCTATCCATTAGACACACTTCAGTCCTTTCCATTCACAGAAAACTTAGGTTGCTGCCCTCAGCTAGCAGTCAGAGAGAACTTTAAGAAAACAACTTATCATATTCTTAAGGATTCGTCATAAACTAATTAAAGGTAAATGTTTGCTTTGGGAAAACCTGAGTTACGTCAGATTGTTGCTGCCTGAAATTCTTTCACAAATATTTGTTGTGGTCTTTTCTCAGTTTTTGTCTTCATTTATTGAAGGAACTTTAGATTATTTGCATTATCAAATACTTTATTAACATATACTAATGTTTTCCAACATTGCTACTTCTATGTGCATTCAATATTACATTGAGTTAATGTGATTTCCTTCTACTGAAAATGGGCCACTTGTCTATCTCCTTTTGTTGAATTCTACCTTCACTGTACAGCACTTATTTTACTTCTAGAGCTCATTTTGTTAAACTTGTTATGTGTGTAATCTCACCCCATTTCATTTTATTTTATTTTCCTGTTTAGAAAATAAGCTCCTTAAATACCTATTCTTGAATGACTCTTTTATAATTGGCTTTTCCATTTTTCCATTTTTGCATCTACTCAACTCCCAAGAAGGCTGGAGACTAGGATGTTTTGGCTGCAAGCTAAGGAAGAATAAGTTTGTGATTCTTGTGAGTACATTGCATTTTACCACAAATCTTGTTCCTATATTTGCTCAATAAAACACACTTCCTCCCATATCTCTCCTGATAAGACCTTGCCCTACCCATCTTGCTTTGTCACTTTCATCAAGTTGTTTTCATACTTCTAACAGATTAATGTAAGGGTTATATGTGAACCCATTTTATTATCTCTAATACAGTGCATTAATCCTGTGTTAAAGCATTGTATTTTGTTCAGTCTATATGCCCTTAAACCATTGAGCCTATGTACTACTACATTGTAGGGATTCCTTTTAAATGCCTACTGAATAGCATATTTAATTATTAATTATTCTTTCCTAAACTGTGGATTGCTCCAGGCATATTAGAGAGATACTTGTTCCAACTAATTATTTTATATGCAACTCATAACAAAAATTAATCAGTAAATAGATAACAAAATGTTGTTAAGTCTAACTAAAAACTAAAAATTATAATATGTTCCTCTCAAAAAAGTGACTACTAGACATTTTTAAGCACTTAAAAGTTCCCATTCATTCTTGTTCCATTTTTTTAAGTAGTTCATGCCATTTTAGTTTCCTTCAATGTATTTAACTTTCAACATATTGAAGTAATTGTTGCTGCCAACTCAAGTACATTTATAAAATCATTACATATTATAAATATTCATACCAGTATAAAGACCAAAGTAAAAATTGCCAATGAAGAACTTATATCACAAGAAATATTTTTCCTAAGACTTATATCTCTAGAAAACAAATATATAGGCAAAAGGACATTATTCACAAAATAGATAATCATATACAGCCATACTCATTTTAAAACATACATACATAGCTAAAGTTTCTTGCCATTGACACACTATTATTATATAACTATTCAGAAAATTTCAAGAGACTGGACTATTGGTAATGCCCTGACACTGACACTGAAATAAATGCTATCTTTTTTTTCCTTCAGAGAGGTTTGTATTCTGAATAACAAAAGTAAAATAATTATCAGGTAAAGAAAATTAAAAATATAAAAAATAACAAGAACAAATAATTCTTTAAACTTTAACTAAAAAAATTTTAGGAAAACATTGAAGTTAAAGTTACTTATAAATAATATATAGTCAGAAGAGGTAATGTCATTTCCAATTAATTAAATCAAGTGTTGTATGATTTGTTTAATAAAACAAATGATTTTTACTACTAGCAACATATGGGTAGGTGGTTGGAGTCTTAGCTGAATTTATTTGTCAAAAAATACTTGATCCACTAATAACACATGGTTTTAGTGTTTCTAGACTACAAGATACATTATGGAAAGTTTAACAAGGAAGTTTAGGAACCAAACAAATATTTAAAGCACATGTTAAGGTTTTTTGCAAATAGACAAATAAGAATCATTGATAAACATATCTGGGTATGGTAGTTCAGTGATAACCCAGAATGTGGGAAGTTAAAACAGGTAATAACTGATTTAAGACTAGATGTAGGGAAATAACTAATTCAAATCCCCATGCCAAGGCAATTTCTCAAAAAGAACAACAACAAAAACTTGTCCTAATTGCTTTGGCTATAACAAAATACCATGTAATAATAAACATAATTTCTTCATTACACTGAGTTTTGTTGACAGATCAGTAGGGCAGTGTCTTTGAAAACTGGTGAAAGTACAGTTTGGGTTCCTTGGCAGGGATACTTACTTCATTATACTTTCAAAGTTAGCACACAAGGTCGCAGGTATTCTTATAGCACTTTCTTTTCTTTTCTTTCTTTTTTTTTTTTTTTTTTTTTTTTTTATTAATTTATTCTTGTTACATCTCAATGTTTATCCCATCCCTTGTATCCTCCCATTCCCCCCCCCCATTTTTCCATTATTCCCCTCCCCTATGACTGTTCCTGAGGGGGATTACCTCCCCCTATATATTCTCATAAGGTATCAAGTCTCAGAGGAAGGACAGCAGGTAGCATTTTCATATACAACTAATTTTTGTTATTCCTTTGTCCCATGTACTTTTCCATGTGTGTTGTCTCCTCTGAGCCCTTTTGCCTCTAGTATTAAGCATAGTATAGTAATAGCAAAATCCCCTCAACAGGACAGACCATCTTTTTTTCCAACTCACATTTACCTCTTTAGCTACCTGCCCTCACCTCCCTATAAGTACATGTATACAACAATTGAAAAATAACATCTACACATTGGAGAAAACACCAGTGTTTATGAACTTAGATAATATCACAACTTTTATTTTCTTTGGCCCTTTTATTATTAAAGTTTGTAAACTCTTCTATGAATAAAGAAGGAAAAATCTTTCCTTGGTTGGTCTACTTTGAATTTCTTTGAGTCAATAAGATGCATCAGTCTTGAACGTGTGCCAGTTCAAGACTTATCCTAGGTTTTCAGAGGTTTTACAATCTCTCATTATCAAGTCAAAAGTGACTTTTATCCTTTGGAATCAAAAGTTCATTGTGAAATCATGGTAACTCAGAGGATTTTTTTTGCTCCCATTTCTATAAACTGTTGTCACTAGAATTATAATTGAGCAATGATATTTGGAAATGAGTGGCAAAATGTGATGCTTCATACTCAAAATCTTATAGAACAGCTCAATAGGAATAGACACTAGTAAGACATGCTGGTGCTTAAAAGGATGCTGACCACCTCTTTTCATACCAGTTCCATTGTTCCTGGCTCTCTAGAATGTGAGTTACTAAAGCATACCATAGCCTATATCTAATCACTATTACTTACAAAGTTTGGTCAACATAGACTTTTGACTGCTATGTATAGTAAAACTGTGGCATTGTCTATTTACCACAGCTTTATATTTTCTATCTGTTGTTGTTATTTCTGTTTCTAACAGGTTTGCTCTCTCTCCTTTCCATACTACTATCTATATGTTTGGGGATGTCTTCATTGACCATGGTTCACACAATAACCTTCCTTCAATATATGGCGTTTCCTAATCTCAGTTGGAAAACTTGGATGAGCTAAACCAATTATTATGTTCCTAAATCCAATTCTTTAAGTTACACATTTCTTTTTCTTTTCTTAAATGTACAGGTAATGTAAATTAAAAGTCATTTTTATTTGGGGCAAGGAACAATCACACAACAAATACAGATATCAGGCTTCCCTACTCCTGTGAAGATTATATGATTATATTACTGTAAATAGAGAAACAATTCACTCAGTTCTTTTACCCCAATTATAAGTTGTTTTTTTTTATCTTTGGTCTCAGTGTCAAAGAACTGAGAAATCTGAAGGTGTAGTGAGTTTGTTAGTGGATAGTCTGTATTTTGTGTTGCTTTGGACTCTTAAAAGCATGCTTTAAGGCACTAAACTTATTCCATGGCCTTTCCTGAAAACTCAGTAAATGCCCAAACATAATAATAAAGGAAAATCATAATGGAAGAAGGTAAAGCCATAGGCACACTTTTGGCTTCCCTAGAGATCACATGTACCTGTAAACACCGACAGGGCTGTCAATGACATTTGTGTCGGTGTTTCCTGAAGCTTAAAGATTGTCATCAGTTCACACTTAATACTAGTATGTGATTTGCTGACTTCTACCATGAAAGAAGTTCTCTCTCTCTCTCTCTCTCTCTCTCTCTCTCTCTCTCTCTCTCTCTCTCTCTCTCTCTCTCTCTCTCTCTCTCTCTCTCTCTCTCTCTCTCCCTACTCCCTCCCTCTCCCCCTCCCTCCCTCCCTCTCTCTCTCTCTCTTCTACTTCATCTAGTTGATTATTACAGAGGATCTTGCCAATCTCAGAATTTGTTTAGGTATTGTTTTGCACTTATGGAGCTAGAAAGTTATTAACAAGATGCATTAATAATTTTAAAAATTTACTGATAATTATTGTTTCTGTATTTTTATATCTACAAATTTTTGAAGGGCTACCAAACAATGAAGTTTTAGATTTCAGGAATGTTCTCCGTGGAGACTGTAGTATGTGCAGATGAATGATGTGTCTTCATTTATTCATAACTTATTGGGATGCTGCTCTCACACTTCAATTGGAGCTTTTCTGAGATTAAAAAAAAATGTTTTACTTCTCCAAGAAACACCTTCTGTAAAATAGATTATTCATAAAGTTTACCTCTGTGTCTTTCACAGATATTTGCTATGCAATGCATTTCTTCATAAAAACAACAACAACAACAACAACAACAACAACAAAAATACTTCTGTATTTTAGTTTAGTAAAAATCTATGTGTGGGTAAAATCATTAGATATCACATATATAATTGAGTGTACCTCCATATTAAATTGTGCGAAATGCCCTTATTAATGCTTGGACTTATCATGTCCATTAAACACTCCTAAAAAAATACTGCCATGTCAGTTTTTCCCTCTTGAGACTCAAAGTTTGACAAGTATGCACACATGTGTTTTCTGCTGGGATTATGCAGAGGTAAACATTTATAGGCTTGGTTATCCTGATTTTTTTTTTCTTCATGGAGACGAATGCTTGTGTCTGTTGACATTTCAATCACTTTATTAACCATTTGTGTACAGTAACTTATGTTTCTAACTTTTTCATTTTATATGTTTATCTAAATTTTAGACATATATTTGTTTTGCCTTCTCTGGTGAATGTGTGTGTACATGCTGTGTCCGTGTGCTTGTGTGCATGCACAGTGAATTACGTGCATTGTGTCTGTTTGAATGTGTGCATGCAGGTATGTGTTAAGGAACATGTGGAGATCAGAGGTTTGGGTTGGTTGTCTTTTTCTATCATTTTCCACTTTATATTTTGAAAAAGGGTCTCTGACTTAGCTGATTGAAGTATTCTGGCTAGTCAGTAATTGGGAGAGACTCCTCCTGTCACTGGCTTCCTAGAACTTGGTTTACAGCTGCACTCTGTCTTGGGTTGAACTGAGGTATTTATGCTTGGACAAGTATCTCATTAATTGAGTCATATCTCCAGCCTATGTATATGCAGACCTTCATGGTACCATGATTGTTTTTTAATCCTCAACATTTTAAACTTCTATTTTTAGAACTTTGGAGTATTTCATATATGTATGTGTGTGTATCTTATATATTATATACATAGTTCATATATTATATATAAGTTATATATTACATTAATTTCACTGTCTGTATACAAAAAGTGTATATATTTATATATATATTTGCATAATATATTATATTTTTTGCAATTAAAAACTTATACATTTTACAGTTTACTATAGTTTGTATATATTAGTTATAAATTTATATAAAATGATATATCTTTATATATTTATGTAATAATATATAGTAAATGCACGATATAAATTGTATATATTAGCAAATTTTCAGTATCTATTCATCTCATGTAGATACATACCCTCTCAGGTAGGATATGTAGATCTCTTAAATTTGTCCAGAAAAAAGAAAGCTGGGTTGTATAATAGTTCTATCTTAAATTTTTGACAAATTTTTAATCTGATTTCCATAGTAGAGATTGATTTTCAGGACCAACAACAACAGATAAATATTTCTTCCAGTTTGAATCCTTTCCAACTTCCATTGTCAGTTCTGTTGTTACAACCATTCTTACTGTCCCAATAAGGTATCTCAGAGTAGGATAATATGCATTTTCTTGATTGATAGGGGAACATATGACTCTTTAAAATAATTATTAGGTTATTTATTCATTTGTTGTTTACCCATTTGTTGAGTGGCAGTTTTATTTTCTGATATTTAATTCCGTATCTCTTTGTAAATTCTCTTTCGATATTAGCCCTTCCTATGAAGTGGAGCTGGCAAAGATTTTCTCCTACCCTTTGAGCTTTTTGCCTTCTCTGATGATTGTATTCTTTGGCGTGTAGATTATTTTTATATAGCTCCCTCTGTTCAGACTGAGGTTATTTCAATGATGTTGATGATCTGCTTGAAAATTTCTGGCCTTCAACAAGTCTCACTCCAGAATAAAGGCACAGCATTCATTAATCTAGTATAATAAAACAACTTTGGCTATATTTAATGTAATACTTTGAGCTAGTTTCTTCCTCATGATCATTTGTGTTTCTCTGTACATGGAGAAGTGGACAATAACTAGCAATAATGTTTTACAGGGTAAAGCACCAGGCAATTGAATTTGATCATCTCATGCCACATGCTGGGGCAGACTGGTTATTATTAATAGCAACTTTGTTTTTGATTATGATTGAAGTGCACATTCTGCCTTCTGGTAGCCAGTACTCTCTGAGAAAACAAGCTCTGTATTTTTCTGTAAGCAGTGAACACTGCATTAACAACCACTGGTGCCTCCCTTTGTCAGCTCTGCTCAAACATCAAGGTTGTTTGCTTGAACCCAATTAATCTGGTAACTCTTGACAATGAACATGTGTGAAAAAAAATTATCCTTAACCTTGTTTGAACTGCTCTTATGCCCTTTTAAAGATAAATACCGACGTTTCCTAGAAATCATTTCAGGAGTTGCAAGCCATAAATAAGTTGTTGAAGCTTAAAACTAATAAATGACTGAAGTATAATAGGAAGCAAGAAGAAATAATTTCAGATGGAATTAGAGTAAATTTGAAAATGAAATTGACAAAATGTGGAGACTCCTTTCTCATGGAACTCCTATTAGGGATAAGTGTGTGCTGATGTATTTCACATAGCCCATTATAATTAATACTATAACTTATTTATTTTTTAATCACACAGTTAAGCTGAATTTTGGTTTTAAGATTTGTCAAGTTCACGTTTACTCACATATCAAATAATTTTGTTTAATAATGGCACAAAGTCAAATTAAAATTATTTAGAAATATTAGTGAAAACAATTTGATATTTTACTAATGCAAATTGTGTTTCTAGTCTACAGTTAAATATCATCAAGGAAAAATTTTACATAAAATTATTGGTGACTTAAAATTAATTACCATTAGAATTAGAAACTTAATAATTAGTCTTTTTACCTAAGGATCAAGCATTATTTGTTGTACTCAGTAAGGGAAAAAGCAGTGATGTCCAGATAGTATTTAGATTAAAAAAACACATTGAATCTCATTGCAGAATGCAGAGTATATAATTTCCTACACTATTTTCAGCTAATGCATCACACTTAATATAGTAAACATCATTATCCAAAGGAAAGTAACATCAGTGTTGCCACATGATAATTATTTTGATACCCAACTCAGAAGTCAAACAGACTCTAAAGTGACATGCTGATCTCCCATTACAATCCATTTTCTTCTTCCTCCCACTCAAGAGTTTGACTCAGCAAATCAACACTGCCATAGCCTCCTAAGCATATTTCACTGTAATTGTTTTATCTTTGTAGCAGATACATTTCTTTTTCTGAATACCACCTTGGCAGGTCACTTGTCCCATCTGTCACATAGGCATAACTATGCCTGTTAAGTCACCATCAGAGAAAATCAATATTAAGCATTATACCCCTTGCATTACAGAAATGAGTGTGCCAAAGAACTAAGCAATCTGCAACTTGATTTCCTGACCTTACCTAGAAAGAAAAGGCAAGCCGATTAAGCATTTGGAGGTACAGCTTCCCATCTTCCTCATCTTTATTTTTGGCTTCAAATACTGGCCTGCCTGTCACCTTCTCATATTTATTATGCATTGTTGGTGCTTGACATTGCAATGAGTGGTTTGGGATTTACAGTTTTTATTTGTTTCTTGCCTTTAAAAGGCAGTTTAATGGAATGAACAAACATGAGCAAATAGATTATATTGCTAGGCTCATATGGTTAGAAGAAATAGTAAATAAATAAGACAAGAACCTATGGAAAACCTTTACACAATAAGAATTAGAACTGGTTAAGGGTGGTTTAGAATGTCTGAAGTGTCCATGTGAGAGCAATAAATAGCTATAGGTTGATATTACATAGAAGTGATCAGTTACACTAAGTACTTCACTAATTTTCTTCATAAATAAAATAATGGAGTAGGATTGAAAGCATTGGATGGTATATTAAATAAAATAAATAATTTGTACTAAGACAGCAGTAATACAAGCTGTAAAATTAAGTGTGTGAATTCATTCAAATTTTATCTCTTTTAAGTTCCCAAATTGTAGAAGTAGAAACATCTAGTATCTCAGAATCCAAATCAAACACTAATTTCTTTCCTGACTGCACTTTGTGAATTTAGTGTACTTCTCATACATTTACAGAGAAAAATGACTCTTAATTCAAAGGCAGAAGCAAGAAGAGCAATGGTCCACTACTTCTGCAGTCATCTTGATGAAATTAAGCTCTTGTTATTTGTTATTAAATTCCAATCCAATATAATTATTATAAATTTAAACAACATATATAGGTCTTATAAAATTTACCAAGGGTACAAGAAAAATATATAAATGCAACATACATTACTTTAAGAAGTAATCTGTGAGTGAAGAAAAGAAGACCTTATTCAGAATAAACATACTAGGAACATCTTATATGACTTTGGAAGAACTACTCTCAGTTTATTTATGTTAACTCATCTATTACAAAATGCTATACAGAAAACTTTCACATTCTTTCCTCATTAAAGATTAAATCTATCAATTCTAATAAATTAAATTAGCATAGTACACAGGATCTAGCAAATTCAAATTATCAGCCCATAAAAATCCCTATTTTTGACAAATCTGAGGATCTACTTATTGCAACACGAAGTTTAAGTTATGCCATCATTCATGAATAATACGATAAGCATCATTTATTTTACCATGTATCTATGGGTATTTTAGTAAGATATCATGTATAGGATGAAAGTTCCATAATAATAAAATATAAAAAAAAGTTCAGACATGAGATACACAAATATAAGACTTTTCCAGGTTTATTTGTAACATCCAAAAACTAGGAACTACTTTTGATGCAATTTAAACTATTTGTGTAAATTCAATGATACTGATCTTCTGACTCTTCTTACTTTGTTAAAGCCGTGTGTGTGTGTGTGTGTGTGTGTGTGTGTGCACGTGTGCATGCATGAATATATTTTCTGATCAATTCAATAGATTATTCTATCCATTGCACTTCTGCTTAGATATACAAAGCAGTTTTGTGTTATCCATGGCATTATATTCATTACAGAAAGATACAAATTAGTACTATAATTATTATATATGTTGTATTTGGTATTATTTCTATTACAGGATATGCCTCAGTCAAAAAGGAAGTGCATATCTGATTGTTATTAGTAGGTACAATTTCATTGTGTCATATAACTGAAATGAAAATATTTAAGAAAAAATATCTAGGACCGAAGGATCCAGAAGGTTCAGGAACCCCACAAGGAAACCATCAAGCCCAGCAGACCTGCACCCAGGAGAGCCTGCACAAACTGTTGCACCAACAAAGGACAATGCATGCAGTAAACCTAGACCCCCTGTTCAGATCTAGCCAATGGACAGCTCATTCTCCAAGGTTATGAGGAGATCAGGGGCTTCTTCTGTCATGAACTCCGTGCCCTGGATTTGATCATTTCCCTTTAGTGATGCCAGACAGACACACAGACGAAGGGGAAGCAGGCTATCTGGAAAAGACCTGATAGGTTCTTTTCACATGGTGGGGGAGGAGTTCCCTTTCTGTCAGAGGCCTAGGGGAGAGGAATAGGGCAGCAGGGGCACAGAGGATAAGAATGAGAGAATAAGAGTGAGGGGGATAACAACTGGGATGTAATCTGAATAAGTTACAATGAATTGAAATTTAAAAGGAAAATTGCTTTCTAGTATAATGTCAATATTCACATTACATCATTAATGTAAATCATACCCTAGTACATTCTAAGTAAAAATAGTTAAAATGGGACATACTGTAATTTTGTAGACAAGTTGGCATATTGTCACAAACTACTAATAAAGTAGGGTTTTTAAATCAGGACCATAGATTTGTGTGTCTTCTTTTATATTTACGTACACACACACACACACATATATATATTATAAGATGTATTGTTTTGAAAAGTTAATACATTTTCAATGAGAGTACCTGCACAATACTATGTATTATGTGTTATCAAAGTTGCTGGAATTGTCTGAGCAGAAGAAGGAAGCAGTGTTGGAGGAGGTGAGTCACTGGGGATGTCCTTTGATGTTTCATAACCTGTTTCATCCCTAGTACTCTCTCTTTCTCTCTGCTCCCCACCCCAAATCCTACTTTGGAATGACGATGTAAGATGTCAGCATAGTTTTCAGAACACAGGTACAATGTTACAACAACTGAAAAATAACTCAGGATGAATTTTGGATAGAAGGTTTTGTGAGTGGGTAGGTATCCCCTCCCACTGGAAGTCCCGCTGACTATAGATAATAGCCACTAGAGGCTCCACATGCCTTTCTGTTTGGAATCTCCACTAAGGTGACCCACATAGACATCCTGGCTCCCCTATCCCAGGTCTCTGGCAATTCCCAGGGCTGTCTCCCACCTCTGATTTCTGTTCTCTAACCTGTCACCCTCCCTACTCCAAATCTCTACACCTGCTCCCCTCTCCATCCACATCCCATCTCCTGTCTACAAGATGTGCAGGGACAAGGATGGAGCAAAGATCAGGAATGACCAAATGAAGACTAGCTCTACTTCTTCTCTGAGATGCTCCAGCACACAACAAGAAAATTTGCTCAACCATGTTCATAGCAGCCTTATTCATAATAGCCAGAACATGGAAACAGCCTAAGTGTCCCTCAGTAGAAGAGTGGATAAAGAAACTGTGGTACATATACACTATGGATTACTACTCAGCTATTAAAAACAAGGAATTCCCGAAATTTGTGGATAAATGGATTGAACTAGAAATGATCATAATGAGTGAGTTAACCCAGAAGCAGAAAGAATCAAATGGTATATACTCACTTATATCTACATACTAGCCCAAGGGACATGTCCCACAAAAGCCTTCACTTACCATGAAACTGGGACAGAGGGGAAGGCATCCTATTGGGACTCTAAATGAGAGACCCATGGGAGAACAGCAAAATAAAAGGATCCAGAGGGTCCTAGAAATCTACAAGTAGAACAATATGATAGGCCCATTTGGGCCCTGGGGTCCCGCTCAAACTAAGGCACCGCCAAGGACAATACAGGAGGTAAACTTTAAACCCCTTCCCAGATCTAGCCAATGGTCAGAATATTCTCCACAGTTGAGTGGAGAGTGTGATATGACTTTCTCACGTACTATGGTGCCTCACATTTGACCATGTCCCCTGGAGGGGGAGACCTGGTGGCACTCAGAGGAAGGACAGCAAGTAGCCAAGAAGAGACTTGATACCCTATGAGAATATATAGGGGGACGTAATCCCCCTCAAGAACAGTCATAGGGGAGGGGAATAATGGGAAAATGGGGGGGAGGAATGGGAGGATACAAGGGATGGGATAAACATTGAGATGTAACAAGAATAAATTAAAAAAAAAAAAAAAAAAAAAGACTAGCTCTACTTGAAACCTATCCCATGAGAGATAACCAATCCCTGACACTATGAATGATACTCTGCTTTCCTTGTAGACAGGAGCCTAGCATAACTCCCTTGAAAGACTTCACCCAGAAGCTGATGAAAACAGATGCAGTGACCCACAGCTAAGCAGAAGACAGAGCTCAAAGAGTCATGGAAAAGTTAGGGAAACAACTGAGGGAGCCAGAGGGTCAAGGATGCCACAAGAATAGCAATAGTGTCATCCATCCTGGCCTGTGGGGGCTCTCAGAGACTGAACCACTAACCAGAGAGCTTGCATGGTCTGGTCCTAGGCCCAGAGCACATATGTAGCAGACGTGCATCTTGGTCTCCTTGTGGCTCCCACAACAACTGGAGCAGGGGTTCTCTCTGACTCTGATGTCTCCATTTATATCCAATTCTCTAACTGTTCTGCTTTGTCTGGCCTCAGTGGGAGAGGATGCACCAGGTCTTGCAGTGACTAAATGTACCAGGGAAGGTTGGTACTCATGGGGGATTTCTCCCTTCTCTAGGAAGGACAGGGGAGAGAAGTGTGTGAGAGACTGGAAGCTGCAATCAGCACGTGATGTGAATACATAAACATATTTTTTAAAAAGAAAAATAACTCAACCAATTAAAACTATAATGAAAACAATGCAGGGTCAAGAAATCTGCTTAGTTTCTGCAAGAAAGTATGCTGGCGTGTGTGTGTGTGTGTGTGTGTGTGTGTGTGTGTGTGTGTGTGTGTGTTTGTGTGTGTGTGTCTGTGTGTGTGTGTCTGCGTGTGTGTGTATGTGTATTTTACTAAAATCCAGTTATGAAATGAAATGTACTGAGGCAAAAGCAAGACTAAAATCGCAGCTGCTGAACAGAAAACTTCAGGCATAGTTAATATATGAATGTGGAAATGAGTGAAAAGGAGAAAAACATTTATTAATATCTATCATATTCCAGAGTTTCATGCTTGAATATAATGTTTTATTTATAGTATCTCATTTTTTTCTAATGAAAATTAAAACCTTCTATGTCTAGCACAAAGAGAAGAAATGCTGAAATAAAAAAGCAAATCCCTGGAATACTGTTTATAGGTATCGATAAATCCTTCTACTACAGCTTGAGTGAGGTGGCGGTGGCAGCAAAGAGGTTCAAGTTTGGATATATTGAATTCAGTTTTTAAGGAGATATGTTTTGTAGCTATCTGAACATCTACTCAATTTCACATTGAATGATTCCTCTATAAGACTGAAATCTGCTTATTCAGTCTTCGGAATTCTTACTGGAGCAGAAGTAGAATCATATTTACTCTAAGAAAGATTATCCTCAGGTCACTATTTCTTATCAAAATGCTAACAACAATCAAACTAGAAAGCTTCGGTGAGGAAAAAGATTGAGATTGTCACAGCTGTATAGAAATAAAATCACATTCAAATGCTCAGAATTGCCATTTCAAAAGTAAAGTACATTTATTGAACTTTCATGTATGTTTTTACAGTGTGTGTTTGTGTGTGTGCGTGTGTGTGTATTGATATGTTTGCATATGTATGCTTGAAAAGGACAGAAGTGGTGATCAGGTGTCTTCTACTGCTGTCTCCAATGTATGTATGCTGGTGATGTGTATGTGGGTATACGTGTTTACCTCTTATGCTCGTTATGCCAGTGTATACAGAGGCCAGAAGCTGATGTCAAGTATATTCTTGTATTAGTGTCCACTTTATCATCTAAGAAATGATCACTCATGCATCATTAGACTAACTGTTTAGTCAGACTGATTGGCAAACACTCCTCTGGGGTCTTTCTGTTTCTGCCTCCTCAAAAATGGAATTTCAGAGTCATGGCACCATACCAAATGTTTACGGTGTAATTGGGGATCCAAATTCAAGTCTTCAAGAACATTATGATAGGTAGATTTAGGCCCAGGGGTCCTGCTCAAACTATGGCTCCAGCCAAGGACAATACAGGCAGTAAACTTCAAACACCTACCCAAATCTAACCAATGGTGAGGACATTCACCACAGTTGAGTGGAGAGTGGGGTCTGACTTTCTCACGAGCTCTGGTGCTTCATATTTGACCATGTCCCCTGGATGGGGAGGCCTGGTGGCACTCAGAGGAAGGATAGCAGGTTACCAAGAAGAGACTTGATACCCTATGAGCATACACAGGGGGAGGAGGTTCCCCTCAGTCACAGTCATAGGGGAGGGGAGTAAGGGGAAAATGGGAGAGAAGGAGGAAGGGGAGGATACAAGGGATGGGATAACCATTGAGACGTAATAAGATTAAATTGATAAAATAAAATAAAAGAGTATATCAACTTGAAGCTTACTACAACACATCTATTTTTTGAAAGAGTTCCAAGGTCTTCCTGTAGTTCATTGTGTTTTAATGTATGTTGAATATGGCTATTTTCTGAAAATATTTACTTTTCTTCTTTAAGAGAATAAACACATGTGTTAGAAAGTAAAAAAATCCAGCCACCATCTTAGACATGTGCCTGGGATACTTCAGCTGTTAAAGCTGCTGCCACGTAAGAATAAGGACCTGAATTCAGATTCCCCGCAATCATGTAACAGCCCAGGTACTGCCCAGTACACCTGTGTTCCCAACAGTGATGACATAGGTAAGAGGGAACCTTGGATGCTGGCAGAATGATTTAATTTAAATTTTGAGCTCCAGATTGAGTGAAAGATCCTGTGTCAAAAGGTAAGAGGGGTTAACTGTGAAGACACATGACACTGTCCACAAGCTTCACATGCATGTGAACACATATGTATACATCCCTTCTCTCTGTGTCTCTCTCTGTCTCTGTCTCTGTCTCTGTCTCTCTCTCCCTGTTTCTGTCTCTCTCTCTGTCTCTGTCTCTCCCTGTTTCTGTCTCTCCCTGTCTCTCTCTCTGTCTCTGTCTCCCTCTGTCTCTCTCTGTCTCTGTCTCTCTCTCTCTCTCTCTCTCTCTCTCTCTCTCTCTCTCTCTCTCTCTCTCTCTCTCTGTCTCTCTGTCTCTCTCACACACACACACATACACACACACACACACACACACACACACACACAAAGGTTCTGTTACTGTTTTGGAAATGAACCATAGATAGTAAAGAGCAAATAAATTTTTTCAGTTTTCTTTTCACTTAAACAACTTGTTAATAAGATGTTACTGTATTTTGTTTCAGTTTTCGTTTTCTAAACATTTTTCTTTGTTTCTCATTTTTGATGTAGCAAAAGATGCTAGAAGAGTTGAGTAAATATTGAGAGATAGTACCTTCCTTAATATTGCAAAAGTGCATAGAAGAATATAGGCAAAATGGTTTTATAACTATTTGCTTTTTATTTACTGTAAAACAGAAGCTTCAGATTCATAACAAGAACTTCTGCAGATTTTACTCTTAATCACTCACACAATTTATAAACAAGTCTCATAATTACAACTGAGATTTAAAAATGGATGTTTCTTCCTTTGTACTCTCACATGTTTAGTTTTCTATGGATACTTTGGAGTTCACGGTCCAAAGGCTATTTACATTCTGACAGTATTTCAGAGAACTGAACCGAGAGTCTGAGAAACAAACAAATAAATCTCTAATAATTGAGTTCAGAGACTATAACTGGCTTCAAGGTATAAATTTGGGGCAGTTGGCTTTCCCAGTGCTGTAAAATAAGAACGCCCAGAATGATGCTTTATTTTGTCTCCTAAGGTCACTGTTAATAGAAGGATGAAGCTGAGATCATAAGTTAACACAATAGTTACAGGGAATGAAAGTCACTTGCAATGTGGTGTTTAGAACATTTTTTCCTCATTTGAGTCTATTAATATGATTAGTTCTGTGTAAAATATTTTAGTGCATATCTAGAGAGTTTCTCCATAAGAAACTAAAGTGAAAGTATGATCTTAGAAAGTCCTCTGATTTGTACAAAAGACATGGAAAACTGTGGACTAGAGTGTTTATAGCAAATATAAACATTCTCTATTTGTTAATTCATAATATTATTTTTATCTATTTTCTTCTAATATTAAATAATCTTTAAAGTTAAAACTTATGACATATAACATGACTTTCCCAAATGGTGCATTCTTATCTCAAAAAAACAATTGTATCATTTCTGTATAGTCTTAAGTATTTACTTTTATATTTAATTATAAAATTTGTAGACATAAAGCTTAAATTTGATATATAAATTGGTGGCATGAAAGCAAAGAAGAGTCAAGCCTAGCTTTAATCATATTGAACTGATGTTCTTAGCACAGAGAAGAAAGGTCACCTTTTTCTTGCATTATTATCTGGAACAGCATTGTCATATATTTGGAAAGAATCTGGAAAACTGTTTAAAATGAAATATAAAGCAAAGCAAGAAATAATTTAACAAGTTTTCCATGTGACAAAAAATCTTAAATTAATCATTAAAAGGAAAGGGTCTAATGCAGGAGCTAATAAACACTTTCACACAAAAATTTCAAGTGCCACACAGATTTACAAATTATCTTTACCCATCACCCCAAATATAGGTAATGAACGTACATGATGAGAGAAGAAATTCAGACAACTCACTGAATCTTGAATATTTAACAACATTTTCACATAGAATAAATCCTCTCCATTCATGTCATTCAGTAGAAAGTTGGGTGGAAATTGTGTTATTTCTTTATCTCTCCAATCTATAGCTGCTCTTGTGAAGCGAGTCTTATAACACCACTTATGGTGACTTGTGGTGCTCAAATGAGGGAATATGGGAAAGGGGTTTAATATACTTTAGATCATTTCCTTCCAATGTATACAAAGTGCTGTTAAAGGACGTTGAAAGATATTTCTGTTTTCTTGAAACATGGAGATATAGCTGCTGTTTTTTTTCTGTTTTTTTTTTTAATTTTTTTAATTAATATATTCTTGTTACATCTCAATGTTTATCCCATCCCTTGTATCCTCCCATTCTTTCCCCCCCCCCTGGCATTTTCCCATTATTACCCTCCCCTATGACTGTTCCTGAGAGAGATTACCTCGATTACCTTGATGCTCATAGGGTATCAAGTCCCTTCTTGGTAACCTGCTGTCCTTCCTCTGAGTGCCACCAGGTCTCCCCCTCCAGGGGATATGGTCAAATGTGAGGCACCAGAGTATGTGACAAAGTCATATCACACTCTCCACTCAACTGTGGAGAATGTTCTGACCATTGGCTAGATGTGGGAAAGGGTTTAAAGTTTATCGCCTGTATTGTCCTTGGCTGGTGCCTTAGTTTGAGCGGGACCCCTGGGCCCAAATCTGCCTATCATAATGTTCTACTTGTAGATTTCTAGGACCCTCTGGATCCTTTTATTTTGCTATTCTCCCATGCGTCTCTCATTTAGAGTCCCAATAGGATGCTGTTTCTTAAGAAATAATATATTCTTCTGAGGATGCCTGTCTTCTAGTTAAAAAATCCCCTGTATATGCTCATAGGGTAACAAGTCTCTTGTTGATAGTCTGTTATTCTTCCTCTGACTCCCACCAGGCCTCTCCATCAAGGGGATGTGGCCAAATATGGGGCACCAGAATTTGTGTGAAAGTCAGTCCCTGCGCTCCACTCAACTGTGGAGAATGTCCTGTCCATTGGCTAGATTTGGGTTTTTGGAAATTTAATGTTGTATTCCCTTCAAGGGAAGAATCTGTCAGTTTAAAACCATTGCTTTGTAGACCCCCAAGGTTCCGATTAATTCCCTTTCCCCGAAGTAGAGTTACTGTCATTGGGATAATAATTTCCATTAGGTACATATGGAGGAATGCTCCTCACGTGTGTTGGTGCTCATCTTTTTATCTCTGAACTGGTAGTAGACTTCTGGATGGCTTTCTCCAGAAAGCTGTGTATATACTAACATGGTCTTCCTTCAAGGGGACTTACCTCTCCCTTCACTAGGGGAGTTCTAGTTGTGTAAATTGCCTAAAGTCTACATATGGGTTGATTGATGATAATTCTCCATGGCTATGACTAATGATCACCTTTTTAAAATGTGTTTTGTAATTGTAGTGTTTATAGAAATCAGACAAGAACTTCACAGTCTCTCTGGTTCTTCAATATTTAGGAACACCGTGGTTATCCAGCCAGTACAGGAGGTCCACAGGAGTAAATACATTATTCTAACATTAGTGCCTGACATATCGTTAATCCATCCATTTGTAGAGGGACAGATTTGAATGTGTTTATTATTTTTAATTCATGCATTCCAATTTTCTTTCATGTGATGAAGAGCTCTGGATTACTCAGCTGTTGGGGATAGAAAGGGAAAAAAGTATTTCATAGGATATGATCTATGTAACTCTCTATACAAAGTGCAGTCTAAACTGATTTTGGGAGATTTCAATGCTGCCTTGAGTTATCTCAAACTTTATTATCATAGGTAATTTTTTTACAATGTTAAGAATACAGGATGTTTGTTGTCTTAAAGGAAGACAAACCTCAGTGTATCTAATATCATTCTATTGATGTCTAATTATTATCTTGATCCATCCCAGATTATTTTCGGTTCTCTCTCCTTATGGTTTAATATTAGTGACCCAGTATTTTCTCTGTGTCTTCAAAATAATTTTCTCTGAGTCTTCATCACCTCACCATAAATGCTCATCAAGTTAGTCTGCATTGACTCAAATGGCACCCAGTAATTCACACTATCAAATCTGTCAGCAGTAAGGCTGAGTTTTTACAGGGCTGTATGGAGAAAATCTAAGTTGTGCGGCTTGTGCAGTCATAAATAATTAGTCAGCACACCGTAAGAATAATCACAGGTCTTTTAAAATTAATATGTTAAAGGATATGAGGAGTCTTCCTAAGTAATTTTGATTTCAAAAAGATATATAGAATTTCAAATTCCTACTTTGCATAAAATTGTTTTTGATTTTGTAATGATTTGACTGAAAAATATTTCCCCTAGATGGAGGAGAAGTGATGCCCACTTTACTGGAGGAAGCATGTCACAGAAAGCCATCTGTGGAACTACATCGCCCCACTCGACATGTAGTTTTCTCACTCCCTGATACAATCTCTTTGTTTCCTGATCCTGATATTTAGCCAATTGCTTGTTGTCTTACTTCTATGATTGACTTTTATTTCTCTGGAACTATAAGCCAATCTATGCTCTTTCTTTCATAAGTTGCTATTTTTTCAAAACAGAAGTAAGGCTAATACATTTACCTCCATAGTATGATTTCCAGTCATTTGAACGTATTATAAAAATACAGTAATTCATGAGCATGGTGGGATTTTTAATCATCATGCGCTAACATTTAATAATAATGACATAGCTAGTATTGTATTTTGATATTGCCATGATTTAATTCCAAAGGCTCCTCATTAAACGAGTATGGGTTTTATTTAATTATTTCCTGTTTATTATGAAAAGTTCCAAACATATTGTACACTAGAAAGTATTTTATTAACAATGTTCAAAATAAGTTTCTATGATGGCCTGTGCAAGCCAGAGTTATCACTACAATTAAAAAACAGTACAATATGTGAACACAAATAATGCTACTCTAATCATCTAGCACTCATGATAAAACACAGTCCACAAAGTGAGAGTCATATATTTGTTTATTAAAGTACACGATAGTTAGAGCCACAAAATTTCTAACAATATAAATTCAAATAACAAATACTTGGTATTTTAACAAAATACATTTTATACATGATGAAATTGATTAGCATTGAAGAGATTGATTGATATTGAAGAGATAACATTATGCATTTAGAAATTTGTCAACAGAAAATTAGGAGGAGGTTCTATGTTAATAACAACCAGGAATATCGATAATTGTTGAATTATGCTCTAACATTATATAATACATTACATCTGTATAAATTACACTTGATAATAAAACCCAATATGGGATTTATTAAAAATATGTATTTTTCAAAAGAATAATGTAGCAAAGAGAGAAAAATAATTGAGTATAATTGAACAGTGACAAATTAAACAAACAATTCCATTTTCTGCAGAACTGATTTCTATCATTCCTCAAAATTTTACACTGTGTCAATATCCTACTTTGTTTTAGAAGATATTCTCACATTTTCAGAAAAATATAACAAGTTTTCATCATAGATAACATGAAGATACATCAGAAAGCTGAGTATTTTATAGTAATTCACCTGTTCATTCTGTGAGTTTGATGTAACAGTGAGGTTTTTTTTTTTAAATAATGAAGACCATGTATTTTCATTTTATTCTTTAATTTTCAACAGGAGGTTCCAGAGGTTAAAGTTGGACCAATGTTAATAGCACAGTGAGTTTCTTCATTAAGAGTTATTCATAGTTCTTTGTAAGTCTCTTCTCTGAACCCACAGTGGCTGAAGCACATGTGAGGTCGGAGCATGTGTTCTAAGCCCGTTGGTGTAGGGCACTGATAGGGAGAGATTGTCCTCACCTGAAAAGAGCACACCCTGCAGCAAGACTGGAGCGTCAGTTCACCACATTTATCTTAAAAATAGTCTTTCCTTTAAATGGATGTGTCTCCCATCTTTAAATTCTCTCTGTCCCTCTGTCTATGTGTGTGTCTCTCTCTCTCTTCTTTTCCTATAGCTCTCTCTCTCTCTCTCTCTCTCTGCATTTTCTAAAATGTGTCTAACAAAGTCTCTTAAAATCAACGAATACTCCCAAAGAAAGTGGTGCAATGAAGTAATATCAAACTTAATTATAAAAATGTATGTTATCTTTTTAATAATGAAATACATTCGAATAGAGACTACTGGACTTTATTAATTCTTAAAAAATGTAATAGATGAATATACACTTATAATCGATTCTATGAGAAATGCATTTATTTCCACATAAACACATAGTGTGGCTTTGATAAAAGTAGCACTATCTAAATTGCTCTCATAAGATTTTGATTCTCATGAGTGAGTTAACCCAGAAGCAGAAAGAATCAAATGGTATATACTCACTTATATCTGCATACTAGCCCAAGGGGCATGTCCCACAAAAGCCTTCACTTACCAGGAAACTGGGACAGAGGGGAAGGCATCCTATTGGGACTCTAAATGAGAGACGCATGGGAGAACAGCAAAATAAAAGGATCCAGAGGGTCCTAGAAATCTACAAGTAGAACAATATGATAGGCAGATTTGGGCCCAGGGGTCCCGCTCAAACTAAGGCACCAGCCAAGGACAATACAGGAGGTAAACTTTAAACCCCTTCCCAGATCTAGCCAATGGTCAGAATATTCTCCACAGTTGAGTGGAGAGTGTGATACGACTTTCTCACGTGTTCTGGTGCCTCACATTTGACCATGTCCCCTGGAGGGGGAGACCTGGTAGCACTCAGAGGAAGGACAGCAAGTAGCCAAGAAGAGACTTGATACCCTATGAGAATATATAGGGGGACGTAATCCCCCTCAGGAACAGTCATAGGGGAGGGGAATAATGGGAAAATGGGGGGGGGGAGGAATGGGAGGATACAAGGGATGGGATAAACATTGAGATGTAACAAGAATAAATTAATAAAAAAAAAAAAAAAGAAAAAAAAAAGAAAATCCCCCTAAAAAAAAAAAAAAAAAAAAAAAAAAGATTTTGATTCTCATAAGAGTGAAGCAGTTTCCAGTCTCATCATTTGGTGCCATTAGAGAATTAATAAAATTTATCATTTGTTCTATTGTCTATGAGGATTCAAATAAAAATTGGATAAGGTAACATATTAGTACATGCCTATATGAGTTCCTTAGAATACTCAAATTCTAGACTGGGTCTCCCACTAACTTAGACAAGCCTGCAGATAGTTGAGTCACTTATCAGTATAAACACTCTATGATTATGTCAGAATACAGAAAGTACTTAGAACAACTGAAAATTGCCCAATAAAAAGCATGATTTTCCATATTCATCAATAATATGTGTTTAATCCAGAAGCAGTTGTGCACACCTTTTATTCTAGCACTCAGGGAGGCAGAGGCAGGTGGATCTCTGTGTATTCAAGGGTAGCCTGGTCTACAAAGAGAGCCCAGGAGAGGTAAAGCTACATAGAGAAACTCTGAATCAAAAAAACAAAACAAAACAATTCATCTTTAAACTGCAATTTCCATACACTCTAAAGGATCAGTGATAAGTAGTCTGATCATTATGGTTTATTCAAAACGTGTATTTCTATTTCTTACAGGCTTAATATTAAAATGTAAGCAAAGTTTTATATTTTCAGTTATTTTAATTGGTCGCCTTAAATAAGACCTAGCTAGTCATGTGCTATGCTCACAGCACTAAAAGTACTAATGAATGTAGATCATTCGCAGAACATCAGAAAGTATGACTCTAACCTTTCACACATTTGATTAGAATGCTACTTCTCTTGAGTCCACTCTGGTTCCACAGTTATTGTGATTGAATTATACTTTGGAAACAAACAAAAAATCCCCAAAGCTTATAGTACATTGATTCAACATAATTTAATAAAAGAGTATACACATTAGAGATAACATACTCAATTTCACTACCTAATTTTCTTTAATTTCACTTGAATAAGTTTTTACCCACTAGAATAAACTAATTCAACCACTTCCAACTTTCATTTTCTCATAATCTCAATATATCCTATTTCTGCTGTTAACATTGTCTTTTGGGAAAATTAAAAAAAAAAAAAAAGAAAGACAAAATTTTATTTCAACCCACACAGAAGTACTTTAGAAAAGAGAATATATATACCTAGGAAACAGGAAAGCATTTTCTATGTTTAATTTCAAATGTTAAAAAAGAAAACCACAAGTTTGTTCTTGAAAGTCTTTGATAACATCTTCTTCAAAGAATAAAACAATGACCTACTGTCCCAGACATTTGAAAACCTCTTTGTCACTATTCTTGGACAGTTTTGTGAGAACAGTGATATGTTCATATTCATAGAATTGTTGTATATTACAAATGAGAAGCCATGTGTACTCATAAGTCTACTGTTTAATAAAAACAACCTATACCTCCTAGTGTCTTTCAGAAGTCACTAGTTTCACAGAGTAGGATAAAGCCCCAAGAGCCCCTTCTGCATCTACAAGATACTCTTAACAGGCCTGCCTTGTGAGGTCCAGTGCAGATAGCACCAGTGGCTGTAAGTCTGAGATCCCAATGACTGTGTCATGTTCAGAAGTTATTATTTTGCAGCTGCTTTCCATGATTTTATCCCTTACTCTCACTCTGTCCATTCCTCCATTCACATGATGTTATTCTTTAAAAAGTTAATCATATTATACATTTTAAAAGTATGAAGGAAATGAGAGGTAGAACTTTTTTTTTGAGACAAGGGTTCTCTGCATAATAGCCCTGACTGTTCTAGCACTTTCACTGTAGACTAGACTGGTCTTGAACTCAGAAAGATCTGCCTGTCTAGTTAGTGTTAAAATTAAAGGCATGGAGAAGTAGAGAGTTCAGGGCACTTCAATTGATTGTATTCAGTGATTCATCTACGCACTATCACTGTTACCTCAACATATAATGAGTCTTAACACATACTATCAAAATTATGAGTAGATTTTAACTTTTCTAACTGAAAAATAGCTAAGTAGGTATCTCAACTGATAGACATATTCATCAATTGAGTATAACCAGTTTTCAACATGTACATATTAAAATGTCACATTCCAATCTATAAATAAACTGAAATTAGTTTTCAATAAAAACTAAGATTGAAAAATTTAAATGTGAGTTTTTAAGACCATAAAATCATAACAATATTTAAATAAGGAATAAAACCACATTATTTCCTTTGTAGTCTTTTTACAGAAAACATTTGTATTTAAGTCCATTGAATCAATAAGTCATGACTCTTTAATGAGCACATTAGAAAGTAGCAACATAGGAATTCTGAGGATATGTAATTTGCCAATCTAATTGTTTCTTAGCATTGCACATGATGCACATTAGTGGGCTTTTAAAGCATTGTTTATAAGTGTAACAGAATAAAGACTGTTTACAAATAAAAAATTAAGGCACTTACTTTAACATGTAAAAGTAAATGAATTATTGCAAGTTAATCACATAGATATAGGTATTAAAATATTAATTTATATTTAAATCATTACTAATTCATCTAAATTCATCTAAATCTTCTTCAAAGGTAACTGGTAATTTTATGTTTCATCATGACTCTGAAACAAAGGTTCACAAAAGTGCACACTCACCTACACACATACAGAAACACACTTATATATACATATATCAGAAAGAGAGAGAGAAAAGAGAAAGAAAAAGAGAGAGGTAGGAAACTATACAATACAAGCCTTGAAATAATTAAAATACTTTGATGCAAAATATATTCATATATCATGGGAATTTATTTATAATGAATATAATGCAATGTGTGTAATTTACTGATTAAGTGGTGTCATGCTTTTATTCATATTATTACTCATTCCATAAATAATCTAACATTTTCTTTACTGAAGATTGTCCCATGAATATAACAGTACATAGTATTTTTTCTTCTGAAATAGTGTACATAAGAGGTAATATATCAAGTTAAAAGAGTGTTATAATGTTAACAAAGAATGAATATGGAGATTCACCTTTGCAAAAAGCTTTAGAACATGAGAATTTGGTCAGACATGTCAATAAAATGAGAAAAATGATATGAGTATTATTGGAATGGAAAATAAAATTCATGGGTCCTGTAACAACATGGGCTTCTAAAATACTATGGGTCTAGGAAACACTGAACAAACACGTTACAAAGGTGTGTCCCTATTGTATACTAATTAAATATTTATAGTTATGTAACATGCAAATATCAATTGCCCCAAAGTTCTTTATCAAGGTTAATATTTTAACTAATCCTTCATTTTATTTTTTAAAACTTTAAATCTTAATGCAAGTGTTATTCTTTTTTAAATTAATATTTTTATTTTTTATTTGTACATTTATATTATTATACAAATATAAAATAAACTACATAGAGCAAGAACAACCACAAAACAATCAGGAATTACACTAATGTTACATTCATAGTATTTTGGCTATTTGTATTTAGCCACCTTGAAGAAAACATTTTCCTATCCTGGTGAGTCTAAAATTCTGAATGTAAATCAATATCTATCATATCCATCTCTATCAACTTAAAGCATCTATCTAAACCTAAAAACATCTTTTTTAAAAAAGATTTACTTATTTATTACACATACAGTGTTCTTGTTGTAGATATTGCTATAGATGGTTGTGAGCCACCATGTGGTTGCTGGGAATTGAACTCAGGACCACTGGAAGAACAGCCAGTGCTTCAGCACCCCCTAAAACATCTTAACCCTTAAAAAACTAACCTTAACTGTGAAACTACCTATTTGGACTTCAGCTCCAGCTAAGACATGGAAGGAGTAAAATTAATCACCTGGGTAAACAGGAAGTACAAAATAGCAGCTTCCAAAGTGAAAATATGGTAGAGACATTTTACAGCCTAAACAGTCACCCAAAACTCTCTATAATATTGAAGCATCATCTTGAGCTGTCTGGCCCAATGTATCTGACAGATATATTTGCGAGGCAGGAACTATTTAGGCTTGTCATGGAACAGTTTGGCTGTCGACCCTACCTGCATCTAAGTTTGCCCATTTTTCGGCAGAATTCTGTCAGTGGTCGAAATGAGAAAATTTTGCCTACTGGCTGGTTCACCACCAGTGTTATTCTTAATTAAAGAAAATTCATAGCTGATGTGACTAAAATACTATGAAGAACTTTGGTATCATCAAAATACATTATTTTTTATTGTCATTTGACCTTACTGTATTCCTTTAATAGGTTACAAAACCTAATGTTGCAAAATGTAAAATGTTCATGATATTGTCAGTGTTAACATCTTTACCTAACACCACATGTTCTTAGGGTATAATTTATAGTGTATTCAAGCAGCTTATTTTGCATTCCACACCTCACATTATAGCACAACAGTAAGCAGGAATACAGCAAATCAATCTGGGACGATCATCCATTTATGGCTTTCTTTGTTTGATCTTTACTCCGTTGTCTCGGTGTCTTGTTCAGGCTTACTATTGCTGCAATGAAACACCAAGGCCAAAAAGCAAGTTGGAGGAAAGAGTTCATTTAGCTTAAATTTCCACATTGATACTTATCACCAAAGAAGGTCAAGACAGAAATTCAATCAGGGCACAATCCTGGAGGCATGGTGGGATGCCTGCTTACTGGCTTGCTTTCTTTAGCTTGCACTAGCCTGTTTTCTTATAGAACCCAGGACCACTAGCCCAAGGATGGAGCCACCCACAAAGGCCTGAGTACTCCCCCAGTGATAACTAAGCTACATCTTATAGCTGTATTTCCTCAACAGATAATCCTTCCTTGGCTGTGTCTAGTGTCTAGTCCTCCTGACTCAAGCTTGTGTCAAGTTGACACAGAACCAGCCAGTACATTTGGATTTAAACTTGCATCATGTATGTATTTATATAAAATGTGTGACTGTTGTCTGAGTACATTCAGGCATGTTGTTCTACCCTAACACTTGAAATGCTGGCCAGATCTGTTCCCCGGAATTATACATCTAACCATTTCAGAAAGTATTTCTACTCCATTTCCTTCTTCTGTATCTTTTTCTTTAGTGTTCATTTTTTTGTTTGTTTCTTCATTTCCTTAAATAATGTTTCTTCATTTCCTTAAAGCATCTCATATTAAACACTATGGGAGTAGAAATTAGGATATAAAAACAAAACAAAATGAATAAACAAAAATCCAGATGTAGGTTTTTAGCATTCCAATGCCTACACCCTAAAGAGTGACAATAGTTGGAAAGATAACATAACCTTTTGACATTGTTCTGGAAAGTTGAAGCTCAGAAACACAGATTTATGCAGACTCCATTCCCCTGCCCTAATAGCCATTTCAACTAACAGGTAAGAAGCATGCCAGAAAAATAGTACATTGAGGAGGTAGAAAAGATAACATTTCAATATGTGGCCTCAGGAAGGTTATAAGTAGAGGACTCCACCACGTATCACAATGACCCTTATGTCCTTCAGAGGGACACCGGTTAACTCATTGTGAGTAAAACAGTAATATAACAGAGACTAAAAAATATTAGCCCTAAGATAGTCATGTTAAAAAGTGTGTAGAGGCTGGGTGTGGTGGTACAGGCCTGTAATCCCAGCACTCACAGAAGCAGAGGCAGGCAGATCTCTGTGAGTTTGAGCCCAGCTTACTCTACAAAGCAAGTCTAGGATAGTCAGGGCTACACAGAGAAACCAAAGCCAACCACCAACCAAAGTGTGTAGAAAGCCAATTGGTGTGCTTTTCCCTGGGGAAGACTAGTTCTCCACCTTTCCATATTTTTAATTGCTTGTAGTTATTTATGTAGTATTGTTGCCTCTTGTCCTTTCTTCATCCAGGTTAGCATTTCAGTCCAGTTCAGTTCATGTTGTCCTTTTTCAGTTCATGTTTAGGAAGCATTGTTCATGAGACTAATAAGTAATATTATGCAGACTAGTACATTTCATTTAGGAATATACATGTTGTGGTTGTTTGAATTAGAAAGGTCCTATAAGCTCTTATGTTAGAAAAGTTATTTCCTAGTTGATTGAACTTTTGATAAGGATTAGGAGGTGTAACCTTGCTGCAAAAGATGTGTCACTGGAGGGCCCTTCAGGTTTCAAATGCTCTTGGATTTCCAGTAGGCTTGCTCTTTGCCTTTTCTCAACATGTAAGCTCACAGCTTACCAGCCTACCTACAGCAGTGCTCACTGCATATGCTTATGGACTTATCTTCTAAACCTGTAGAGAAACCACTAAGTTAATGCTTTGTTTTAAAAGTTGCCTTGGTTATTGTGTCTATCACAATAATAGAAAAGTAACCAAGTCACTCATATAAGGATAGTTAATAAAAAGAGAGACACTGAATGCAAAAGGAGGCAGAGAGGAGTATTTGGGAAAATTTGGAGAAAGAAATGGAAAGAGGGAATGGATATAGTTATATTATAATATAAATGAAAGGAAAAATAAGTAATGAAAACAAAATAGTCACAAAGAAGTATGGCATCCTCTTAATAACCCTGCTGCTGCTGCTGCTGCTGCTGCTGCTGCTGCTGATGATGATGATGATGATGATACAAGGCATGGTGATTTGACATTGATACTCTAATGTGGCTACAGAAATGGAGGACAAAAGTGCTAACTAATATAATGACTAGGAAACATAACATTTAATCTCTGAAGTCCCTGGATTATTCCCGATGTAAAAATCAGTCTTAACTGTTTGTTCTAAGTGGACTTTTTTTTTTTTTCTTTTTACATTTTTGAGAGTGCTGTACCTGTTTTCATCATTTTAAGCCACTGGCACCTTCTCCTTTCTCTTCCTTCATTAGCCAACTTTGAATCCTTTTTATATCTAACTCTTTAAGACACTTTAGGGATGACAAAATATTCTTTATGTGCGATCTTCCATGTGCTAGTTGTCTTACCAAGGCTAAATGACTAGAGAAAGTGATATGTCCCTTCCTATCCCTGCAGACACCTATTCCCAGTAGCTCCAGAACTAAGAGAGATTATATGCTCAACTCCATTCTGAATGTTGATATTTTTTCTGTCTTGGGCTTATACTTAATGAAAGTATGCTGTGGTAATCACTGTGAAGAGTTCTTAAATTTTACATATACTTCAGTTATTTCTCTGAGTCATAAATGCCACAACATTTTGGCTATACCCAAATCCACTTACATAGATACAATTAACTGAGTTGAAAAAATTTATAAGGGGATGTAGAAATGGTTCTATGGGCAAGATCTTTTGTTACTCCTGTAGATGACCCTGCTTCATTTTCAAGCATCCACATGGTGACTTTCAGGCATTCTTCAGTTCAGGCAAAGAGAATACCAAGTCCTTTCTTTACCTCTGCCCCCCTAGAAACAGGTGTGCTATGCATATATGTATGCAGGCAAAATACTCATGTACAGAAAATAAAATGAATTAATAGAAAATAACTTTACAAAGTATAAATGGATAGCAAAGTTGTGATTTAAAGGGCACTATGATGTGACATAAAAGAAGAATAGAATAAGGAAAATGACATGGAAGACCAACAGATGCCATGTGTAAATCAAAGAAAGTTCTGTGGCAAGACAACTTCATTTTGAAAACTTTAACTGTGACACACTGTAAGCTTTTATCTACATTATATTTTAAATATTATTAATGATTTTACCATATCATAGTTTTCTAAAATATATTTCTTATAATTAACTTAACATGATAATTACTTCCACAATGCATAAAATTAAAGACTTGATTTCCTAATAGAATATATTCTATTAAATACCACAGCAAAATAATCATACTGTAATGATAACCTTTAACATGTTTGTCCATTCAATTATTAGTGTAGTCTTACATTAACTATTTTTGTCTTGTCTTTATGTATCTGTTTTTATTAATTGATTAATGTATTCATTTTACATCCTGAGCATTGCCCCATCCTTCCTCTGCTCCCAGTCCCTTCTTACTTTTTCCTCCCTTATTACTCAGCAAAGGGTAGCCACACACACACACACACACCAGCTTACCCCAGCTTATCAAGTCATACATATCAGGACAGAAAATGGCCTCTTCACCTGTGGTCGGCCAACGCAGCCCCACCAGGGGGAAATTATCAAAATTCAGACGATAGAGTTCATGTTGGATACAGCTTCTGTTTCCCTTACTAAGGGACCCACATGGAGCTATATTTGTGTAGGGAACCTAGGTTCAGTCCACACATGGTCCTTGGTTGGAGCTTCCATCCACACAAGACCTTCAGGGCCCTGGCTGGTCTCCTTGTGGAGCTCATGTCATCTCCAGGTCCTTCGATTCTTCCCGCACTTTTCCACAAGATTCCGCACTTTTCACCCAATGTTTGGATGTGACTCTCAACAACATTTTGGATCACTTGCTGGGTGGAACCTCTTAGAGAACAGCTATGCTAGGTTCCTGCCTGCAATCATAGCAACGAATACATAATAGTGTCAGGGCTTGGCTCTCTCCCATTGTGTGGGTGGTAAAGTATGGTGTGGGATGAAGAAGTCTCAGGTTGGGCCAGGCACTGACTGGAAATCGGAACTGGGAAAAGTGGAGTTGGGGACAGAAGGCCTGAAGAGAGAAGAGAAATCATGCACATGCAAAAAAAAGTGATTACATTACAATATACAATACTTTGAGCAGTGGCTGTCTAGTCTTTCATATTAGATTGGCTGTGAAACTAGAAACAGAGTTTTAGTCTTGTAAAATTATTCTGTCTTACCCACTAAAGCTTGATCATTATCCAACACTACTGCATAACAGATATCTAAAATCTCTTGCTGTCCTTGTAGAAGGATGGCTGAAAGAAGAGCTCATCTGAGCAAAAGTTATTTCAGGTTGGACCTTTTCAGGATTCCTTCTAAAAGGGAAACTCTAGAATAAAATGTCATGAGAGAGAAGAGGGGAAGGAGGGAGGGAGGGATGGAGAGAGAAAGAGAGAGAGAGAGATTAGCGAAGTAATTCCAATGGAATATTTGGTATGATATATATTCATACTAAAAGACGTAATATAAGCTCATTATAGAGTCTATAAGTCCTTGAAATTTTCCTGTATTTGTGATTAAAAAGTATCCTGGAAATTGGAGTATGTTGACTGACCTAAGGGCTCTAAACAAGGTGATCCAAACTCTCGGTTCGTTAGAGACAAGTATCCCCTTGCTTCTATATTACCAAAAACATGGCCTACACTTATAATTGACTTAAAAGTCTATTTTTTTTTATTCCCCTTAAAAAGTAAGAAGGAGAAAATCTTGCTTTTACAGCACCTACTTAAAACAATGATCTTCAGTCTCTATGACCCCTGCTACTATGAGTCACTGCTAGAGTCCCCCACATATTTTCCCAAGAGTCTACTTTGACTTGGGTCTCCAGTTTGTCACAGAGTTGCCCTTGTTTATTTGTTTGTATGTTTGTCTGTTTGTTTTTTATTATTTTTATTTTTATTTTTTAGAAAAAAGAAAGAACATAATGTGGGGCGGGTAGGGAAAATGGGGGAACTGAGTGGAATGGAAGGACAGGAAAGACTATAATAACAATATATTGTGTGAAATTCTCAAATAATACATTTTTAAAAGGATGAAGAAAAAAAAAAGAAAGTCAAACTTTTTACCTGAGATGCTTCCCAACATTTCCTTTCTGTTGTCAGATTTCTTGCTTCACATACTCAATTATGGTTGGAAAAGTGTAATTATATTCATGAATATATTTGATATAAAGTAGCAGAAGTACAATTGTCTATTTTGGCATTTGCAGTCTATGTACTGTACTACTGAAATAAAACATTATTATCACAATAGGGTGTCATGAGTGAACTTTATTTCCATTTCAAATTCAAAATTTTGTCAACCATAAAACATGACAGCAATTTTTACTAAGTCACCTCCTTGAAGTACTATTTATATCATCTTTTAGAAAGCTTGAAAGTTAAATCTTATTTGAGACTGGAATGAATATATTCACACCACTTTTTGTAAGTGGGAATCAGTGGAGTTTTACAATAGCTAGCTTACATTTAATGTGAATGAAAATAGGAAACATCTGACAAACTATATTAGGCATATTATAACTAAAAAATTCAACATATCACAAAGAGTGAATATGACAATTTTTCAGTAAAATTTATTTATGATTCCAAACAGAATTTAAAGTATTATTTTAATAGTCTTTTATATCTTTGAAAACATCTTATTCACCTTGAATAGAAACTTTTAATTGTTGTTGCACATAATTGGAAATATGCTTATATTCCTATTCTCAAATTTCATAATCCATTGATAATTTCTAGATTTTAAAACTTATTTTATTTTATTTTAAAGCTTATTTGGAATTGATGCAAATATGGTGATGGTCAGTTAATAAAAGTGCAATCAGCTTTTCTATTTGGCTGAAAACATGTAATTTAAGGATAGACAACTGGATACAGTTTAGAGAACAAGTAAAATTGGAGAAGTCTGGCTTAAATTTCTTCACAGGTGAGACTCTAGAATTCTAGAACAGTCAGTGTTTGCAGTAAGTTTCTTTCACAGGGACAATATTTTTTCTATATGGAGAAGAATATTAAAAACAATTAACCAACTTGAGGTCTAAGCACCTATGACCTTCAATGATAGCTTTGCTCCTTTTCCAGATTATTTTTTCTAGAAATCTCATAACTAAGTCTAAAATTTTCTTTACAGTAAGAACATTTTAGCTTCCCTGCAGACCTTGTGACCTAGGATTTTAACATATCAGATGCAACCTTGTTTACTGAACATCCTTTAGTCTCTATAAACCTTTTGTTGGGAGTGTTGCTGCTGCTGCTGTGTGTTTATGTTAGTGGTAAGAAGTATTAACAAAAAAGAAAGGTATCAAAACCCCATAGATATTGTACAAATAAATACAAACTGATTTTTTAAAGTACCAAATCTGTAATAACCATTTCTTACATTTTCATGGACTATGATGATTCTTTGAAATCCAGAGTGCATGTTAGAGTGTTACTGTTTGCTTCAATCTCTACCTCCATTGTCACATGTTTAGTGATCTTGGTAAATATTTTTCTTTTCTTTTTTTTTTTTTTATTCTTGTTGATGCAGATGTTGGATTTACTATACTTCAAGCAATTGTGGTGCAATTTAGATGAAAATACCTGTATGTAACATCTCCAAAAAGTGTGGCATCCACACTTATTAAGGATGAGAGCTTAAACATGACATCTATAGAACAGAAACATTTCAGAAAGCAAAAAAGAACATAGACACTAAGTGGTTACAAAGTGAATTACTCTCAAGGTCAATGTTATTTTTATATATAATAAGATAAGAAGACAGATTCAAAGCTTAGAATGCAAGCAAAATTACATCGCTGACAGTCTTACATCATGGCTTTAATGTGGGGACACTATAACTGTCAAGTGGGGAAAGCAATCAAATGATGGGTAAAATATTAAATGTGTGGCTTTTTGCAATGTAGAGAAAAAAATTGACGAGTACTTGAATAAATAGAGAAAATATTATTAATCCCATGTGGGCATTGGTTAAGGAAACAGTGGTAGATGTGATAAGACAAATAACCATTTTCATAATGGTTTCATAATAACTCATTTTTGTGGTGTATTGAGTTTACATGGTGAAGAATAACTGAAATTTCTTCAATCCATATAATCTACCACTGATTATAATAAGGCATAATGAAAAGAGAAGAGAAAGAGGAGGAAAGATAAAAGAGGTTCAGAAGGTTGGTAAAGAATAGACGGAAGGTGAGGAGGATGGCCAATGTAGGACAGGGGGTGAAAGAAGGAGAGGCTCTGAAGAGAAAAGGAAAAATCAGAGGAGTTACCTATAATTGAGTAAGACTCTGTATTAATTTCCATAAAACCTGGATGATCTAATTATAAAGATTTCACGGTCTAGAACAAAGTACCAGCCTACGTCTTCATCTTCAAACTATTAAATATCTTGAGTTATTAGTACAAAATTGTTCCAAGCCAGAATACAATTTTTTAAAGGCCTTGTTTTTCTTCATCTTATTTACGTATAATTTTCCCCTTCATGTGATGTTGTGGTAAGGTGCTCAGATTACGACATACACTGTGATATTAATTGGCTGAACTTAGACCTTGGAACACAGTACTTCCATAAACCTAAGGAAAACATAGTTGTAGTTCAAGGTTCTCAGTGGGCAAGATTCTGTTCCTGCAAGATAAAATGATAAGAATAATAATAAATGATATTTTGCATTTAAATATAGATACATGATTTATTGAGTTAATTGAAATGGGATTTTCTGGATGAATTTGACCACATTGTGTTTATTATTTAGCAATATGAGGAATAAATAGAAGTTTAACACTGCCTAGAAAGCAAACAAATAGCCATGTTATGAACTGGCCATAAGATCTGCTATATAAGGACATCCTGAAAGGCCTTTTCGAACTTGACACATCTCCATAGAGACCATAGTCAAGGAAATAGGGAAAACAATTCATCAATGAAGAAACTGTTCTGCAGTTGTGAAGATGGAAAGAAACTAATTTCACTTCTTAACTGTCAAACCTTCTTCCCTGCCTCTGAAAAGCAATGAAATTATGGTATAATCCAAGATGGATTGAAATTGTAAATAAATTTCACTGAAATTGATTTGCACAAATGCTTTATATTTATAATGTAGATTTATAATATAGATTTGGTCTCTCAAATGGCAAATGAGGATATATGTTAGTGTACATATGTATCTTTACATCTTATTTGTCATTTTTACATTACATATTTTATTTAACTCTTATTTCTTGTTAATTCTTAATTGATAATCATTGAGCTTCTTTGCCTTCTAGGATCTACCACAGCAGGATTTGATTATTTATAAGTTGTTTATTTAAACAAAAAGTGATGACATTCTCTGGAACTACACAGGACAAAGACTGAATGATTGTGGTTTCTGTAATAAAATCTTCAGAAATTTATGCAGGTTTCCCAGAGGCTATATTTTCCTGTATTGTGAGATAAAATGAAGTATGCATAAACGATAAGAAAAAATAGAATCTCCTCTTGAAATAAAAAAAATAAGGACCTTTAGCTAGTTCCTTGTTCCATACATCTGAAAAATGATGACTAGCTACAGAGGAAAAGACCATATTTATAGGGGGATGTCGTTTTCAATTGCCATTACTATATTATATACCTAGATTGTGGTTTCACAGGCAGACCAGTTTAAAAAGAAAGGGTTTTTGAAGGTTGTTTAATTTATTTTGATGGCAGTTCTAATTCTTTCTCAGATCTGAAAACCAGATATTAGATCTCCAAGAAAAGCAGCAAATTTGGTTTATCTCGTCATGCAAAGCTTTATTTCTTGTGTTTATATTAACTAAAATACAGAGAGAAAACTAAGTTCGACACAGAGATGTGTCTCTTTTCCTTCATCTTTCTTTCATAGGTATGGAAATAGGGGTTGAAAAGAAAGAAAGGAGGATATAAATATAGAGGGAGGATAGAAAAAAAGGTAGATTATTGGATCTACTCCTCAGTTTAAGGCCTTAATTTTTAGTCACAAATAAGATTATTTTTAATTGATTAGTATAGAATTTGTATATTGATGCATTGGTATAGAACTCAAATTTAATATTATTTTTCTTTTTAAAATATATTTTATTAATTTATTCCTATTACATCTCAATGGTTATCCCATCCCTTGTATCCTCCCATTCTTCCTTCCCTCCCATTTTCCCCTTGTTCCCTTTCCCTATGACTATTCCTGAGGGTTATTTCCTCCCCCTGTATATGCTCATAGGGTACAAAGTCTCTTCTTGGTATCCTGCTATCCTTCCTCTGAGTGCCACCAGATCTTCCCCTCCAGAGGACATGGTCAAATATGAGGCACCAGAGTTCGTGTGAAAGTCATACCCCACTCTCCACTCAACTATGGAGAATGTTCTGTCCATTGGCTAGATGTGGGTAGGGGTGTAAAGTATTGTCCTTGGCTGGTGCCTTAGTTTGAGCAGGACACCTGGGCCCAAATTATTTTATTTATGTGTAATAATATAAATATATATGTAAAAAGAAATATAATAAAATTTTAAAAGAAAAAAAAAACACAAACTGAAACAAAAGGTAGGTTGGTTTGAAAAACATAATATTTTAAAAAATGCCCTGATTCATTTTTTCATTTGTTCTTCTAGATATTTGATGTCATACATTGGCTTGTTTGTTTGTGCAGCTGATACATAGAGTGCGATGGATAATACTACATTTTTTCTACTACTGCTACTAATTTCAATGTTAAATTACATGATAACAAGTAATGAAATTCATTTTTTTCTATCGTTAAAAAACAAAAGTGGAGACAGCAAAAGCCTCAGTGGATAAAAGCATTTGTCACCAATCCTAATGACTTGGGTTTAATCTGGAACTCAAAAGGTAGAAGAAAATTGACTTCTGCAAGTTGTCTTTTCTTCAAGCAAACTATAGCATGTGTGTGTCTGCTCACACACACGCAACACACAAAAAATTACACCACAAAATATATAACACTGTTTTATCATGAATTAAGTCAATACATGTATATACAGAATGATGACGGTTTATGAATATTCCAATAAGTCTTCTAAATAATTAAATATCTCACTGTTTTTTCTGTATTTATCACATAATTTTTCTTACCGTAATAATTTGATTGTTACTTTTTTGCTTCTATTTGAATCTGCGTACACTTCTGATTGATTCATGTGGCCTCTGAGGTTTAAGTACTGTTCCATTAAATAATCGGTTCTAGTCCCCTTGCCTTGCTTGTATATAGAACCTTTAGTGAATTTCCCACAAATTTACAAATTTTGAGTTGGGAGTTTATTTTAGTTTGCATTTGGTAAATGACTTAGGCAATGAATAAATTCACAGCATTCTGGCTTATAATTGGAATAAAGTTGTCTGGGCCACATATACAACACTCAGGGATGTAACAGCTGCTTCTCTTGCTCAGGATGTGATCAAATCGGTAGACGGAGGACTGCTGTACTGTCCACTTTACATACAGAACTGTAAAATAATTCCATCGAGTAAATTGTTTTCAGAAGAAATGTGGTAAGTTTATACATTGTGCAAACCAAAAGCACTTCTGGGAGATTTAACTGCTTTGCTTGGACTTTACCTGGCCATCTGTTATTGATTTTTCCTGCCTGAGTCAATGCTTGGCCATCTGTTACTGACTCTTACTGCCTCAGACATCCATGCAGAGTATGACTACTGCAAACTATCCTGATTAAATACTCAGTTTTCACATCAGTTTTTGTGACCATATTGGATACTGGTTTTTCTGGTTTTTATTGTTGATCATACATTATTGACAGGTTACTACTGATATGTAATAAATAAATATACATACAAATATGCATCTCTGTTGTGAGTGTATGGAATAATGTCATGGTGCATGATTATTTTTTAAATATTGATTTATTTGCACAGTTTTGAATCAGTGAAGGAAAAAATATACTTGCTATAATAACATTTAATAAATTACTAATCTAGATTTAATAATATGTTATATATTTTAATTTAATCATATTATGTATATTTCATGTATTTTCAATAATTACACATTGCTTGTCTAGAAGCACATTTTTATATGAAACACTGTCAACTTTATTTTGAAGTATTTCAAGTGGCTAAAAAAGTAAAGGCAATGCTTGATATCACAATGCCAGTAATTGCACGGTATAAGTTTAAAAGACTAAATGTATAGCTAACATAAAAATCCAGAAATTATATAAAATTATACCTTAGTAAATTGTGGAGAATCCCAGTGTATGAGTGGAATGATGGAATGACATAACATTGCCTTTAGAGAAAATGACTGTTACTCAGAAAATGAAAGAATAAGTTTTAATATTGATAATATTAAAATATAAATATCAGAGAAGTAATGGAATTCAGTTGTGGTTCTTATTTAGTAGTAAGCAGCATGAACTGACTATTCGATATGTCATATACATATGGATTGTAAATTCTTATAACCAAAGTATATATAATGATTAATAGAATCCAAAACAATGCAACAAAATTTTGTATTTCAAGAAGAATAATGTAGAAAAAATTTAAAAATGATAAATTGTGAAATATTATGTTAAAAAGCTTCATTTTCTATGTATATAATATTTCAAATTTGTTGATATTAATGACTGCCTTATTTTGTCTAATTACTGCTTTGTTGTTGTTGATAATTGATATTTGTTTTGACTTCATTCCTTCACTACACAAGAACAAATAAAATTGAAGTGGTTAAGGTAAAGATATCTCGTCATCAATTCTTTTGTACTTGTTTGCTTGGACATGTCCCTAACTCTTCAACACTTATGTCTGCCTTGCCTACACATTTAAGAATCCCATGGTCATAGTAACACAAATAACTAATATATACAGAAACAGGTACAAGTCAAAAATAATTGTATGATGTATCCTAAATAATTACTATGTTCTATCAGAAACAAATGTTTTAAGGTTATTCTGACCTAACCTAACTATGACGTATGGTCTCTGTGAGTTTTCCCTTTAAAACTTCTTTACCCCTGAGCTTCAGCACAAAGGTGCTTTGAGGTATGAGCCTGCTCTTGGTTGCCAGCCAATAAAGAACTTACACTTTTAATTTGCTTAATCAACGTGGTTGCCTATACTGTTCTCATGTGGATTATTATCCTGTGATGAAAAATAATTTTTTTTTTGCACACAGAGACTGTTCTAACATCCAAAATTAACCACAGGGATCTGTAGTAAGATATAACTACAAATTCTAAACTGTGCAAATTTTATTATCATGCTCTAGTGCATTGGCATGAGATGTGATGCTGTACTTTATCACTTTATGTGGAACATAACTATTTAATAAAGACAATCAGAAAGCACTGGATATTAGTAACAATATCATTTCAACTATTTATACTGCGCTGCATATATATATATATATATATATATATATATATATATATATATATATATATATATATTACACTGAGCACAAAATTCAGTGAAAACTGGGTCACAGTTAACAACACTAATATTTGAGAGTGGGAATTAGGCTTATTCATTAAGAGCACTTGCTGCTTTCTCAGCATCCATGTTGGGCAACTTAAAACATACAAGCTTCTCCAGTTCCATGTGATCCTACACTATCTCCTTGACTAAAAGAAAACAACACTGATGTCCACAACTGACACACAGATTCACAAACACTCAGATGCACGAATTAAAAATTATATATATAATGTCTGTATGCATATAGTATATGTAATATATATATATATGTTGTATGTGTGTGTGTGTGTGTGTGTGTGTGTGTGTGTGTGTGTGTGTGTGTGTATACAGTGATAACTTTTTCAGGATGTTATCCTAAGACATTTCCTTTTCACGAAGTTACTCTGGAATTTTTCTTTAGGACTGATATGGGCAAGACAAAGAAAAAATGTAAAAGAAGCATGAAATATAGAAGAAAGCTTGAAGTTGAAGTGAGAATTTTTTACATACATATAGCATACCCATAAAATAAGTATAAAATTCATTTTATTTAATTGCATAGGTGTATATATGCTTGTTTGTTATATGCCAGAGTGTGAGTAGGTACATGACCCTAAGGTTATGTAGAGGTCAGAGTAACATCTCACTTGGCTCAGAAGTTAAGGGCACAGCCTGCTCCTCCAGAGGTCCTGAGTTCAATTTCCAGCAAGCACATGGTGACTCACCACCATCTGTAATATGATCTGATGTCCTCTTCTGGCCTGCAAGTGTACATGCAGACAGACCACTGTATTTATAATAATATATTAGTAAATCACTTTTAAAAATATCACTTGTTGGTCCTTGCCTAATAAATTGTTTGAGTGTCTATCATTGTTACCCACTGAGTCATCCTGGCTTGGGACCCTGAGAGCTGCTAGAAATATTCCTGTCTTCATCATCTTTTTCTGATCATAGTGCACCAAGCTCTATGCTGACTAGTTTTTGTATGTGTTCTGAGGTTTTAAATTGGGTCTTCAACCTTGTACAGCAGCATATTTTTCTACCAAGCCATCTTTTCAGCCATGTAACTCTTATCATAAAGGAATGACAATAGAATGTTATGGAAATTAAGACATTTACCTTGGGCCCAATAAGCTAAAGAAACAGGATTTATATGTCTGTTCTGACCTTGTCAAGTATGTTCTTTAAAAATAAAAATCCTGAGAGCCCCATTCATGCTACAGTTTTGTCTCTACCCTACAAGCTTCATTTTCCTTTATATCTTTTTAACAAGTTTTCTTTTTGAATTATGTTATTGTTCCCATCACCTCCTTCATCTGCCCTTCTAATGTGAAGAAAGCTAATTAACCAAAATGAAATTTACAAAAATTTACTTTCAGAAGAAGTAAAGGTATCTTGTTTAACAAAGATAAATATTAAAAAAAAAAAAACAATAATAAAGGAGAAACAGTGACAAAAATTATTGAAGAAATGTCCCTGCGCAACCTATATTTTTAAACATCTGAGGGCTAGAAGTAGAAACAGATAATATCTAGTTGTTGTTAAAGACTTCCATCCTTTCCTTCTCTCAAACATTACTTGTGTCTTAAACTAATATCTAAGCAGAAATTTGTACGAAATGTGAACTCTGGAAATGAATACATTGGTACACACTCCTAAAAGCAAGCAAGTTGATTAAAAGAGAAATAAAATAAGGTCATTTAACAGAATATTTATTTGAAAGCAATAACACAGGCATTTTAGAACTGCATGTCTGTTTCTATTTCATGCTGCAGTGTGCCAGTACAGGATGATCTGGAGGTTTGCCGCTTGAAACAGGGAAGGTGTCAAGCCTATAAATTACTCTTAATTATCAAAAATTAAATGCATAAAGTGACTTTCACACTCTTGGGTATAAAACACATCAATGATTCTCATTAGACATCCCCTTACAGCTATAATTCAATCACTTGATTTTACAGAGTCCTCGTGGTGTCCAATTTCCTTGGCCCTCTGTTTTTCTCTCCATATAACTCATTAGCCCTATTATTCTTTTCCCATTGACTCCTCAGTTGGCACAGTTCCATACTCTCCATTACGCTTCTCAATAATCTCATTACAAGAGTTCAGCTCAGCAAGTAGTGCTTGATACATGAAGCATGGAGCTGGCATGCGACTCACTGCTCCCATGGGCCATACTCAAGTGTGAGAGTAGAAATAGGATGATTTCTGTTTGCTGTTCAAGGGTTAAGTATACTG